>NC_136778.1:1049394-1394394 GCF_947034865.1 Barbatula barbatula
CCTGAATCTGCTCAGGATCATTACACCGTATACACAAACATCCATCAATACAGTTCTGTTCATAGGGATGTATGTTTTCATTAAACCATTCAGGTCAGGTGGTGTACATCAAAGGATTTACTTTAGGTCAGCTATCTGGAGAATCTATATATATATATATATATATATATATATAGAAGATAACATACGTTAATGTGTGTTTAAACAGGACCCATGTGTTTTTGTGAAAATGAGCATAAATAATGCTAAATAAATAACAAACATCAAAAAACAACACAAAGTATAGTCTACAATCATTTTTACTATGGTAAATGGAAAAATACATGTTTTCTTAAATACTACAGGAATTAAAATACATATTGCTATAGTTACGTAACACCATAAAACATTTTAAAGATCGAGTACGAGTACCGATATGTTTTTCTGGTACTCGCCGATACCGATGCCTGTATTTTTTTGAATATGTGACCCTGCCTGTGAGAACCCAGCAAAAATCATTTTTTGCTATTTACTATTTACACAAAAGCATACATAACGTAAATAACATTTTATGAACACCTTCACGCATTAAAATATTGACCAAAATAAGATCATGTCAAAGACTGAAATCATAGTGAAATCAGACTTGAGCCTAGCAGTGCCATGTAGTTTATTAAACAGAATATTTCTTTATATTATTTTAATACTTATCCAAATACAAACCTCACTTAAATTTGTGTTTCTCATCTGATGTTACTTTAATATAATCCCGTCAGTCTGTTTTTTTGCGTGAGGTGGCAATATTCCAAGCACAAATACAAAGTATAGAAAAGCTTTAGAATTACAAAGTCCAACGTCAATACTCCAACGTGAAAGTTGTTTGTCACAAACTTTCAAAGCACAAATCTCAGTCAGTTGGGTCACATGAGGTATCAGTCTTTGGTATCTGTGTATTTTTACGAGTGCATGAGCTTAGTATCGCGCCTAATACAGATACTGGTCTCGGTGCATCCCTAGTAAACATTACACCGTACTATAGTTTTTCTTCGTGAGTGTTACGCGTACAGAGCTGTTTTCCAAAACGAGAAACGTCAGCACACACACATAAACATTCATTTGGACTTGAAAACACACTTTTGTTTGTCATCAGGCCAATTTGTCAACCCAAGCAGCTACAGAACGCATCCCTGTGGAAAACACATTACCTGTAGGTCAACTCAGATCTCTGCTCCAATACACACACTTACAGTACCTCCAAACCAGGTGCTGTTTTACAGGTAAATGTGGTTCTTTATGCACCGCTGCACGCTTGGCAAACATCTTACAGAAAGTTGTACATTTCTCAGCAGTCTCACAAAACATCAAACTCTAAACCCAAGCGTCTCACAGTTCAATAAACAGACGCTGCTAGGATGTTTTCTTTACTTGAAATCAGTTTCAGATGAACTGTGTAATTGCTTTGTTTCTCATGAGACTGCCAGCATACTGCAAACCAACTGTCTTCAAATAACAATACATTATAATATTGATTAAAATAAAATACTACTACTGTATAGTGAATTCTACAGCAAATAATACTTCATTATGGGAACTGTTCATTTGCACAAGAGGCTGTATTGTTATTATGCTATAATATGATTCTTTGACGATTATAAGTTAAGAGGACAATTATTTGCATTTCCTAAAGCCTTGACATGTGAAACACATATGAGACCACGCATGAACGTATGAGGTCATTGTAAGAGAAACAACAACATGCGTGTTGTCGTTGGGTTTTAATGTTGAATTGTTATTTGAAGGATCTCGTCTGTAAGCTGTTTAAAGTTTGGCTGTGTTACTTGGTGGTGGTGGTAAATAAAGGGGTTTACAGTCTGCTTGTACACAGTCTGTTGTTTTAGTACCGGATTCAAGATTTATGCAAATCAGGAAATGTTGTAAACATGAGGTGGTTTCTTACCGTGCAGACGGGTTCTGAGCTCAGCGGGTCGTGCAGTCTGATGTGATTTGACATGCTTTAGCGGGACTGTAGCGCATCGTTCCGTAAGACACCTGAACTGACTCTTTAAAATGCAGAACGTGGTGTTCAGAGCAGATCGAAGATCAGTCGCTCATGACACTCCATCACCTGATGAATTACTGTTGCCACGAGAAAGAAAATGCAAACATGGTTTATAATATAATGTGCTTTTACACTATTGTGCAGAAATACAGAAGATGCTTGTAAAAGAGGACCAAACTATATTCACACAAACACACACATGCATACTGTATATATAGCAGTTTATATATATATATATATATATAAAAGTCTGTGTGTGTGTGTGTGTGTGTGTGTGTGTGTGTGTGTGTGTGTGTGTAAATTTAAATATACAGTTATAAATATAATCTCAATATTCAGTTTTCAATCCTACAAATATAAATCCAAATAGGTATGTGTTCATGCACGTCATTATATAATTGGTATTAATGACTTTTTTATATTCAGACTTAAACATATTTGTAATTAATGCAGGCTAAACATTATGATTTAAATGTTGTTTTTAGCTTTTATAGATTATGTTCAGATGCTTGTTTATTCAGATTTCTAACAATGTATTGAAATCTGATATAAATACAATATATACTGTATATCAATGTGTGTGTGTATGATTGGGTACATTATATATATATATATATATATATATATATATATATATATATATATATATATAATATATATATATGATTTGATCGTAAAGGATTGGGAAACGATACATAACACAACTCAGTTGATAGAGACTATTTAATAAACATTCCAAATAATTGTGATCGTAAACAAGGCATTGAAATCTGTATTTGTCATTGAGGTTGGCTGTTGTTTTGATCTGTATTTGGAGCCATTGGTTGAAGCTATTGATCAACTTGACTATGGTTGTAAGTGAAATACTTTAGTGTTTGCATAAGAATGTGATCTAAGGACTGCAGTTGAGAGGATTGCAGAAAAAGAAAGCAAAGAAACACAGAAATGTTGTTCAGTCTCCAATATAGGAATTATGCAGATTTGGAAACGAAGATGTTTGGTCTATCCTTAAATTGTAAATGCAATGAGTACCTGTTATCTTGCAGACTGACTTCCCAAAGTATTTGGATTTGTTTTTGTAGCTTAAATGTCTTTGGATCCAAATAAGAGAAGAAAATATAAATACATATCAGATTTCAATATATCGTTAGAAATCAGAATAAACAAGCATCTGAACATAAGCTATCAAAGCCAAAAGATGACATTTAAATCCTAATATTGATATTATTACAAATAATTATAAATCCTAAAGGTAAATGTAAGGCTTATAAGTTGCGTGTTTTGCATATTTATTAAACACAGTAAAAGGATGTGACTCTGATCTGCACGAATCAATCGCACTAAAGTGAAGTCAGACGAAACGGTTTATTGTGGATTTTAGACTGAAATGAGTCTGTTGGAACGCTCACGTACTTGCAGTGATGATAAATAATATCTTGGCGTTGGTTTAATTGTGTGTATTTGTCTCAATCTGTGACTCATTTATCCACAAGTGTTGATCATATTATTCTGTCCCAGTTTCACCAGAACATCATCTCCGCGGTCTCACCGTTTTCAGTTCGTGAGAATAGCCCTGAATTTCATTCCCTCACCCCGTGCTGGGTCTGAAAAAAGTCATTAATTACTAGTTACATATAAAATAGTGTAAATACATAACTGTGCAAATGACTCTCTCCAAAAAGTATTTAATTACTTATTACCAATTACTTGCTATATCCTACATCATCCTCGATAAGTAAGTGATTCAAGGATAGACATGAAACGCCTCTTTTAATTCATTCAAATAAACAACATAAAACTACATAAAGTATTCTTATTAACTGATCAAAGTACTAACAATGGGAGAATTATACATTAAAGCACAGACTTTAAAGTTAGACATTTTGATGTCAATTCCAGCATTGCACACATACATTACACCAGAAGTAACTGTAATTAAATTACAGGACAAAATAACTTAACTTGAATTAAAGTAATTTAATACTTAGTAACTAGTTAAACCCAACACTGCCCTCGCCATTTTCCTTTGCCTGAAACAGCATTGTGTATCCCACAATGCAACATTGCTCACCAGACCTTTCATTTGGTTTGTCAATCATTGTCTGGTGTTTGTAGTGTACTGTGTGAGCTGTATTCTGCTGAATTATTTGAATCTTAAACAACATTAACTTCATCTTACCGTCTTGTTATAGTCAGACTGTGTTACATCACAACATGAGCAAAGTATGATGACAAACACGCAGGGAAATATATTAACAACCATAATGATCTAATGGCTCGGTCAGTGGGTTCCTGGGATAATGTACATCATTTACTATCCACCGGAAGATTTTCACATTCATTCTTAGATTCAGAGATCAAAGCCGGACGTCTTCTTCTGAGAGATCTGATCTGGATAATGTCTTCATTTCATCAGCCATTTACATTTCAAAAGGACTTGAATTCACTTGCTTACATCAAAAATGATCATCAGACTCGGAATACCGAAAGACTTTTTGAAGACGTTTATAAAACTAAAGAGGCTGATGGATCATTGCAAACGTGTTAATGCTCAGATATGTTAATGCTACAGAAACTTTCAGAAGTATCAAGTTTGCCTCGGATCTGGTTTTTCTTCATTCCTTCGAGAGAATATTGTGTCATTTACTAACATCCAGCAGAAGTCCTATTAAATATAATTTAGACTTGATGAATGAAGGCAATGAATGAGCAAACGTTTACGCTCCATTCGAGAGACAGACTCTGGTTTTTAAAGTCTATAAAAATATGCATGAAACACAAGTCTGATCTCACGAGAATACGGGAATGTTTTACAAGGCAGATATTTTGTATGCATTTGTACAAAGGGATACGTACAAAAACGTACGATTATTAGAAAGGATTGTGTATCAAATGGCACAACAGATTGTAGAAATTTCGTAGATGTTTATGAATTGTGATAGATTGTGTTGTATAGCAAAATGTCGAGAGCAAATGGAAATCCAGATCACACATGGAGATGTTCTGTGGAGTGAACCTGGTCAGTCTCCAGGTGTCTGGTAATGACTGAAATAAATATAAACACAAATTCACCTCAAGTCGTGCAATCTCTCTTTTCCCGTCCAATGAAATCCCAACGGATAGAAACATCGTCCTGTCCTACATTTTCCCTTTGAATACACTGTTCTACTCTGAAATGGGTTTTATAACAGAAGTAAAACAGGTTGTGAGATCTGTTGAGGTGTGGGTCTATAAAATCATCATTTCATTCAGCTCTGTTGTTTCTTCCCTTTCATCTCAAAGCCTCATTTCCCCTGATTATTTCTTTGAGTTTCAAAGCAGAAGAGGATCTGCATTCATGAAACGCATTCAGCTGTCAGAAATCACCAGCGTGGGTTCCCGCGTGTGACTGCGCGTGCACAAATGCAAATGAGCGAGTAATGAATGACTGACGCATGGGATAATTATCAAAAACAAAGACGACGTGTGAAGCGACACAGACGTTTAACGGAGGTGATAAACCCCTACGGCAGAACAGATCAACTCGCACGCTTACAAGAAAAGTGCATTTTAAAGGTCGCATAATTGACTTTTCTAACAAGGTTGAATCTCAAACAATACACATCATCAGATACCTCATACCTCACCCCGATAGCAAAATATGACATTTTGCTTTTTTAAGGACTTAGTTTAGGCTCATTAAGATTTCAGTGTCAATGTGAGGATTTGTAAAAGACAAGTGCTGTTGTGTTTCTATAGTTTAATGCAATAAAAAAACGACGTATTTAATATGAATATACATGAGAAAATCACTGTTTTCCACAGTTTTTTATCCAAATGAAATACAAAAACAAGAACATTACATATCAAGTGTTGTTTTTTAAAATAAAAAATAAAAATAAATCAAGCAAAAATATCTTCAGTAGCAAGCAAACCTCATTATTAAGTAAATAAATTAAGTTTAATTTATCTTGATTTGGTAATGTTTGACAAAAAAACAAGACAAAAAACTGTCAAATAAAATCATAAATAGATATATTTCTTGTCGGATAAAAAGTAACCAGGTCTTGTTTTCTAAAAATAATAAACAATATTAAGTAAGTTTGTGCATAAAATGAGCAAACAATTCTGCCAAAAGGTGTAAATAAATTAACTTGAATTAAGTTTAGCTCTTTATTAAGATCAAGAACTCATTTACAAATATTTTTGTTTGTTTAAGCGTAAACATATTTTATTTCCAACCAAATGTCTTTTGATTCAATAATATTTACATATTTGTTCTTGAAAACAAGACAAAAATAACATGTAAGACATTTTTTGCATTGAACTTTGAAGTCAAATAGTCAAAAAAGTCTGTCTATGGAAAACACTTTTAATTGTAGTATTGAGAGGTGAGATGTGACTTGTGTTGTCGAACATACATAAATAAATAAAGCTTCAGAGGATCTTTTAGGACATTCAGGTTACTGCCGCCTGTCAAATGTAAATGCAGAATAACAGAAGCGACTGAAGTAAAGATCTTTCTCACCCGTATATGTCCTGTGAAAGCCCTGTGACGTCCATCATCATCATCATCATCTTCATCATCGTCTCCTCCTGCTGATGTGTGTGACGCCACATGTGTGCAAAGGCCATTAAACATCCAGAACAGAATGTAAAAAGAGAAGATACTTAAACATCCAAACATGTTCAGGAGTTCAAAACAAAAACACGTTCAGCTTTTATCTTCTCCATCGAATGGAGTTCACAGCCCTCATTAGACGTTCTCCTCCATGATGCTCTTGCTTAATGAACTTTTCAGATTGAATGACGCGACAAAAACGCTGTAATCTAAAGACACTTCTGTGAAACTTCACAGTTTCTTTTCAAATTGGCACGAGCTTTTTCTCCTGCCCTAATTTTCAACCTTGGTTGAAACGGCTGCTAGTGATGGCTTCTAATCGATGGATGCTTTGGCTGTGTTCGACTGTCGAGTCAGGCGCTGGGAGGTGTCTCGGAACCTGGGATTGAAGATAGAGACAAGACCAAAAACAAGCCATCGCTTGACAGCCCAGTTCATCTAGATATAAAGGTATATTTAAACTTACTAAAAAAAGATTAGATACAGAACATAAAAACTTACAACAGTCTCAGGTTTTATACATTTCAGTGACGGAGCGTCAGATGTGATTTGACAGCTTAAGTAAGCAGTAGATATTTCACATGTGTTCTGCAGATGATTATGATTTAATGTCCATTATAGTCCAGCAGATTCTTTTCAGCCCAAAGACACGGTAATGACATCCGTCTGTATTTGCAGAGAGGACGTCGTGACCTTGAAAGCGAGAAGAGATACATGAAGCGGCGTAATGACAGGTTTGCTGGTTCACTGTTAATGAGTCCATGTTTCATTTGTATGCCGCTCAGGAGAAACACAACTATCATTAACACACAGTGACTCCAAATCCCATCCAATCATTACACTTTGATCCGCTTCCATTAACGAAAGCTGCTTGAATTGCTAAAAAGATGCGAGAAGGTTATTTCCAATATTTCCAGAATACTTTAATGACGTTTATAAAATGGCACACATACATATGCGTGGACAGAAGAGATGTCCAAGGAAAATGTACATCTTATCAACTACAATATTAAAAATGTGTAAACGATTTTCTATTCTTGTTCTCGGAGTGTAAACTTAAATTCAGCTTGAGAAAAATCAACACATGAGCACTTGACCAAGTTTAGTTGTTTCTTTACTTTGTGCCACACACATCATATTTGGACGTTTTAACCAAATCTGAGATGGAATTTAAAACAAATAACGTGAAAATATGACCTACAGAAATCACTTCTGGACACTTTTGTCAGAATCTGAGTTTACTTTATAAATAACAAATAATCTCATTTGCAAATAACTTTTCATTAGCCGATGTCATAGTTTTAATGCCATGGAACAATGAGACATTCCGTAAATATTAGAGATGCACCGATACGGAATTTCTCCCCCAAAACGTAGGAAAATTATTCAGTGTGATATCTACAGATACCGATTCTGAAGATTAAATTAATATTTTTTTCTCAATGTTATTCATACATGAAGTGACTATTGATATTGAACATTCAACTGGTGACGTTTCTTAACATTTTTTATAGCACAAATCAGCCAAACTGCTTTTAATAACCGAAACTGATTGTACAATGTGACAATTTTTTAAAGTTGTGTTTCGCTTTCATTGTTACTGTTTCTTTTTAAAGTGTATCATGCTGAAGACCATGGGCGTAGCGAGCCCCTTTTTAGGGGTGCTTCAGCACCCCTAAAAAGAAGCTCAGCACCCCTAAAACTTGGAGTAAGAAATGTTGTTATTCTAAAAAAAATGTCTTTTACAAGAATCTGGATTTTGGAGTTAGTTGAATCAATGTTGAAATGATTGACCCTAAAATCGCCCCTGCTGAAGACGTAAATCACATTCATTTTTTATACACTTTGGTATTACTTCTCGAATGCAAAATTGTCAAGGTACTGACCTAACACTGAGCTCAACAGTTTAACAACTTTAGACGTGTACATTTGATGGTTTTTGTCTTTTATGACTTATACTGTCCTCACGAACCTTCCAGATGTGGTCACCCATCCCACCTTCCCTGTGCTGCATTTCTAGAATTTTTTAACAATGACAATTGGACAATTTGTTTATTTGCAATTTACCGATATATCGTTAATGAATGATTAAGATCAAAATTGACTAAAATATTAATGCTACATGAAAATAAATAATACCACAATAATTATCACCACAGAACTATAAAAAGGTCGGACGAAAAAACTGTTTGTTACACTGTGTTATTGGCCCGATATATCGATGCATCTCTAGTTAATATCTGTGCAAACACAAGATACATTTGATATTTTAATGCATTTGTCAGATCCTTTTATCTAAATCACTCACATCGAAAAATCAACTTGTATAAATCATGACATGTGCGTGCAGCATTCATACAGAACATCAAGACCAATGAGCTGTCAGATGAATGTAAAGAGGTTTGACATTGTCTTCACCTTGCTCCGGTTAATCCACGAGTGACTGATTGATATAATCACACATTCATGCGTTGACTGAAGATTATCTGTAGTGAATGTGTTTGAGGAATACTGAACCGATTCTTTCATCGCCTGGTTAGTGTTAAATGACACAGACGAAGGTGCTAACACATACAAATGGTTCCATACATACTTGTAATACTCACATACTCCAGAATTAATTCATTCATGATTCATGTCAAAACTCTTTGACTTTCATTCTTCTGCAGGACACAAAAGAAGATATTTTGAAGAATGTTGATAAACTCAAAATATCTCAGTTTCTCTTAAGAAAGACTGGCATACAGGTTTCATTGACATTATGGTGAAGACAGATAGGGGACATGTGGTCGAGTCCATCAGACCTGCATTGAAGAAGTGAGCACAGATGTACCACAAGACTTTTGAGAATGCCAGCAGCTGAATTCACTTAGCAACCACATAGTGATGCCATGGCAACATCCCAACCACAAAAAAACGTTAATTTCAGTGCACCCGTTCTATTATTGCAAATCGAATAATGAAAGCGAACAAACTACAGAAATGTGTTTGAGATATTCAAGCTTCTGGCTTTGATGATCACATGTTTACATTAACATTTATTAGAGAACAAATGAGAGAGCATTTAATGTTTGTTCTCTCAAATATGTTTCAATTCAATTCAATTGTATTTATAAAGCACTTTTCACAATGTGCATTGTTCCAGAGCAGCTTTACAGGAGAAAATAAGAAAAAACGAAAAACACAAAAGAGGTCAAACACATTGCGTGGTGTTAATATAACAAGTTAAATTATTCTTGTAAATAATATCTAATAAATGCAGTCTCCCGGTCGTTTATTTCGCATATTTGCATTAAGTGAATACTTGGCATTCAAATATGTTTGATTTTATATTGACTTGAATACAACAAATTAAGTTTTGATCACTGAGAATTGTTCGTCGGGCTATTAAGTGTTTTGCGCTTGAATAAACCATATGACACACATTTGCTTCAGCACATCAGCGGATGAAAGTTTAAGAAGCTTAAATTGACAAGGGGTCTTTTTTACTTCAATAGCCACAGTTTAACCAGGATATTTAAAGCAAAACTATGTCACACAAATGGAAATAATTTGGCTAAAAATATACATAATAAATTATATCATACAATGAAGTGAATTAAATTTATTTGAATACAAATCATTTTCCAAGGAGACAAATGTTTGGACTGTTAGTCACCGCTTACACTTGATAAACTAATTCTAATAGTATTATGCATACAAACCTCTCACCTTAAACCAGCCGCCCATGAGCCAGTCGTCCTGTTCTGTTTGAGTTATAGATATCAAATGGTTTGTCACATACGAATCATTTTCACCTGCTGGAAAAAACACATTTACATTAAAAGAAGGACTACCTGCGAATACCTGTGACTCTTTTCAATTGTGGCAACAGGCAATCACTTCACACCCGGCAACAACCCTAGCAACCGCATAGCAACACATCTCAGATGCAGAATGTCAGAGACAGATCTCTATCATTCTGCTGCTGCCAATTTTCTGCTTTTTAAAACATGAAAACATGATCAATAATGACTGTCGTCTTCTCCTTGAGTCTGGTGACATTACCCAGAGAATTTAAATCAATCCGCAACACTCCTAAAAATAAAGCTGCTTCACAGCGATGCCATAGAAGAACCATTCAGTCAAAGGTTCTTTTTAAGAAAATCATCTCTTTCTTTTTTATAATCTGACGAACCCTTTTTCGCCACAAAGAACCTTTTGTGAAACAGAAAGGTTCTTCAGATGTTAAAGGTTCTTTAAGGAATCAAAAGGTTCGAAGCACCTTATTTTTAAGAACGTATGAATCTATGACTTTTAATAGTTATCTGTATAGTTGTTCATTACATCTTTTATCTGTTTTCATAAAAAAAGATAAATAATATATGCTCATTACAATTGTATGTTTCACTATTCATAAAATAAAAGCGCAATTATTTCAAGAAAATGCATCAAGCAAAGCATCATCGTTTCTTGTATCTGTCAAAGCGTCATTCATAAAAACAATTTCTTCAAGCAAAAACAAGTAACTCTGTAATACGTTTGAAAAAATGAAAATGACACGTTACAGCAGTGAAACAGAAGATCTGCATGTTCTGTAATGAATTGCTATTGGAAGACATGATGTTTGCGAATGTCTTTAACTCTCCGAGCACTTGTTTTCTCAGGAGGTTTGACTGACAGGAGGAGAGAATCTGTCTTGGCCATGAATTATTCATCCATACGAGCTTTGATCCCTTTTATCACACTCTGTGCACAAAGAACACATTTGAATTGACATTTGACCAAAAATTAGTTTAGCACAAATGGACTTGCTCAAAGGAAGAGAGACATTCCTGACTTGATATATGCGGGCAGATCTTCAACATGTACAACTTCATCGTGGTCTAGACTTCCGGTGGTCTAGTTTTCTTTAAAATGACAGAACAGTGGTGAAAAAAAGAGAGCTGGCGTTTTCACGACCTCACCAGCGCCATTGAATTCATATAAGTTTCAAATGATGTTTACCATGGGGAATAAGATAACAGTGGGGACGGTGAACTGTAGAAAAACTAAATAAACTTTCTGCTAAATGAAAACAAGATATTAATTCGTGAATCACACTGATCAACCTCACACATGGTATGATATATATATATATATAATGGGAAGATGCATTCTGACTTATTTGCAATGTTAAACGTGCTGTTTTCTAATGCTTGACATGGTCAGCTTGTCAAAAAACAAGTCGGTTGCTTGATGTAGTATTTCTGGGCCCATCGAATATGTTTTGGAAAGATTTTTTCGAACAATAGTCCCTTATTAGGCAATATTCCCAGAATACAAAGCTACGCGTCAACCGACGAGCGATAGAAAGACCTGTTAATCAAGATTGGCTGTTCTGCGTCAAGATTGGCTGCGCTGTTACTCTTGCGATAGTGAGAGAAGTTAAGGTGTGTTCGTTTCTTCATGGCATTTCAGTGATGGGTGTTATGTAAACAGTCGATATAACGCTGGATTTGGAGATCATTTGAAACTGAGAGATGGCGCGAATACGGATATTTGAAGGGTGCGATACTCAAGATTAACATGAGATATGCAGAAACTAAAGTTTTGGCCACTTTAATGAATATCACAGTGTCAGAAATGTCTTTGGCACAAAGTTGAGGTTACTGTACAACGTCCAGATTTTCTTATTATAACGGGATGCGATAAACACCTAGAGACAGACAGATGAAGTGAGAAAGTGTCTAAAACACGAGCGATTATGTCAGATGACATCTGCTGTGCCAACAGAGACGGCAACATGCCAGCGCAGCATATGGAGGACATGTTAACATAATGAAGACGTCCCTGACAAAACACATTCTGGTCTGCTCACAAACAGACGGCATCTGTGTTTAACTGCAGGCGACTGCAAAGACATCTAAACATAGACGGCCGTGGGTTTAAGTGTCTACGACGTCCAAAGCGACATTCAGTGACATTCATGGACGCTAATCAAAATTAAAAAGTAACTCCAATATGCATTTGATCAACCAATGACAACTTCTAATTTGATTAAAACATTATATTTCAGATAGATCTACATTCAATAGTATTTAATTATTCTATAAGAATCAATCAATGATTCAAAAAGATTACATTTCTTGGGCAGGATTTGCTCGGAAATTAAACAAAGTCTTTTTAGATTTGTTCTCTACAACTTAGTCTTTATTTTGCGCGGTACAAAAAGTTTGATAATAGAAAAACGCAATAAAAATGTGAGAAACATTAAAACAGGGATGTAACGATTTACTCAGATCACGATGCGATGTGATTCACGATACTGATCTCATGATACGATTTATTAACGGTTTATTTTTACAAAAAATGTTGTGAGACAAATTAGAAATGAACAACTGCTCTTTTATTATATCGCAAATACTGCACATTTCTTTGTACAATAAAATTATATTTCATGTCAAATAACAAAGCTAAACATATTCCCAAATCAAATAAAAAAAGTATATTTAAAACAAACAAACTAAGGAGTTTTTTACAATTACGAAATATCAGTTCACGTTTTCCACGTTCGCACTAAACACATCGCATTAATATTAACTAGTATTTTTTTAAACGATAGAGAAATCAATAATATAGTTTTTTCAGGATAATGTTAAGCCATGCGAAGGATTTCTTAAACACATTTGACAATTAATAAAATCAGATTTCACTGCACTAGATAAAGACATCAGACAAAGTGCATTTATGAATTACATCTCCTCATGAATAAATCAGATATTTTCATAATGCATGTAATAGGACTTGAAAGAGCTTGCATTTCATAATTTATTGTTTTAATTCGGGCAGGGATGCAGAAATACGATTCTGAGAATAGGAATTTGTCTCTACTTTCTTTATTGTGACTTACTTCCAAGTTGCATCTGAAGTAATGTTTGAAGATGTCAGTATGTGTTTTGTGGGACTGGAGGAATCCTTTTCTTGTTTCTCAAGAGATGTAATGGAGTTTGCAGTGTATCAGCTTTTGACACTTCATCCGTAAGGCAAACAAAAAGACACTAAACAATGTTTATATACAGTAAGAACAGCTCAGATGTTGGAAAATCTGATGAGATGTTCGGTGAGAAATGTCCACCCACTGCCACAATACAAGAACCCTTTGAAACATCTCACATTAAGTGGGAAATGTGCTTCATTCCCTTACTTTCTCTTTTTTTTACTGTACTATTTACTATTACTATTTCATGTGTGTTTAACTTATATAGTTTTTCTTGGATTTGTTTTTCTTGTACAGTACAGTTGCATTGGTATACTACAAATTGTAAGAAAAAGTGCTATGAAAATAAAATGATGAAAGATGTTTGTGAAATTCATGAAACAATAAAGGCCAATGTTTGAGACCAATGATTGTAGCTTATTTCTGTAAAGCGACTGCAAAAAATCGGTTCAAATTTCAGTGACATCATATATTATTAGCATGAAATATATTAAACGGACAGTTCACCCAGATATGAAAATTCTGTCATCATTTCTTCACCTTCTCATTGTACCGAACCTCTATAAATGTCTTTGTTCTGCTAATCACAAAGGAACATATTTGGAAGAATGTCAGTAACCAAACAGATCTCATCCCCCATTGACTCCTATAGTATTTATTTAGATCTGACATTCTTCCAAATGTTTACAGTCTGCGGCCGAGTAAATTATGACAGAATTGTAATTTGTGTGTGAATTAATGCAATAATAGATTAAAATGAGCAAATGTAACCGTGATTAATCACATCCATTAAACTCAAAGCAAGTGTGACCTCGGTAACCTCCGAGACTTCATTATTTCACCACAATTCCTCTTCTTGCAAACTGGCACTAATAAATGAGCTCTTGTGTACTGCACTTAATTATTTAACATAGAAATATGAGAGCGAACAAAGTTTAGCAGTGCACGATGGAGAAAACCATCTTTGGAATGACTAATTAAAAGATCAACATTTACAAAAATGCTGTAGCAATAACAAGACTGAAAAATCAAAGTACAATGCTAAACATCTGAGGCTGATCTTTCTAAAGACTGATTTAAAACCGACCTCGTTCACCGCGGTACAGCGGACGGGAATATAAATGAGCTCTGTGTCTCGTCCATTCGGATAAATGCTTAAGATTGTGTTTAACATGACAGAAGACATAAGTGATCTACTGATGGTCTGCATTTAAAATACACTGATTGAACACTTTAATGAGAAAGCTCATCTAATAATGACTTTCTTTCTTCTTCAGAACACAAAAGAAGATATTTTGAAGAACGTTGGTAACCAAACAACACTGAACCCCATTGGCTGTCATGGTATGAACACAAAACCTCTGAGACATTTCTCAAACTATCTTCTTTTGTGTTCCACTCAATAAAGAGTCACACAGGTTTACGACGACATGAGAGAGAATGAATGACGACAGAGATGTGAACTTTCTTCACATCCATTTCTCATGCAAGAGCGCACTCGCCGTTTTTTTGTGGTGTGGAATAAAATTTGTGATTGAAATTCCGGTAACACTATACATTAAGTTACCCTTTATAAAGCATTTATAAATGTGTTCATTAATGATGAATAAGTCATTTGCAAATGCATTACGAAGCAGTTATAACTGCATGAATAAAAAGAGTGATTCTAACGAAATATCTGCCAAACAGCCAGCCATGTTTAACGCAAATAAATGCGTAATAAATGTATCTATTCATTATTTATTTGACTCTAACACAGATTAATTATTATCCAGATGTTGTCTGTTATATAGTCTGTCAGATGGACACTGTAGGGTGTTGTGTTGTTTTTCTTACACCTGCTCACTATTTGGCAGGTATTTCGTTAGAATCCCCTTTTTATTTATGCAGTTATAACTGTTTTATAATGCATTTGTAAACTACTTATTAATCTTTAATGAATACATTTATAAATGCTTCATAAGAGAAACCTTAATGTGAAGTTTTACCAAAATTCCTAATAGCCTCTCTGTAATTTTTGGTGCTGCAAAGTTTTTTCCTCAGCGGACTGGCAGTGGACCTAAATATTAAAATAAGGTGGCCATTGGCCAATCAAATGTAAGAAGGCGGGAGTTATTGATTACAGAGCCGGTGTGGTGACCAATCAAATCAAAGAAGACAGCTAAGGTTTGCGTGCAACCAATGCAACGCATGACGTTTGAGGCTAAACATTCAATACTTAAATATTTTTTAACAATAGAAATGTTTAGCGGTATATCCGATGCAAACTACAAAACGCTGTTTTAAATAGAACATATATAATTTACGCTCAAATGTGACCTCCGGAGGGCGCAGCTCTTGTCTAGTCTGTGCTCATAATTTAAAGGGACAGTTCACGCAAAATGAAAGAAAGTGATGAATTTGTTATCGCAATAATTCTAATGTGAGATTTTTGTGTTGTCATACAACTTTCCGCCATCCAATGCCCTCTGCAGTTCCTCCACAACATAATCCCTCATCCCACCGTCCCGCGGGCCTAAAATTCTCACTCCTGGGGATGTGTTGTGCTAAATTCTATTATTTGTGTGTATTGTTAATTTTTACTAAAATGTCAGCAGATGTGTTCATTAGGGTTTTTCTGACCTTGGCTATGAGACAAACGCCAGCGGGTGTGTGTGTGAATATTAAACGGGTCAGTGTTAATGGATCTCCAAACGCTGTTTCACAGTTTCTTACATTTAAATTATTCGGCTTTATTGACCCCCATTAATCCATCAAATAGACAATTAGAATGCATACAATTCTATGAGCCGTCGAGTCAACACAAGCCCTGAAATAATACAACATCATGAGAGAGAGAGAGTCTCTCCTTTCTGCTCTTTGTTAATTTACATTTGATAAGTTTGTTTATTTTGTGTCATTTACTTAAGGGGGGACTGCAACTTTCAAATGTAATGATCATGAAAGCAAAAATGCATCACAAATGTTCCTCCTAAACAGCCAGGTTTGAGAGCAAATAGAAATCTAAAACTTTATTTTAAGACTTGTCTTTTTTCCTTCCTTATCTCATGTGTTTAGTTTGTTGCCATTTGTTGGATTAATTAACGTTAACGTTCTACATTCATGTAATACTTCTATACATTACTTACAGCTACAACATGTTCTGCTCAAGAATATGAGGAGAAACACAAATGTAAACTACAGTAAATGTTCAGAAGAGCAGCTTGTGAGCAATGCCATCTTCCCCTGGAATTAAATCAAAACTGAGGACCCCTTCTGTAAAATCCAGCTGAATTTCCATGCTGTGCCCCAGTGTTGGGTGTAACTAGTTACTTAGTAATTAGAAACTGTAATTTAATTACTTTCCCCTCGAAGAGTAAATGATTACTTTTAATTACTTTCTCTGTCCTTTAATTACAGTTACTTCTGATATAATTTAACTAAATACTGTGTAATATATTCAATAACGACTAACTTTAAAACGTATGCTTTAATGTATCCTTATCACATTTGTATACTTTGGTCAGTTAATAAGTTATGTAGTTATTTATTATTTAATTGAATGAATTAAAAAAGCCGGTTCATATCTATGCTTGGATTCATTCTTATCCATTTTGATGTAGATATTGATTTGTAAAAAGTAATTAAATACTTTTTGGAGAGCAGTAATTTGTACAGTAATCTAATTACACTATTGAATATGTCATTAATAAACTAGAAATTAATTACTTTTTCAGCCCAACACTGGCTGTGCCCTGTTCAATTTTCTCAGAACCAGACACCAATGCAATGGCAAAAACATCTTTGAATTAGGGATCAATTCAAAAGTCTTGCTGGTTAATAAAACACAACTATAAAATCTAATTACAATTCAATTTCCTTTTTTATTTTAAGCATTTTTGCCTTTATTTGTACCGTTTAGTGAGAGAGAACTGTTAAAGCTCAAGGGTTCGTGCTGGATAAAAGCGCACATGTAAATGCTGACACAATGGCAGGAGAAGATGCAGTGTCGGCTTCTAACCGAGAGATGTGATTTATTATCCTCTTTATGCTGACAGACCCTGTTCTTCACTCTCTTTTCCAGGTCGTGCCAGAAAAAGAGGAAAGGAGGAAACTGACGCCCGCAAAAGAGCTTTGCCCCGGGGGAGACTCACCGAGATGTCAGGTCCCGGGGGCCACTGACCCTTTGTCCAAATGATCTATGGCTAAAAAACAGCCGCTCCATCCGCTGTGTTCAGTTCCTGCATCAAAAACACAAAAATCATTTAAAAGGTTTTCTTTGTGGCACCACGTAAACCAGAACCGGCCAACCGAGGAATGTACTTTACCCCGAAGAACTTTGACCCTGATGCATCCTCATATCACCTTCCGTTACCATGGCGACAAGAGAGAGGATTACCGCATCTCATTTGAGAATGCTGAGGTCGTGCAAGCGTGCGGTCCGACACGATCGATACGACCCCACTGATAAATGAGCGTATTTCTCTTGCGTTGGGTCAGAGAATAATCATCTGCCAGGACGGAGATTGCGCAATTAGCTTGACTATTTATGAGTTGTGTTTCAGTGGCGATGTACAAACTTCGTATAGTTTAACACCGTTTCTGGAGAATCAGAATCGATACACGTCCCTGGCCAAGCTATGAATCAAACTATCAGCTGGTAGCAAATGGGTTTTTGGGAGTATTCCGTCTTCGCGGATGTACCTTTGGACTTTTAGAAATTAAACCTCTCTCGGACCGCCGTCTTTATTTTCAAACTGTGCCCAAAAAACAAATCAACGGAGGGGACGACGTTACCGCGAGCGAGTGCATGCCGTGGTGGCCCTCAGCATGGTGTTGCCACCACCGGACAAGCGGCATGTGTGTCTCACCACCTTCGTCATCATGACGAGCATGGCCTTCATGGACGCCTACCTAGTGGAGCAGAACCAGGGCCCACGCAAGATCGGCGTCTGCATCATCGTGCTGGTGGGAGACGTCTGCTTTCTCATAGTCCTCCGTTACGTGGCGGTGTGGGTGGGTGCGGAGGTGCGGACGGCCCGGCGCGGATACGCCATGATCCTCTGGTTCCTCTACATCTTTGTTCTGGAGATCAAGCTTTACTTCGTCTTCCAGAACTGTAAGGCCGACCGCAAGAGTTTGGAGACGGTGGCCAGGAAGGCGTTGACTCTGTTGCTCTCCGTGTGCGTCCCGGGTCTCTATCTGGTTCTGGTGGCTCTGGACAGCATGGAATACGTTCGGACATTTAGGCGGAAAGAGGACATGAGGGGCCGGCTCTTCTGGGTGGCCCTGGACTTGTTAGACTTGCTTGACATGCAGGCGAACCTCTGGGAGCCCCTGCGGACGGGTCTGCCCATTTGGGCGGAGGGTTTGATGTTCTTCTACTGCTACATTTTGCTGCTGATTCTCCCTTGCGTGTCTTTGAGCGAGATCAGCGTGCAGGGCGACCACGCGTCGCCGCAGAAGATGATGCTGTATCCTCTCCTCAGTCTGGTCACCATCAACGTCGTCACCGTCCTCATACGTGGAGTCAACATGGTGCTCTTTCAGGACAGCCGGGTTTCAACCATCTTTATCGGAAAGAACGTGGTGGCCATCGCTACCAAGGTGTGTACGTTTCTCGAGTATCGGAAACAGACGATGGAATTCCCCGCTCGGGAGAACGTCACCGGTATTCCCATGGAAGTCCAGCAGAACTCTGTGGGACACGGACTGGCTTTGCCCAACGCTACGAGCCTTCCGCACGAACCCACACCAGTGCGAGAGATCATGGATACATGACATGATATTATAAAATACCATTCTTATGTTTGGCACAGTTGTAAGATAAAGTGACTCATTTCATGTCAACTCAACCAGAAGTTCCAATTTTGATTTACCATAGACGTTTAAGGTATAAAATATTAACGTTAATTCCAAATTGTACAATGCTACAGTCTATATGATAAAAAAAATAAAGAAAGAATCAGAGATAAAACTTAAATTTGAAGTCGAAACAAGATTATAAAATATAAAAAGGGACACCTAACAACAAAGATGTAATGTTTTACATAAAGTGTACTTTGTTCTCATTAAATTATGTTCACATTAGTACCCAATTTCAAAACTTTAAATGTCTCACTTTTGAATTTCTCCTCTTTTATACATGAATAAGAAAATAGTGTAGTGTAGTATAAAACCAAATGTCAGAAACAATTTTAGATTAATAAATTCAACACTTTTTTTAAATGAATGGATCCGGAGATGACCATTCGGGCCAAAAGCTCATAAAAAAATATTATTTAACAGGGTTCAAAAGAAACAAGATCCAAGAAGTTTAGGTCATTAAATCTGTATGAAAGGGATAGTTCACCCAAAAATACAAATTCTGTCATTATTTTCTAGTCGTGTTCTGCGGGAGAAAGAAAGTCATTAAGATTTGATATTTGGTAAATGATGACAGATCGATTCTTGTTTGGGTGAATCGTTTTGTCTAGTTTACCATTTTTTTAAAAGAGCAAAAGAAAATATATATACTGTATATTAACAGATCTGACATCGCTGACTGTTTTATATGTAGCCTAAAGCTTTTTCCTTGAGCTGAGAAAGAATTATAAGTGATGTAATAGGTGTCCCCTTTTAACAAATGACCACGACAAATACACCTAAAAAGTATGATTTTTCATATTATGACCACAAAATCTGCTAGCAATGTGTTTGTACCTTAATCAGACCTCAACATTAAAAACAAACACAATTTTATTAAATAAGTGTACCATACATGTTTTCTTTACATTTATATATATATATGCAGAATATATTAGAGACATACAATAATTGTACAGGAGACATTAGAAGATCATACAGAGCACATGAATGGTGTCTAAAAGATGATAAAACAAAACTCTTTTTACTCACATCGTGACATAAGTTGAGTTGATATGAAATGACTCGTGTCGGCTTCTTTGACTCAGATGAGAAGCTATATTTATATATATTTCTGTGACAGACTTAAACAAACAACACACATTAGTGAGTTATGAGGTCAAATGAAGCCGGTGACACAGTAAAGACTGCGGCACATATTATATCTCATGTTTGAGACCATCTGCTGTGTCTGATGTTCAGGTGACATCAGATATTGAACTCTTTTACACAGATACTGAATGAAGATTTAGCACTGCGCGTGTGTGAGTTTGTGTTTTATCGGTCTTGTGTTGGCATTACAGATATTAGTATATTTGAAAGATTGAACAGAGGAGGACGAGAGGTACAGTATAAAAATTATAATCGTGCAGAAAATAAAAACAGAGAATGCCCTTCTCGGATCGTATATGGAGCCGTAAATGATTATTCTTATTACTAGATTCTTATTATAATTATATAACACTCGTGTACTTGCTTTTTTACATTTTTGTTCAAGGATTCAGCTGTTTAATAAAAAAGTTAAAAGAATCGTGTATGATTCACACGTTTCTCAGCACGTGAACACAAGAGATTACAGCGTTTCTATTTGAGCTCTTGTATAAATAAACGCACGTGAAAATGAAATAAATGACCCGTGGCCTCCATCGGCAGATGCTCACCTCTCTAGAGCCGCACAGCACCAAACCCATTCCTAAAACATCAGGGCCGAGCTCTCGGGAATTAACACCCTTTCCTCTCACACGCTACACGAATGAGTAAACGCTTCGATCCTCCTGTGATGTATTCAGCGTATGAAACCCATGGATTACATTTCAACAACATTAATTTATTGCCACCTGCGTGAGGCCGGCGACACATTCACAATGAGCGTTGAGTCGCCCCGCTGGGTTCAGTGCTTTTAAGAGAACTTGTCTACTTCAGCAACCGCCCACCACCTGACAACAGGAACACGGCAATGTATCATTTCCCTTCACTCATCAAAAACCTACAACAAATGATTGTTGAAATTGTGGCGCCAGTCATTTCTACAGACGCACAGGCAGTTATTAAAACAGACCGAGTGCCCGTCACGATATATATTTGTCATCTTAATTGACCTCATTAATAAGAACGTTCTTAGTTTTGAGAATATCAGAAGTGTCTCTGACCCTCAGACAATGTTTGTGCAAGAACAATCATGAAGGCCGTTTTAAAGCTTTAGTTCAGTCATCGTTGGAAATCTGCATGTGAGTCTTTCTTCAGTGGAACACAAAAGAAGATACTTTGAGAAATGTCTGTGTGGTTTTGTGGAAGCCAATGGTGTTCAGTGTTGTTTGGTTATCAACATTCTTCAAAATGTCTTCTTTTGTGTTCTGCGGAAGAAAAAGTCATACGGGTTTGAAATGACTTGAAGGTGAACAAAGAATAAAGGAATGACTTTAAAGTCGTGACAGCAACACAAGGTCATGGGTTCGATCCCCAGTCATGCAAGTCACATTTCAAATGCATAAACGACGCGAGAATGCATTATCCACCTTATTTTTTAACGTGGAAGGAAACGATGTGACGTACTTCCTTTTTGTCTTGAGACTTCTGTTTAATTAGCTGGTGGAAAACGATGGAAAAGGTGCTTTAGGCTGCTAGGTTTTAAACTGCTATAGCTATTATTTATAACTATTTGCATACTGTTAATGTAGTTGAAGGTGAATTGTCCTGGAGAAAGGGCATTCAGTAGGCCCATATTTACGGCAAAATAAGATCAGTTTATACTAATACGTAGGAGTTACGCCATAGCCTCTATACCGTAGTCTATGTGTTGGTTTTCATTTATATTTCTTCGTTGTTGTCCGCGTCGACGGGTAATGACCACTAGGTGTCAGTCTCGACGCACGTGTTACTTGTGTAACCAAGACTAGAGAAGAAGAAGCTCGTTTGAGAAACATTAGCAGTGAAAACGACAAGTAAACAGTCACTTTTGCTGCAGCTTGAGATGTTAAATACAGAATAATAAAAATAATATACTTAGATAATTACTACTGAGTATTTTGACCCGAGGGAGGGGTTCAAACAGACCTATCACAGTGCTTGATGTCCGCGTAGGGTCGGTCCGTGTTGAGTTGACGTGTTGTTCAGGCTACGGCGTGGGGTACGTGGCTTTACGTAGGCTACGCCGTAGGTCCTACGCACGAGTACAAACTGAGTTTAAGGTGGATAAAGATCTTTTTACAAGCGCGTATTGTTGTGAACGTCACAGAATCTGTCACACATGTTTCCAAGGTCACATACCAACCCAATATAAAAAACTAAACTTTGCAGAAATAAAATGAAACATAAAATGTGCTCCATTCGTTTCAAGTTGAAATTTCAGATTAAATGTATATTCCTCCGTAACATTCCATAACATGCAACTCTCATGTTTACTGTTATGAACCGGACAACTGATTGTATATCACAGAAATAATAACTGCATCTAAAAACACTGATAATATATTAAGAATGACTATTCCATTAGAACACGTAAGCACGTTTTTGTCACACAAAAATAAAAGTTACAGCTTTCCTTAATGTCGCTGGGAAATCTTCATTCAAATTTCCAGGAAACCCCAGAATATGCCTCTGGGTTTTGTTCACTTGTTCACCGATTACACAATTTAGTTTTGAAGGGAAATCGTCATCTTCAGTATTTAAAAGGCAACGCATGGAACTAATCCAAAATTGCAAATGACTCATTTGGGAAGTGTAGCATGACAGGAGAATTTCAGCTCTTAATTTAATTTCATCGCTTTGTGTGCGGCAGCAGCAGCAGTCTTCTTACGGAAAGACGGATATGAGCGATGCTGTTTATTCACTTTAATAACAATTTCGTTATCAAGAGTTCGTCTTGAAAGGACAAATGTTTAATTTGATTATGCTAATAATTCTGAACACACGCTGTGTTTGTGTGTCTTACAATTGTTTTTAATAGGGATGCACGATAAATTATCGGCTGATAAAAGGTTGTATTTAATGTTAGAGTATCGGTCAATAATAACATTTCGGCCGATAGATTTTAGCCGATAAATTGGGAATATATTTTTCATGTAAAACCACTTCAACTGCTCAGATTGAATCCAGCACAGTTCTGTCTTTCTGTCATGATCATTCACTAACTGATATTAGCAAAACATTGTTAATGTAGGTAAACAAAAGAATATTGTGTGAATCAGACTTCTGTCTTGAGATCTGTTAGACTCGTGACTATTGAGAAAGTTTTTCTGGGTTGCTCTTGAAGAACATCTATAGTTTGTTTATTAAATAAAAATATGCCAGACAAGTTTGAAGGTTAAATAATGTTAAACTAGTGTAAAGTAGGCTTGGTTCATGATTTTCAAGGGGGAAAAGAGAACTAACGGTTACCTTGTTTTCTGCAGTCAATGTTTTCATATAAAAGGAGTTTTTACCTTTTGTTTCATTTTCAGAAAATATTATATTAATATTTAGATAACGTATATCAGCCAATATATCGGTTATCGGCTTCCAGTGTTAAAGAATGCATGAACCCTGAAAGTGTCATCAACCCGTTCTATTATACACGCTCGACTAGCGGAGAACAACTGAGACATAACCAGTCAAAGAGAAAGTCATTATGCACCAAATGCAGCGTACTGACAGCTGGAGCATCAGCCCTTAAATAAAAGCTTTCACCTGAGAATGAAGCTGTAAAATCTGAGAGTTTAGCGGTAACAGATGGTTTATATCTCCCGGACATGAACACTCCATTAAATCAGACATCATTCAGCTCTTAAAACACAGAAATTGAAGTTGAAATGAGGGGTTATTGTACATCTGGACCCTAAGGCTGATCTATTTGTCAGACGAGTAACAAATCCACAGATTTTCAACCCAAGGCATTCATTATTTATTCACACTCTGTACTGTGATACTGATGCAAAATACTTTATTTCACTGCACTGTGTGACGAAAATAAGACTTTTATTTGTTTATTTGTCCTAGCAAGGTCAAGACGCTTGTATTTATATCGGACTTCACAAGACAGATTGTTTCAGAGGAAAACAACAAGAAATTATACACATTTCAAGGAACAGTAGGCTACAGAATATCAGTTCTGGTGGATTAAAAGAACTTTAACATCGAACCGTGAGCACTTTTGTGTCAGGAGCCCAGAGAAAAAGTGACTACAGGTGCAGTTCATCACAAAAGGTGTTTTACCAGCATCTTATTGTACCAATTTCGTAATGCCTTATGGACAATTAATGCATTTTTGTGGCCTAACAACATGTTTGGTTCACGCTTTCAAAAGCATAACAATCAAACGTTGAACTGGAGCGCCACCTGCTGGTCGACTCACTGGTTAACTCTTAAAACAAACATTCTGACTGCAGAGGCCCTTTAACGTTTCTTGAATACATGAGACACTAGTATCAATAACACATGTGCTTTCATGTTCATTCGTCCGATGGCAGTACGTGTTTGATAATCAATGGATTGGATAATGTCTTTATGTGTAAAAAGATATACTGCACATGAGCGCAGTTGTCGAGCTTCAAATCTTTATGACTGACGACAGATGGGTTTCGTGTTTTCTTTCACTGGATTGTGTGTTTTGTAATATTTCACTTCATCCCACTCTTACAGTCTTCTGTCTTCAGTACAAAACGCCCCATGTAACAATTAAGGTGAGTAAACTGTCACGTGAGTGAACTGTAAATCATTCAAACTGAATCCAGAGTCAATTCTTTCTAATCCGTCTATTACTCGTGCCACACAAACTTCAAAAAGTATGCCATTTGTTATGGCCTGTCAAATAAGTTAACAACAAAAACCTTTTCGGAAATCGCTGAGCCTCGCAATGCATTATGGGAACGGCGAAGTGTGCTTCACTTGTACACTCATGTTTTTGAGATTGAAATCGCATACGTAGTACATACTGAATTTGAATTAGTACCTATTTATCGGGTGTTAAAACAGTACGTTCTAATATGAGTGAATCAATTTCGGACATACTGCGTCTGCCATGTTTTAAGGTCATGTGACCCGTATGCTCTTTGACCTATGATGTATTAACAACAAGCGTTGATAAAAAACATCATTTAGTCACGAGAAATGGACTTTTAAATATATATAAATAATAAAACTGACGTCTACCTTAAAGTTTTCCGCTATATTTATTTTATTTACTTTTGTAATTTGAACATTGCTCAGCTCCCGCGGCATCATGGGATAGATAAGTGTCCATCCGATCCACACTCACAAATCTCGGCTGATGTAGTCGACCATCCGGGTAATTCTACTGTTTTTAGCATACTGAGGTTTCAGGCATACTTTTCATGACTCATTTTCGCTCACTACAAAGTATGGAAGCAATTTTGGCCTTAAAAACACAGCACAAGCCACAAAAACTATGAAACGGGTATAAATGGCATCGTTTATTTGAGAGTTATTTTAAACATTCCGTCCTCAAAGTTTCATATGACAAATGCACAGGAATTCTTTTGACTTTTATATTTTCTACATAAAGTATGTTATTGCTTTACAGTAAAATGCATTGGTTTGATAAGACCATTATAGCTTGACATTACATTCATATGAGTTTTACATTTGTATTTTTCTTCATAGTAACTAACTTTACATCGATATATACTTTGATTATCATACAGTTTATTATTGACATGAATCCCACATCACATTGAGCTCACAGTGCATGGGGTCACTTTCATTCCACACAGATACACAGACTTTCTGTGTTTATCATACATGTATTAAATGCATGTGCACTTAATGTTCTCATACAATCCACAATATGTAAACACAACAATTACAATTTGAATTATAAGCAAAAAAGTAACATTATAAACACATGTGACCACTATTCATTGTGTAAGATCATCGACAACAACTCAAAATAACCCCCCAGTTCAACTGATGGAAAAACATTTGCAGGCAAATGAATGTTAAACATTTATATACAAATATCTTTTTTCAAGAACAAATAAGTTGCACCAGCTATACGGTTTGCATTATCAACATGTGCATGTGTGTTTTTGGACTCAACACATTCAGGTCTTTTTTTCACCCTATAAACAACATTTTGCATTGAGAAAATTAAGCACTATTTTCCATCAAGCAAAATATATACATATGTGTATTTATACTGTACATCGTCGATTTGTTTTTGTAATTAACTTATTTATGGAAAATAAAAGTCAATAAATGATTGCAGTACATTAAAACTTTAAGAAAAATCACCATCGACAAAGAATGTCTTAAGAATCTGTCATCAATAAATGCATCACATTCTTTTGATCAATTGTCTTTGTGGTTTGACCTGGACATGTTTTATCTTTTTTTTAGAAAATGGCACTCGAGAAGATTCTTTTATGCTTGGTTTTGTTTTGACGGAGATGCTCACACATGAGGTGTGTGCGTATGAACAGACCAGAGGACCAAAATGTGTTTGTTAGTCTTAAAAAAGAGAAATCAAAATAGCTTGAATTCTTGAACTCTGACTTCATATTGCATAAAGAAGAATGAAAGCATACGTGGCTGCCCAAAACCGAACAAGGGTCTCTGGCTTCCCGGACGACGGGGGAATTTTCCCTCAGAGTTTTGGTTCAGTAGCTGCCGGGTGGAAACCGGGCAAGGGCCGTGGTTGCCATGGAGACGGTCGTCGGGAGATCATCTCGGTGCAACATCCCATAATGCACTGCAGATTCAGGTTGTGCTCTCGCGGCGGTGCTCACAGAGTCTTCAGGTAAGGAAGAGGAGGAGGATTCCCTGACACGAATGCACATGAACCGAAGGAAGCTCTCTGAAATTAAATACAGGACTGTTGGCTCGCATTAAAGTGCTCATTTATACATTTTGCCTCTAGACTTGAAGTGACCGTAAATGCGCATTGAAATGTGTGCACTCGCCACATCCGGTGTCACGAGCATCCCTGATATCAACCTGCTTTGACAAGATCAGTCCAATACTACCCGAATCCTTATCTTACATGCTCACTGCTAAATGATCAAATCTCTTAGTAGGCAAGTTCATAATAAAAGTCTCTTAATATGACGAAACAATTTGTGCTGTGAAACTCTAGAACGTTCTATTTTATATACAAAAATATGACTATAAGTCAATAAATTCTACGATATTCTGTATTCATTACCCTATGTAGTAACCAGGCACCATGCGACGCAAAGTAATGTGTGACGTGATGCAAACACAGTGGTACATATTAGATTTTAGATTTGGTGCTTCAGGTTATGCCAATGGGATTTCACTGTGGGTGGAGCAACCCAAACAAATCTAACCGAGCTCTGTGTCAGCACCTGATCAATATACAGAATAAAAGGTTATATCACCATGAAGTTTGGATAATAATAAAAGGACACGTGCAAAACGGTAATTGCTTCATTTTCTTGTCGACCAAAAAGTGCTGTGCTGAAAAAATCTGAAAAGTCGTCTAAACAAAGAGTTCATCTAACAACGTTTACAAAAAAAGTAAAAGTGCCGTGTAAGAGTCAGAGAGCTTTGTTTTCCTGCGGTCTAGGGCCAGTGGTCCGAAAAATGTTCCTCACTGGAAGATCCGATCCGTCCGTTCGTCCAAAGTCAAATGCGAGTTTCCATACAGCAAGAGACGACGCGAGAAGCCTTAATCGGGCGCTATAAAAACTCACATTCATCCAGTCTGAGGTGATGAAGCTTCAGGAGTGAATGAACGAAGACCAAACTGAGATCAGAGGGCAAGATGGTCACCACATCATCATCCTTAGAGGAGACTGATGGTGCATACTGGGAAATGGATGACAGGAGAGATTCTAGACTTCTTGACACATGGGTAAGTTGACGAAAGTGAAGACGTTGTATTCGATCATGATGGAGAAGCAGAGGAAGATGGCATACAGCACCAGCACATAAACACCCAACTTAAAGTCCAACTTCCATCCGTTCAAATGAATGCCGAGAATCTGCAGGTAAACACACGCAAGTTTCACAAAGTCACAAAACACTACAAGAGAACAATTCATCTGTCTGGCTTATAAACGAAAAAGGCCAACAGCAAAGCATATATACATAAATATATAGAAAACAGTTCAATCATTTCTTTACTAAATCATATTTCATAAAAAAGCACACAAATATACACATTGAAAGCAGTATTCAATGTCAAGTGAAGTTAATTAACTTCATAATAACATCAAAAATGTGAATTATCAATATTATACTTAACAGTGATATCATTATTAATACATGAATACATTATATAATTATGTTAATATATATTATTAATAATTAAAAACCACTAACATTATTATTATCATAAGCAGTAGTAGTAGTAGTAGTAGTAGGTATAAATAATAATTATTAAGAACATTTATTATTAGTAGTAGTACTAGTAGTAATATGTATTAATAATATGTATTAATAATATTAATAACATTTATTATTAGTAATATTAGTAATATGTATTCATGGTATTTATTTATAATATTAATGACAATTATGATTATTTGTATTTTTATTATTATTACTATTGCTAGTAGTAGTAGGTACTATTAATAATAATAATAATAATTATTATTATTATTATTATTAAATAATATAATTATTCATGTGCAGTTAACATTGTTATTCATTTCTATTTTTTCAATCGTTACATTAACATTGTATTTTCAACACTTAATTTATTATCATTTGATTTTTATGCGTCACAAATGTGTTGGCAGAATTCTGTTAATGGATTTATTTGTTTATTTGAAATTGATTTTTGGGATCATATGATCGTTGATTTGTACATTTATGTTGCTGGTAACAGATTGCCGGACTCATTTGTGTTTATGAAATATTTAGGCATGTTAAATCCCTCTCACAATATGAGAAAATAGTCTGTGGGTTGAGAACAGACCGCATCACTCACGGTGAGAGCTACAGACCCCAGCAGAAGCACAACAGAGTAAACCAGCCCTCGACTGTTTATCATCACCTGCACAGAAACACAAAACCGCATCATCAATCCAACTTTATACTATAAATAACCCTTGTGTTTCAGAGAATGCTTGTGGAGCCTGATCTCTGTTTAAACAGAATAAGATTCAGAAAGTTCAGAGCGGTTGTGTGCTTACAACTGATCCATAACTGACGGCCATGGTCTGTATAGCCCAGGGAACACCGAGACCCACCAGAATATCAAACACGTTACTGCCGATAGTGTTAGATACAGCCATATCCCCCAAACCTGCAGACAGAGAAGATCCATTCAGATCAGATATAACATCCACTCACGTCTGCTGTCCACATTTCTGCCGAAATGATGCAGAGAGACGTTTGACTTGAAAATACACACAGAGATTAAGCGCCTTACTGATGATGGGAAACAAGAGGTTTATTTGTAAAGAAATAATTGCAAATGCAACCAAAATTAAGAATGACAAGCATGAAACCAAAGTCTTTAAGAAGCAAAAATCTAAACTACCAGATGTCAATGAAATATAAACTGACATTTCAGCAAAATCCTTGGACAGCTCGACATATAAATCCTTACTATAAGTGTACTGTTGTGAATCAGGGTTATATATTTTTGTATTTTTAATAAACAGTAATTTATTGATCTCATGGCGTCATCTACCTTGCCGAGCGACAATCAGACTGGCGATACAATCTGGTACGCTCGTGCCTGCTGCCAGAAATGTGATGCCCATGATAACATCAGGAATGCCAAGCGTGTATCCGATGATTGTCACCTAGGAGACAGTGTGGGTGGTGAACTTCATGAAGAGAACGAGAGACTGAGGGAGAGAGAGAGAGAGAGAGAGATGTAGTACCATCCAAACCATCAGGTATGAGAAGATGGCGATCCAGACGGTGGAGAGGATAAAAGACAGCATGAAGTAGTTCTCCCAGCGAGGTTTGGCACAGTTTGGGATGGTGAAGTACAAGATCAACAATAATGGCCAAGAGATCAGCCATTTAATTGTGTTCATACAGCCGCCTGAAATACAAACACACAATCTAAAGGAATATTTCATTACTGTACACACAACAAAAACATACAGACAACCTTGCAATTCAGCTTGATGTCAGAGATCACACTTTTACTTGTTGCCACCAAAGGAGCAGCTTTTTATAATAAAATTTGAAGTGATATACAGTATGTTTGATTCGGTAAAGCTGTTCGGAAAGATTCATTCTGACACATTGACTGTCCAGCACTGTCTCGTCTTGGTGTGTTCTTCACCTGGTAGTCTGAACGGTGAGTTGAGCTCACTCTCTTTATCTTCAGTGCCTTTGTCCTCCGGTACATTTCCATTTTCAATTTCAGGTTTACCGTCCACCACAGCTGTCTCAACACCATTGGCGGCCTGGACCAATCTCTGACGCTGTGAAACACACACACAAACACCAACAGTTCAACTAAAGGCTCGTGTTTAGGTTATGGGTTGACAGACATACACCCTGCGTTGTTTATATTTTCTCAATAGTTTATTTTTAAGCTGTAGGCTAATGCATCTACTAATGTTAACTTAAAGCATCTTGTTGTAAAGCGTTACCAAACAGTTTGATCTAAATGGGCATTTCATAGACTCAACTAGTTAGAAACACTTACCGTAACCCTTACTCTAAGAGATTTTCACCATTTAAAAAGACTTGATCTGTATTTTTTGATTAACAGGATGTCCCCAAAAAAGGTTTCGCTCTGGTTTTAAGCAGATGAGTGCTGTGAACGAATGTAAACTATTTAATTCCATGTTATCTGTATGTTCAGTGTCTATCACACACCTCTGTTATAATGAGACGGCTGGCCATGCGGAGACGAGTCTTGGGTCCAAAGTGGTTGGTGACCATGATACGTAGACCCGCTTCAGGGAAACGGTAATTTGTTGGACTGGCGTTGATGATCTCATCGACCATGATAACAGAACCCCGACTGAACGCTTTACTGGACTTGACTTAACAAACAGAACATAATGAGCCCCAAAAAACATACGCAGAATGACATCATTTTGTGATTTTCAAAAGACACAACATTCTCTGAGAATATCAGACCGAGAGTTTAAGCTGGAGAAGGTTCTGTAAGACTAAGCAGACAGGCCGAGTTAAATATAGAAAGAGAGGCAGAGATGATAAATGAGTGAGAGAGAAATGAACGAGGGCAGGAAGTGATGTCACCTCAGAAGCAGGAAGAGGAAACAGTGCAGATGTGCCGAGAAGAGCTGGACTCCCAGAGACCAGACTACTGCTTTAATACAGCATCACATCATGAACAAAACATACCAAACCAGACCTGATATTCACAACAACAACATCATGAAAAAATCTTATGTTGATGTGCCAGGCTCATAGAAATGTTTTATATGAGATCTAACACGACCTATGGTCACCGGGCAAATAAAAGATTTTATATTGATAAAAGTTCAAAACATTTTCTTAAACATGTACTGTAAAACTTTATAGGTCTTTAATAAAATATTTAGTATTATTTTAAAGAAAGTCAATGCTTTTATTTAATAAGTAATATTACAAGATTATATGTTTTAGTTTTTTATTAAAGTGTCATTATTGGTCTGATTTATCGAAAATGAGTAAACAAAAATTTAAAAAACAAAAAAGTATTTTAAATTTCACACTTTGTTGTATGATTGACATCGTACAAATTCATAAAACAGATATGTTTTCTGGGAGGTCTAGAAAAATCCATATTTGTACACAAGATGTCAAAATAATTATAGAAATCTAAATAATATGAAAATGAAAGCCTGTCTGTTTAGCTTTACCTTCACACAACAGCGGTACAGACGGATCGTCGAAACTCTCATTACCATCTTCAAGTTCACTGCCGCTCGCCGCGTTTCCATTAGCAACGTTTTTGTCGCAGTGCTTTGTGAAGAATTTCTGCATGCTTGCATTGAATCTAACAGAGAAAATACAAGAAAAAGAAATATTGCATTCGATTAATTAAACAAGACGACCCATTTATGGCAAATTCTAAAGCAGATTGACCCTGTTTATCTTTACAGGACAATGTAAACAGATCATTCTAGAAACCTTTACTGCGTGTAACACTCACTTCATGATGAGAATATACACAGCGTACATGACCACCAGAATTAAACTCTCCCACCTATAACACACATGCGGAAGAGACGTTTCCATGAACCAAAACCAGAAACACAGAGATGAACTCAGAAGAGAAGAGAATAAAACACTCACCAAACAATCTTCCCATCGTGGATGAACTGATATTACAAAGATGAAAACAAAAGGTAATGAACACAGAGACGCTCAACTTTCTGATGTATTTCTAAAGTGTGTGCCATTAAAAGTAGAACAATCTCAAATGTATTTCAGGAGATGTTCTGGATTTAAAACAGATAAGCCTCAATCATCTTAAACTTCTGTTACTGTAATGCATTACTGTAAATGTCCCGGTTACGACTGTAACCTCCGTTCCCTGATGGAGGGAACGAGACGTTGTGAGTGACTGACTGGGGTTTGATCTTGAGAACCTATCAACTTTGTGCCCCGTGCCCCGCGACCGCCTGCTCCACCCGGGGGAAGTCGACCCCGCCCTCCAGGGAAGTCACAGCTACAGAGCCCACTATCCCGCAATGTCCAAGACTAGTAAGCTCCTCATGCACCACTGGAAACAGATGGCACAGTCACCAAAACCACAAGTGCAGCCGTGAGCGTCTCAGGGAGGGCGTGTTTTAACGCCCTGCAACCCAAGGCCTGCGGCTGCCCGGGTAAGCATCGCCAACATCTCAGCGTCAGTCTCATCTTGAGTTCAACCGCCCGGAGGCAGGAGCTCAGAGAGATCTTCCGCATCTGATGCCAGAAGGTAGCTATCCGATGCAATGACAGAAAACTCATCATCACCCCCCCTTTAAAGTCTGCCTGCTATGGGACGGTCTACCGCCGCCCATCGGGGACGAGTCAGGTGAGCGTGCTGGGATATGAGTCTCATGACCGTCTGACCGAGGGATGAGTGAGTCTGTCACAACCAAGGAAACAGCGGAGGCTGTGAAAACAGCCGTCAGAAATTTGCTCTTTTAGGTCTGCAGCTCCTCTGCCGAAACGCCTAGGGGAAATCCGCTGCACTGCGTCGTAGATCCAGCAGGAAAAGGTCTCTCGAAGACGATAGAAGTCGAACATCATGTGTTAGACAGGTTCCGAGGCATGGGCGTAGCTAGCCCCTTTTTAGGGGTGCTTCAGCACCCCTAAAAAGCAGCTCAGCACCCCTAAAACTTGTTGAAATGTTGTTATTCTAAAAAAAATGGTCTTTTACAAGAATCTGGATTTTGGAGTTGAATCAATGTTGAAATGATTAAGTTATTTTTCAATAGACAAATGTTTTGTTTTTGTGTGAAAAGAGGGTGGGTGGTGGCAGTGGGGCTCATTGGGTGCTCAGCACCCCTAAAGCTCTGACCCTAAAATCGCCCCTGTTCCGAAGAACAAAGGATAAGTGAATGACCGCAGCCATCTTCCTTTTATACCCGTATGTACGGGGCGGAGACTGTCGTGCGCGTGCCATTCGCCAAGCCCATTGGCGTGTTTTTTAATTATCTCGGAGTTGATAGGTTCTCAAGATCAAACCCCAGTCAGTCACTCACAACGTCGAGAGACCGACTGAAAGGGAACAGATGATTTGTTTCGAGATAAACTTTCACTTGTAAACCCACAACGTTCTTCCATTCATACATGTTTCATGTGAGACTCACCACGATCAGAGCGACTACAGACAATATGTAGAAGAACGAATCACGAAAAACAGCCCACCGGGTCAGTAAGACCACCTACAGACATGAAGACAAACTACTGACATCACTGCAGAAACAAACATTGGCCAATCACAACGCTCAAAGCCACATGAAACCCACGGGGTCAAAACCTGCAGTTTTGAAATACTTTCCTTTAAAAAAAAAAACACGGGATCACATGTGAAATCACACGTATTTCACCGGATGTTGCGTGTTTTTTTTTTTTTAAGGAAAGTATTTCAAAACTGCAGGTTTTACATGTTTTTCAAACACACAAAAATTCACATACGTGTCCAGCAAAGATGCCACAGACTCCTATAATACAGAGAATATTGAAGACAGCAGAACCCACGATGGTCCCGACACCAACATCCCCGTGAGTGATGAAAACACCTGAAGAAAAGGACAAAAAACACAAAACCAGTTTGTTATGTTTTCCCTGAACAAAATGAGCATGTGCACATTCCCTACATTTGACATTATCACATGTGTTTCACACGGTCATTTACTTGGGATTCGCATGAACATATTCCTAAACCACAGGAAGTGTGACGTGATGTTTTTTTGCACATGTAAAGGTCACGTCTTCTCCGAATGGTGATTTTACAGAATCTTTCTGTTATTTTTACATATTTTTCACGTTTTCATGTTTTTTCACAGATTTTTTTCATGTATCTTGAAATATGATCAAAAGACAGCAAATTTACAAGAAACACAGTAAAAACTGTAATTTTACCTTTTATTTCTGGCAAAAAAATCTCCGAAAATCTCAGTTAAATATGGATAAAATACAGAAAAAGACAGCTAATTTAAAAATATAATTTTACTGTATATTACTGTAGAAAAATATTTTTTACTGTTTTTTTTACAGTGTGGGGTTTTGTCTGGTTGCCAGTGAGCTTCTATGCCTTTGCTATTGTCTTCTAAGTGTGTTTTTGGTACATTGTGATGTAGTTGTTAAGATATAATGTGTTTCAGTTTAAAAAGTGATGCTGAACTTAAGAAACAGCTGAAAATATCTCTTAAGGAGGAGTGTGTGGTTATGACGTCACCTATTACAGAAGCAAAGAGTTCGGGAGCAGAACTTCCAGCCGCCATGAACGTTGCACCAGCCACATCTTCACTCAGATTCAACTTCTGCAGAACAACCATAACAGCACACGTTTGATTTCAACAAAACCACCGCGGCACGGAGCTTCATGAGATTCTCAAAGTGGGTCAGAGGAGGAACTGAGCATCGTCTGAGACTTAAATTGCACTGCAGTTTTACTCTGCGAAATTCACTTGTTGTACAAAAAAATCTAATTTGAAGAATCCTACCTCGCAGATCTTCTCAAGAGACATCACAAAATAATCGTCACACACAATTGCCAAAGCCAAGAACATGTAGAGAGCCTGAAACATGACAGCAGAAGATCTGAGGTCAGAGCATCTCAAATCCAGCCGCATGAATTGTTTCTCATTGTGAGACCCCTGACATTATGTTTGTTTTTATAGGGTGTCACAACAGTTCAACTTAATAAATAAATAAAATCCAACATTAACCAACATTCGACATGCGGTTACAAAACAAAAAAATAAATAATACAACTTAAAAAACGTAGAATAGAAAATAATACAATAAAACTAAATGAAAAAATAAAACATTTTGGTTTACATTTTAAATTGGGCAGACACATTTATCCAAAGCGACTTTAATTGCGTTGTATTATATATTTGTATCTAAGTATATTTGTGTCCTCGAACATATGACCTTGGCCACCTTGCTCCAAGCCACAGGGAAACTTCAAAAAATAATTCAACCAATATAGATATATTAATAATAAATAAATAATATGATAAAAGCATATACAAATGATTAGAAATTACTTAAAAAGTACCAATTTCAAAAGAAAGCTTATTCAAAATATAAAAAAAAACTACATTGAAACAAAAATAATAATAATAATGAAAAATGTATGCAGTGCTTATAAAACATTTGCAATAAACCATGTATATTACAACTTTCCAGTTTTTTCTAATATCTTTTCCCCTGTGTCTCTATATTGAAGAAATGAATGTTCTGTAAAGCTGCAATGCAAAATGGGGAAAAGCTCACTAAAACTGCATTACCAGCATTCAGCACAAGATTTGTGTTTTACTACTTATTCAATAATATAGAATACACTCTCTTCATGAAAAAAAGACTTCTCTTGACAGTCACGGATAAATTACAGTTTTGTATTTCCGATGCAGAAATTATGATGATGAATTTCTGCCTTATGGGGACAACACAAGACTAACAGATTGTTTGGGTGAACACATAATGCATGATAAACACCAGAGGAGCAGAAAACTGCATTACATAAGCATGCATATTTGAGCTGTGTTGCTCACAGCGAGAGAGAGAGAGAGAGAGAGAGAGAGAGAGAGAGAGAGAGACGCGTCAATCAAAGCGACTTCAATCTGCTCATATTACCAGTGGATTAACCCACAAGGCTGGCCAGCGGCACACACACACGGTATTAAAGCATTACTGTCAGCAGTCTCTTTTGCACTTCTACTGTAAAATGTTCACATTTCCACAGGCTAAACTTCCAATGTACGTCTGTGAAAGAGAGAGAGAGACTTACCGCGGTAATATGTAGCAGTACGGCGCCGCTCTTTCGTTCATCGTTGGTAAACATGTCATCTGGAAATTCATGGATGGCTGTAAAACATTCAACATATTTTAAAATTGTGTTGGTAACCAAACAGCACTGAACCCCATCAACTTGAATGAACACAAACCACTTAGACATTTCTCAAAATATCTTCTTTTGTCTTCCACTGTAGAACGAGTCGCACATGACATTAAATAAATGATGACGGAGTTTAGATATTTGAGTAAATGATCCCTTTAACAGACCTAATACAACAAAGACACACACACAGGACCTGAACTTTTTGATTTTATGATCTACCAGAACATCCTCATTCATAATTTCACAACATGCAAACTTTGAGCGTTACAGCTTGAGAAATGATGACATAAGCAGCAAACAGCTTCATTTGTTCTGCATTAGCTGATCAGTTTCATTGTTTTTTACACTTTATCAAATCAGCATTGAAACATACAAACATCTGTGATAACGTTACTTGAGTTCTATATGAATGTAAACATGGAGCGAGCTGTCGTGATCCTGGTCCCGTTGGGGCTTGTGGACTAACGTGTGTGTGTTTGTCTTGTTGAGCGCATGGCTCATTGTTTTGACAGCTTGCCATGCGTTTGGTGTCTGCGTAATTCGGCCCGCCCTCGTGTCTCCCAGTTAGGCTTTCCCTCTCACCGGTTTCTCATCACCACATCACTCTTACACCTGTACATTATTCCCCGGCCAGTTGCCCATTTTCCTCTCACCTGCAGCCACTTCCCGTTTATTAGGTTTTTCTATTTGATCCCTCTTGTTCTCTTGTCTTGTGTCAGACCGTTTTTTGCCTGCTCTGACTGCCACGTCTTGGTCTCGGTCTCGGTCTCTGTCTCTGTCTCTGTCTCTGTCTCTGTCTCTGTCTCTGTCTCGGTCTCGGTCTCGGTCTCGGTCTCGGTCTCGGTCTCGGTCTCGGTCTCGGTCTCGGTCTCGGTCTCTGTCTCTGTCTCTGTCTCTGTCTCTGTCTCTGTCTCTGTCTCGGTCTCGGTCTCGGTCTCGGTCTCGGTCTCGGTCTCGGTCTCGGTCTCGGTCTCTGTCTCTGTCTCGGTCTCGGTCTCGGTCTCGGTCTCGGTCTCTGTCTCTGTCTCTGTCTCTGTCTCTGTCTCTGTCTCTGTCTCGGTCTAAAGATCTGTTATCCCGCATTTGAGTGTCCAGCTTCGTGTGTCATGACAGCAAGCAGAAAGAACTGGTACTAAAATTGATATTAATAATAAATGTTATTAGCTCTAATAGCTGTTATTTATTGGTTACTTTAATTATTGATCTCATGCCATCATTTAATAAAAGCAATAAGCCACATGTAGATGCAAGTAACTTTACTTTGTTTTCAAGTCAAATGTTTACCTAAAGTTAATTAGGCTAGAAAGAATGAAGGGCCAAAATTAAATGAGGAATTAATATATTATAAATATCAATCTTTTTATGTCCTTTTTTTAATTTTGGTTTTAAAATATGAATTCAACAAACAGTTTTACATTTGTCCGTTTAAAAATAAAATTTGTACTTAAATTATAAATATTAATTCGAAAAGTAATCCTCACATTTATGTTTAAATTAATAATTGTATTTTTTAGAGGCACTCTTCGTCCTCCATAACAGACCTGAATAATAACATATCATGTTCAATAAAGTATTGAACGATTAAATAAATGATTATTATTCACGTTTTTACGGCATGTAACAATTTATTGATTTAACTGTGGACATTAAAATCAACGTGTTCTCACAGATACATCGTCTTTAAACACGTCTTGTCCAGTCAGATTTCAGTCTCTTTATTAAATGAATTTTTCATGTGCAATTTTATACAACACAGTCGAGTTCAAGACACCGTCTCCGGTCTGCAGCTTTTTATCTAACAAATCAATAACTTATTCACAAATGCTGCAAAACCAGATGACAGATTCAAGGCCCACAGAAGCTTGAGAGAGAGGGAGAGAGAGAGAGAGAGAGAGAGAGAGAGAGAGAGAGAGAGAGATGAATAGGTTCAAGTAAAAAAAGAGAACTGAAAGTTTTAATTCAGAATCTGCGAGCGTGAAATCTGTCTCGTGTTTCTGCATCACTAACATTCATGAATAAGTTATTGATCCTCCACGGCTGAGTTTGTTTGATTAAAACTGTGGAGCAAAGATGTTGTTCGGTTTCAAAAATGGCCGTGTGCTGGAATGCTCAGCCGACAGAATTTCTTCTTCTTCTATTAAACATTTGTGTCTTATTATATATTGCATATTTGATTATATATTGTGTTTTTGAGTGCATAAAGCAAAAAAATATCGGTTATACGGTTGTGTTCCCTTCAAAGCATTGCTCATCGTCTACATGACCGCCCCACACAAACCCTGAACAGCAGGACAAGACAAAAAAGCCAGAGGACACAAGAGCGTCTGCCCTTGCCATGAGTCAACACCGTCCTCTTAGTCTGATCTAAAAATAAAAGCCTACAGATTAAACTCCTGGACAGGTGAAGACCGTTGTTACACTCCTGGTGCGTGTCTGGACTAGGACATCTGAATGGCGAAACATCGGTTTTTAGCGTCTGCTCAAAACACAAGAACATAAATGAACGTTAAATCATCCGTCTGTCTGTAAGTGTGCCTTCTGATGTACTTCGGCTGTGAAAAGGATGAAAGAAGAGAAATGCCAAATATGAGCAGGACGGTTAAATTCACTCGCCGGAGAATCTCCACGTATCTCAAAGTCACAGTACTCAGACTTTTGGTGGCTGTAGCAAACCAACGACAAACCTTAGTCTGTTATAGCATTAAAACATCTTAAAAAGATACCATTCATATGGTTAAGCCACTGTAGTAGTAGTAAACTGTAGTAAAACTATTGATATACAATTGGTAATCATTCCACCGAAACAGGTTACTAAACTTTTACTATAGTAAAACTATGGTACATTTTCCCAAGGGTAGGAAAACACAACTCTTCAGCTGGTGTTCTGTATCTCCCACCACAACTTTCTCCAAACATGTTTCTGTTTCCCAACAGCATGCCGTGAGATTCAGGCGCGTGATGAGAAGAATGGTCACGTCGTATTGTCTCAAGAGACGAGACTCAGCAGTGCTCATAACAACATTAACACAATCGAGTGGTCACAATAGCTCAGTGTGGAGACGCAGTCATCCGGCGTTTTACAGATGCATTCGACCACAATGTTCTGCCTCATCGCTTGACACATTTCTGCAGTTCGTTGTCATCACAAGTCATCTGTTCAGCATGAACATCCAGATATCCCTACTGCTTTTATGAATCTCAAAAGATGTCATTGGACAGAAAAGCACACCCAAGTCGAGCAGGGGTGTGATATTCATTTATTAATCGATCAGACATATTTTTGCACAACCGTGTTTTGCTCATTTGACTGAATGAATGCGTGTCTTCATGTTACAATATAATACGATTCAAGAGTAATCCTGTAATCTTTCAGATGCGTTCGCTTGTTGTGTAAGAGAGATCATGACAGACATCTGCTCAGCAGCTTTTTATCAAATCAAGAAGCTCACGGAACAGAGCTACATCTGAACACACAATACAATCATTTCATATGAAAAACACAGAACGCGGATGCTTCTTATAACGTCACACAAAACGCTTTCGCATCAGAATATGCAAAGGTTTCGGATTTTGTCTGTAAATATGCACATGGTTACCCAGACAGAGGCTGTGTGAAAGAATATATTAAGTCAGAACTGACAATAGAAACTGAAAATACTGTTTGTAAATGAGAACGGCTTTATTGTTGCAAATATAATCTATAGGCTAAATTAGAATACCATCACTGTTGTCTTTAATCTCAAAAGGTAAAGAGTTTTTTACATGTATTTGGTGTTTCTTCGCCAATAATTAATTTTATATTGACATAATGTTTAACTGCCTTACTTTACCGATTTTTTGCCTTCGTTATTAGAAAATCCAGAGTGATTTTACATATATTTGCAAAATGTTTACTTACACAGACTCATAACATATAGGCTAAAGAAGTATACCTATAATATCCGTTAATGCCGTTTAACACATTAAACACACTTAAGAACTTGAGTCGCGAGGGGCTTGTTAGACAAATTAAGTTTAATGGACAAATGACTTTTGTATTATAACTACAAGACACTTGTGGCCAGGGGTCCCTGAATTCTTAATCCGGGCCTGCCTGGGCGTCTCATAACAAAACATCGCTGTCCTTGAGAAACCTGGGATGTCCAAATTTGCTGTGTTTTAGGAAATGAAAACACTACTGAACTTTAAATTATTGCATTCGGTGTTGTCAAAGTTTATCTGTAAGGTATTTGCTCAACCCCTCTCAAAATCTGAAAGTGATGACTGAATGTTTTATTTTTAGCGCAGTGACGGGTCGTCTGATCAGTGGGGGTAAAGGACACAAACACTGAGCACAGATTGATGACGCCAGATTATCAGACACTGACTAGCAACCCAAACACAAAACATCACATACTACACACACACGTGACATATCTGAATGATATGGCTTTGGGAAAAAGGAAAATGTAGGGCGGGATGTGATGTCATCCTTCAGGAACTGATTGGACCGTTGAAAGCCTCGCATTGGACAGTCAATATAGTCCCGCCTTCAAAACGAGACATAAATCATATAGAAACAAGATGTGTGTTTGAGTGAAGGTTTCTGATTAAACATACTGACCTGCGTTGATAAATCATTTATAATAGACATCGCAAAAAATTTTCACAGTGACTTTAAAGCGGTGTTGTCGACGTATGAACAGGGTGGTATAAAGAGAGACAAGAGAAAAACCAAATGTAGAAACAAGAGGCAGAGCATGTTGAAGCGAAGGAAGGAAGATGTGGTTTAATCTCGTGAGATTACCAGATTTACAGCGTGTAATCTTATCAACTGGCACATTCAACTCCCGCTGAAACATTCATGACAGAAGATGATGTGAGAGATAAAAAACACAAACCTAAAGCTGAGAAGTGACTCAAAGGACACTGTTTACTTACATTTGCTTACATAAAAAGAATCTGAACATTCAAAAAAAGCAATACAACTAGATGTTCAAGTACCGGCATTGCATGCTGCAAAATCTGAATGTCTAATATAGCAAATGCGTTTTGGGTTTCTGCGCTTTCTGAAATACATAATGAATCTGCATGTACAGTATAATAGGAGTCGATCCTCTATATATATATATATATGCACGTTGTGTAGGGCCTCAGCACCACCAGGGGCCCCTAAAGTACCAAATCAAAAACACTATACTCTCTTTTTATAACTTTCGGTTCAATTTTACAGGAATCATTTGTAAATGTGCTTTTTAATGCTTCATTTATTGAATTTCTTTGACATACTTTGTGTCGGATATCGTGTAGTGCGTGGCAGGTGACGACATGTACGTGATGTGATGATGCATGTTTACATATATGACCATGGCTATAAAATGGAGCGACCCATCTGGAGCGGAACAAACGTCAAGAACGCAAAGCAAAAGAACGAGAAGGCATGTGTTGCACTATTTTCAAAGTCTTATTTAGTTTGCCAAATTATGCAAGTACAGATTTACAAGATCAGGATTTATTTAACAAGCCATACAGTGTTCATGTGGGTGTCACCACTCCAATCCACTGTATTTAGTTTGCCCATGATAATATGTTTTTTAATAATATGATAATAATATTTTTGTGTCATCACATGTTTTCATATACTAAGCTTTCTTGAGTCAATTATATTTATTATGTTTTATTTTTGTTAATCACTCACTTGATTAGTAAAATCCTGAATGGTTCCAGAGCCACGCGTTACTTTGGGTAGATAATTATTTACACGTGAATCAAAATGTGAATTTAATTTTAAACATAAATTAAATTAATTGTTAAATTAAAACAGTCATTTAACAATGACTAGGGCCCCGCAGGATCGGCACCGTGTATAATGAATGATGCTTATGAAAGAAAGTTAATTCTGAAATGCCAAACACATAAAATCACTTCAAATGTCATTTCATAAGGACTCCCACGTTCATAAATCCATGCAAACTTCAACACCTTCTCTCTTTTAAATCCCTGGATGAAATTAGATTTTTAATTTGGGTTGAAGACAATTAATGAGAAGAAGTGCAGGGAGGGTAACAAGCGTAGGTCCAGGACAGCGAGCGCAGGGAAAGCGGGTGTCAGCTAAACGCACACCCACCAAAGCTGATTAAAATTCTCTCAAGTGAACAGCACAGTCACATCAAACCTTCGCTTAAATCTCGCCGGACAGCCTGACACATAGTTGAGTACTTCAAATCTCTCCAGAGCTCTAAAGCACTCGCTGAGGCTTTTCTGTCTGATAAACAACAACAAAAAAAAACAACAAGAGACCTGACCACCATCTCAATTAATTCTTCTAGACATCAATGAGATTAAATAGAGATCGCGTCTCTGAAATTTCTCCTAAGAAAAAGAGGTAAAAATCTCACAAATGTCTCCATCCTGAGATTGGGAAGAGATGTTGGACGTGTCTTAATATCACACCTCAGTATGCTGCTTTTAAAGGAACTTCGCTCAGGTTTGGGACGCTCTCTAAATCGTCTCACCTGGTGCGGTGCAGTTTTTCTCTACCGTGTCATTATCAGAAGCTGATGACATCAGCCGTCGCCCCCAGTGGTCACGTGACTCCATCGGTTCCTCGACAATCATGCCGTGACCTAAAACAAAAACAGTTACAGTTAAAAATGAACCGTGTTGCAAACATATGAAATGAATATAGTAGTATAGTATAACACCTTTGCTTCTATAAAGTCTTAAAGTGCAGATGAATCTTACTGGTCGCTGAGATGCATGAATAAAAAGAGGGATTCTAAAGAAATACCTGCCAAATAGTGGGCCCTGTTTAGCTCACATGTTATAAATGCTTAATAAATGTATTTATTCATCGTTCATTTGACTCTAAAGCAGATTGTTATATTATTATATTGATGTTATTATATCAGATGGACACTGTAGGTTATTCCTGCTCACTATTTGGCAGGTATTTCTTTAGAATCCCCTTTTTATTCATGCAGTTATAACTGCTTTATAATGCATTTGTAAATGACTTATTAAGCATTAATAAACACATTTATAAATGCTTCATAAAGGGTACCTTGATGTAAAGTGTTACCACGGTCACAGTTATATTTCCATGCGAGTCTGGTTCGAAACGGCACTATTACAAACTGTTTCCGGCTGTGAATCGTGCTAATAGAATGCGTGCAGAGACATTATAGCTCAATCTCTTGTATAACAAAGGCAGCGTGTGATGCATTTGTGTTTACATTCTAAAGATTTCCGTTATCAGCATTGCGGTGGAATCTGACACCATTTACGTTCTGCCTGGCCTGGATCGGCACGGAGTGAGATGATTAAGCAACGAGAAAGATACGACACGATGGTGGAAAAGCGGTCAAATGTACCCAAAAAGGTCCAACATTTAATGCGTTGTAAGAGGAATCTTTAGGGGAACCTCCCAGCGACAAAAAAGGAACAATTTCAATCTTTTTTCTGACAGTGAACAATCCAAATCTGAGAAAGAGTTTTTTCCTCCCTCAATATATATGACATATCATTCTTTATACGTCAACATCTCAAATAATTTTATTTAAATGAGTGATGAAGGCTCGCAAAGATTTAGCTGGAGTGTCTCTATAATCTCATTATGAGTCTCACACATTTTGTTATTGTTATGAGCAGACGGGCAACATTTTAGCCGGTGAAAGCCCCTGCTGTGAGATAACAGATTTTTTCTTGCCTTTATGTTGTAAGTGATGTATAACTTCTACTGTGAGCCTTTTGTTCTGTATTGTAAATGAATGTTTTTGGCCTCTGTTTGATTCATGCATGTTTACAATGCTTTTCAACAACCCATACACTGTCTTAAGTCCACATTAAACATCTTAAAAATCTGATGTTTTAACATTAAACAAGATTTCAGTAAGGCATAGAGCGGGGCTTGGTTTTATTAAATGCAAACTGATCAAGAGCTGGAGAGAATGGGCGTCCTATCAAAGGGAATGGAGGGATTAGATAACAGGATTGATAAATGTCAATTAATGATTGTGAATACAAACATTTCTTCTTTATTTAGAACAATGAGCCCTGATAAATTACACACTGAAACCAACAACAGCCATTACAATGTACATGACACTTAGCATAAGTTAAGTGTATGATAAAACATGTGCTAAAATAATACATGACAGCCGCAAAAACACCAACAATTTATAATATTTTGTATTAAAAAAATGGAAATGTGGTGTAATGTTTACACTTCGTGCATTATTTATATGCATTTAAACACGCTTTATGAAGGTCAAATGCTTAACTGAAAAGATGAAAAGATCAAATCGTGTAAAAGTCAGACCCCACATTTAAAAAAACACTGCGGCACATGAGACACCTTCAAGAAAAACACACGCTTTGTCTCAAAAACTAGTCTGGATATCGTAACCAATGATGCCTAGGTAGACAGCACACTTTGGGACGAAGCCTCTATGAGATGCTGTATGTTCCTCATAAAACACAAATGTGACAAATGCACAATTATAAACAAACTAGTGAACTTCTGTTTTCAGACGTGCTGCTGCATGTATTACTATTTCTTCCCATTTTATGTTTGTAAAGAGGATGTCAGCTTACAGTAAATCTAATGGTCTATTGTAATGTGGAAGCAGTTTTAATAGTGTAAATGATAGAAATTTTGATAGGAAATCTATTTCACTTGTAATTTCTCTCGGACAAATAATGTTTCTTATCTTTATAGTTTTGAGTTAAAGACGGCAGTAAACAAAACCTTTCGGTGTAAAACGTCCCTTTCTTAGAAAGAGCTTAAACTAGAAGAATCTCAAACCCAACACGTCTCAAAAACAGCTTCTGTAAGTAGTTACGGTTATATACGTTTATCTATAATGCAAACAGAAGCCCCTCAAGAACACAAGTGGGGGGTCTTAGAAGAGCATCACATTAGCAGCACAAAGGTTGTGGGTTTAAAGCCCATGGGTTCTGATTCTGAGTGAACATACTGATCAAATGTAAATTACCCATAAGTCGTTTTTTTTAAAAGCATCTGCGACATGAATGCATGTCAATGTCTCTTCAAATTCTTAACACTATGCTAAGTTGATTCGGGATGCTGAGGTATAAGATGATGACTACTGGGGAGTCAGATACAGATAATATTCCTCTAATATAAGCCATTGTATCTTTGATGACATGAATTGTTAATGATGGATTGGTGACAGATGATGTCTGATCTATGTGTCTGTAGACCATCTGCAAAGTCAAATCTCAGCTGTCTGTTCAGCTGGACGTGCACTCAGTCTGCTCGGTTCAATAAAGAACAATTTCTGTTCAGCCTGGAGCCTTTTTTTCCAAAATAAAAAGAAATTTAAACCGTTTGACTAAATAGTTTCTTTGTGTATAATATGGGTTGTGATGGGACTCACCTGTCCTCGTGAGCAGGGTTGACATGCCCCACGCCACGAACAGCACACTGCAGACCAAACACACCTGCGCCAGCAGCATCTCTCTCCTCTTGCGCACTTTAAACATCTTGGCAATGACGGATTTCTTGGAGACCGTCATGGTCTGGTCCTGATGCTGGTTCTGGTCTTCGTCGGCGGGTGTACCGGGCTCGGCTGGACGAACGGAGACAGACGGAGTCGCGCTGGAGATGAGACGCGCGCTCGGACTCTCGCATGTAATGCGCAACCGGAGACGGACAGATCGGACGCGCGGATCCAGATTAAAGCAGCACGATACGCCAGCAGTCCCAGTGTTTACTGCCCCAGATATCTGCTCTCATCAGAGTCTCCTCCGCCGCATTGCAACAATGCAGAAAGCGTTAAATCCCCGCATGCATGCGCGCATCCTCCAGAGCGGCACGCGTTACACATTTCTCGTTACACGGCAGCGGGTCTCAGGTGATGTCCTTCGATCGCTTCCTCTGACTGTAAGATCATTCCCGCTTCACCCCTCAGGACCATCGGCAACTTTGCACAGCTCGTTGGTGTCCAGGCACGTGACGCAAAACCGACGCATCTGGCACCTCCAGCAGAGTACATGTGTTATTACTTCACTCCTGTATGCAATGTGCATGTGTTTATATACATTTTACTTGACCCGTGCAGGTGCAGATACATGCATTCCTTAAAAAATCATATACAGAGATATTATTCCAATATTTTCGTTTCGACATGACTCTGACACTGACCACATGAGACAAAACCAACGCATATGAACCTAGAAACCTTACTACAGTTAATACTAAGGTACGGTAGGCCTATACTACAGAATTTATATGTGGACAAATATCTTAAAGAATGAGAAACATAGAACACAGAAAAATTCAAAAGGAAACCAAAACCATTGCACTTATATATTTATCTGTATGTGACATGAATGTTCTTTATCAGTTCTTTGTCATTGTATGTGATGACCTGCACTTCAAACTACAGACGTTTTATAGTTTTATAACTGTTTGCCCCTGTGCTACAACAGGCTGGTACACTTTACATCAATAAAGCATTTATAAATGTGTTCATTAATGATACATAAGTCATTTACAAATCCATTATGAAGCAGTTATAAGTGCATGAATAAAAAGAGGGATTCTAACGAAATACCTGCCAAATAGTGAGTCGTGTTTCACTCACATGTTATAAATGCTTAATAAATTTATTTATTCATTATTTATTTGACTCGAAAGCAGATTGATTATTATCTTGATGTTGTCTGTAATATAGGCTGTCAGATGGACACTGTAGAGTGATGTGTTGTTTTTCTTATTCCTGTTCACTATTTGACAGGTATATCATTAGAATCCCCCTTTTGTTCATGCAGTTATAACTGCTTTATAACGCATTCGTAAATGAGTTATTAATCATTAATGAACACATTTTTAAACGCTTCATAAAAGAAACCTTAATGTTAAGTGTTACCAAAGTGCTATGTGCAAAAACGTGAACACAAAATACATGATGCCACTAGATACACCTGTGGCTTTGTGTTTAAGCCTTTATACCATACTTTCATCCAACTGGTGTTGAGATGATTTATAGTGCATACATGGAGTGATTTCCTCACACGGATTATTGACACGTTCCAGTAAAAAAAACTTTCTAATACTACATTTGTTTTTTCCTTCTCCTAGAACAAACAAAACCTGCTTTTTGCAATGAAATGATAATCGCACTTTTTTGACTGTGACATACCACTGTATCACCATACCAAGTGTTGTAAATCATATTATATAGAGATTCAAAGTCGCGGTGTCTGTTCAAGAGCTCGAGGTTTGACACACATTTGTTTATAGGGCCTCAACATTTGACTGTCGTCTGGCTGTGTGTAAATGTCATGCAAATAACCAGTAACCTCCTGCGATGAACACAATAATCATTGATATATTAGTTATACAGATAAACTAAACGTATGCGGTCCAGCGGATAAGGAAAGTGAATTCAGATGGGCACATGTTCACTGTGTCATGTTCACAGAAGAGAAGAACGAGTCTCTTGTCTGATCTCTGCCGTGCTTAGATTTGTTTTATAACACAGAACTGTCTAAAGCTGTTAAGTGGAGACGCTGATCCAAAACTGCCTACTCGTTTTAATATGCAAACTTTTGATGTGAAAGTAAGTAGGCAGAAAAATATCCCGCACTTCAAACCTTTCAGCCGGCTGACATCGGTGTGTTATCACAGGCTTCTTTTGTTCTCTATCCTCAATGCAAAGTTTTACTCACAAAAAATGTAATTGGATAGTTCACCCAGATTTCATAATTCTGACGAAAATGTACAACGGAAGTCAATGGTTCAGTTGGTGTTGTTTGGTTCTCCAAAATATCCAAAAACTCATACAGGTTTGGAATGATATGAGGATGAGTGAATGATAAAAAGAGTTGGGTGAACTGAACCTTTAAGAAATAGACAAAAACCATTACACAATTTATATGTCATATTACGTGTCAAAAATCACTTTACACAGAACATTTATTTAAAAAAATATTAAGTGATTTCAAGATTAAATAAAAGTCTTCATTTCAGAAGTTAGAAGTGCTAATGTTTATCTGATGGACGTTTATTTTTCTTATTTCTACACTCTTTTTCTTTGTCTCTACTGCTGATGTGTATTATGTAAAATGTAAAAAGCACTATATGAAGGATTTTGAGATGAACTGATTAGATCCCAGTTCATGATGAATATAGCAATCATCCTGTACCATATCAAAACATGACAATATGACCACGGTGAGATTGTGTTTTCTCTGGAACATCCGCTTTATACTTTATACTTCAAGATGTCGAATATTTGACTTCAGTCATTTAATTGAAACAAGAGCACTGGATAAATCTCAAACTTCACAAGAAGCAGCTAAACGTGATTGATTGGATTCAGTTGTTGGATCTGTGAATAAACACTCGGGAAACTTCATTTCAAGCTCTATGCATCGCAGATCCTCGTATCAAACTCACATCCGATGCTGTTCAACTGAAGCTTTTTCTAATCTTGACCAAATGCTCAAAACATGAGAGCGGTTGGCAGAGATTATCTACAGCAAAGACTTTACACGCACATCAGATGATATATAGACGACCTCTGCAGGTCAGATAATAAAGTCATTTATACTCAGATCAATATTTATTATTCGTGCATCATTTTTGTGAGATACACACATCATAGGGTTCATTTTTGGGTTGAATTTAGTTTTGCATTGAATATAATGTGATATCTACCCCGCTACATCTTTATCTCCGGCAGAAAAATGACAGTGTCACCTTACCCACAATGCACTGTGTTCTCATAATGTATAACACTTCACCGGCGCAGCATCATTTGTTCTTCTGACAGCTCCGCTCACTGCTGAAATGTTCATTGTCTAGGGAACGAATGTGTGTGTGAGTATATGCAATATTCAAAAAGGGAAAATGATTAGTGACTTCAACACTCTTATATGTCGAGTCTGACCAGTTACAGATCTGTGAACAGTCTACAACATAACAGAAGAAATGACTTTATGGATTTACCCCATGCGTGCACAGTCCTACTGATGTGATGAGAGAAGAATTTGACACAACATCACAACACCACACAAACACAAAACATAACATAGAACATCACAACGCTCTACTCCTCAGTCCTCACAACGGTCGGATCTAGAGCTCAGTGAGCATCACGAACATTAAGAGGATTAACTGATGGAAATTTCTGCTGTTCCCTATCAATTAGCACGATGAAAGCAGGGAGGCGGAGCTACAGTTCTGCTCCACTTTAATGAGGAATCCCTTCATCACAGAGACGTCACTGCAGTTCCATTGACTACAAGAGGGTTTCAAATCTAAATTCAAGTTCAAGACTTGACAAAAAATCCTTAGGATTCTAAGTAAAGATCATGTTCCATGAAGATATGTTGTCATTTCTGAATACATTTAGTCATATAGCAGACGCTTTTATCCAAAGTGACTTACAAAGAGTTGAGGGAGCAATAAGCGATACGTCATACAAGAGCAATAGGTGCTAATACGGAGTTACTAGTTTCAACAAAAGCTAGAACAATACCTGTTGAGAGAAGAGGGTTGGTGTACCTTTTTTTTATTTATCAAACTTTGTTTTTGTGAATGGATGCAGCAAAATCAGGAACAAAAATGGCCGGAAACACGCCTACAAACATCACTCGCCGCTGTTCTCTCTTTGAGAATTACCCACTCAAGCTTAGTGTCTTTGTGAAGATCATTTCTGCTTTTGGGTTCAATTACTCTACACAACATCATTACAGCAACAAACCCGATTCTTCCTCAGTTATAAATGTCGTTTCTCTGCCAACTATTCTAACAAACCAAACATCAATTGCAAGCGTATTTATTAAACTTTCAGATGATGTAAAAATATCAATATTTTTGTTGTCCAGGGTCACATACAATAATAACAGCTTTGATAAACATCATAAATCTTTTAAAATGAAATCTTAAAGTGAAAATGTAAGATACTTAAAGCATCTGCCAACTGCTTGCTTGTAAATAAACAAAAGCCTATTCATCCATTTCTATACCGCTTATAAGATATCTTATTGAAAATACGCCGTGGTTAGCTGGCCTCATGAACTGGTTATTTAATGGTCAGGTGTCAGTCAGGGGGTGTAGATTCATATATGGCAACGCTGTGAACAACCTTTTAAGCAACTTCATTTTAAGAGTGTACGAAGAATATATGAGAAGGAAAAATAGGAAATATTTTGTGTCACGTTTTACCCTCATGTCACTACAAACCTGTATGAGTTTCTTCCTCCTTCAGAACACAACAGAATATATTTTGATGAATGTTGATAATCAAATGACTTCCATTGTATGAACACTAAACCACTGGGACATTTCTCAAAATAAATCCCTTTTTGGGTTCCACAATTCAGTAATTTTTTTTGTCTAGTATTTATTTACAAGTTATAATTATTAATATAGGTTGCAAACATCGTCTTTGAAAGATTTCACTGAACTGGTGGAGTATGGTGCTGATCACGCCGACATTACATAATAATATCATTGGATGACGAACTGTGAAATTCATAACACACGTATGTACGCTCTGTATATGACAGCGCAGAGATAGAAGTCTGCATGTAAACGCACAAACCCACACTGACACACGTTCTGTTACGAAAACAGGAATTTATCAGTGAACCAACAAAAGTGTGAAAAATCATTTCTTGGCGTTGAGCAGTTCTGAACAAAATCTACAGTCCGGACAGGCCTCATTACATGGGAAAACAATCAAATATACACAAAACAAAGCAACAAAATGAAAAAAATGAAAAGCTGGAGTCCAGATGAGAATGGGAGGAACTAAATGACGGCGTACTGCTCGTACAACAGCTGACGAATCCTGTAATAATCATCACAGTGACATCCCTCTAGACAGATACGACCAGCCTCCGTCTGAAAGAGAGAGAGGGAAAGAAAACAATGACAATAAAATAGATTTTGTTCTAAATTCGAAGCAATTAAGATGACAGATGTTGTGTAAAGACAGGTCTGGGATCAGCTTTGGTCTGTTAAAGCCCTTGACAGAATGCTAGAACAAGTTCTGTGTGTACAATTCAGCCAAACTTGAGCATCATAACAGAAACTTTGCAAAAATTCTTTATAGATGCTGTAATCTCAAGTTACTTACTCTCCTCACGGCCACCATATTATTACACACCAGAACTCCTCCCACAAACTCCGCCTGGATCCCTTCACGCAGAAGAACCTGTTTAAAGTCCGACAGCCGCGGTTCATTGATGAACACAGACTGATGACCGGACACCTGTAAGAAAACAACACCACGATGTTAAAAAGAACACACGATGAGGATGAAGCTAGTAGTGTGATGTTTTTATCTCTCTCCCTCACTTCTTGTACAGGCAGGGGTTCCAGTGTGGGTATGACATCGTTCTCCTCTGAGATCTCTCGCTCGTCCTCTCCGAACAGGGTCTTCAAGGCGCGCTGGTTAGCCACGCTACTGGGTTCAGTCGTCAGGTCTGACGTCGTCACGTCCATGGCCGGATCTCCGTCCTCCCCTTCCTCCTTCACTTCCCCGACCTCCACGACAACCCCCGTGTCCACTTTCTCCACACGCATGTCCAGGACACCGTCGATCCAGGCCAGCTCTGTGTCTTTAGCTCTACAGAACTGCAGAGAGCTGACCAACGCGTCCTTCAGCCTCACCTGTGCAACACATGAACAAAACAACACGTTTACAAACATCGCTAGAAAACCAACTGCTTCCAAAGAGAGAAGAGGGAAGCGTCACCTGGTAAATGTGTGTTTCGCTAGTGGCGTCCACAGTCTCTTGAAGTTTGGGGGTGTAAATTTTGATGTCTTTTCCACTGAAGGCCTTACAGGAATCAGCCAGATCCTGACTTGCCTCAGGTGGACCGTGAACGATGATCAGCTGTCGGGGTTTCATCTGGTTTATAATCTTCTTAATGGAGTCGCCGTCAGATCGGCCCTCGTAGTCGATGTATGTGACTCGAGCTCTGAGGGTCAAAACAGAATATGATCCTTCACATTTATGCTTTTATCCAAAACTACATTTAATCCCTGAATAGTCTCTTTTTTAAACCTGCGACTGTTCCAGTTGTAGCCTTTTTTGTTTTACGAGGGGTTATATCAGAAACACACGCAGATTTCGCATTGTTCGCAGAACTGTATATCACAGTACCACCATATTGGGGAGGGCTTGAGGGATTTATGACCTACGAGGTTCTCACCTGATGTCTAATGTTTGTGTGATGCTGGTGCATTTGGTGGGCACGTCGGACAGGTCTTGCTCCATCGGCTCGTCTCCGTTGGTCAATCCAAACTCCAGTTTGCTCTTCTCGTCTTCAGTGGCTTGAAGTTCAGGAACCAGAAACTCCTCCGGCCTGGAGTCAAAAGTCACAGATTACTCAAACATGACATGAAAGGTTATTTTAGGCAAAAAGACAATAGCGGTCCTTAAAGGAATACTTCACCTTCAAAATGAAAATTCTTTCATCATTTACTCAACCTGTTGTCATTTCAAACCCGTATGAGTTTGATTCTACTGCTGAACACAGAAGAAGATATTTAGAAGAATGTTGGTTACAGAAAGCCGTTGGTCCCCATTGACTTGCATTGGTTTTGCATCCATACAATAGAGGTCAATGGGGATCAACGCTTTTTGGTTATCAACATTCTTCAAAACATCTTCTTTTGTGTTCTGCAGAAGAAAGAAAGTCATACAGGTTTGAAATTACAACAGGGTGAGTAAATGATGACAGAATTAAAATAAATTATGGGAAACCAATATCAGCATCAAATCCTTCTGTACACTGAAACCGACTCTCACATAAAGTTCCACAGTATTTCTATATCTGTTCAGATATAATACTATAGTATTCTTACCATAGTATAGGTACCACCACAGTACTGTACAGGAAAACATTTTTGTTTTGGACATTCACCTGATAATTTCCCCATACTCGTCCCATTTAATCCTCTCCTCATGTGTGGGAAACATGGGGTAGGATTTTTTGGCTTGTTTGAAGAAGCTGCCCTTCCTGCCTCCCTCTCCTTTCATCATCAGATCGTGATGGATGGTCTTCACTACGGCAGGCTGTTCCATGTCATCGTCCAAATCGCTTTCATCGCTCGAGTCCAGATCCTCCCTGAACATCAATGCTACGCAGTTAGTAATCCTTACATTTAACGTGACGCCATCCAAAATAGGCATCCCAACTACTACTACATCCCAACTAGAATGTTATATCGCCAAGATCCAGACAGCAGTAAACAAAACGATGTTAATTGTATACATTCTTACAATATGTGTTCTTTTCTGACAAAAAAAGAATAATTTATTAAATCAGATTTGTCAAAAGAAAATAGCATCGCTAATGAAAGTCCCACAGTATTGTATATAAAGCTAACACATTGTCACTCACTCTTTCGCCTGCTCCAGTTTCTTGGCAGCTTCTTTCTTCATCTTTTCTTTTTCCACGTACTCCTCCAATTCACGACCCTCCAGTCTGCAGCGTTTTCTTATCTGGTTTAGTTATAAAACAAATAGAAAACTTTGTTTAACATCACAATTCTCAAGTATTTGGCAACGAAGATGAACGCTGCCTCGTCTCATATCTTCCTTCTGACCTCCAGCTCAATTCTCTTCTCTCCAGGGTTATCGATGAGGTAGCGTCCCAGAGTTCCCGGCGTGGTCCTGTACGTGAGGATCACAGAGTTTTTCGCGTCCTGGCACCACTGAATGAAGAGCTCTCGTGAGAAACCGGACTCCAGGTCAGGCTGGCTGCACAGAACCACCTTCGGGCTCGGCACGCGGGACAGATCTGCCAGACTGTGGCAGAGGGAGAGGTGACGGAACTGGAAAGGGTTGTTTCGTTTGTCCTCGAAGCATCGCATGAGTTTATCGCTCATCCACTCCACCTGTCAGAGGACGTGAGAAGCAAAGTAAATGATAATGTGGCTTCTGGCTGAAGCTATTGTGAGTTATAAATCAAATCACAAGTCACCTGTGACTTTGAGAACTCCACCACATTGTAGCTGACGTTATTGAGCAGGGCGAGCGAGTAGACGCCCAACCCTGCGTCTTTGGTCCTCCAGATCTGATCCAGAAGCTGTGCGAGCTCAAGCACCCTCCCCGCGGTGTCCACAGCGATCAACACGTTCCCGTCGCCGCGGAGCGTCTCCAAGACATTAGCTGAAGATGATATGTATACACACACATGCAAATGAAGCAAAACCCCTCACTTGTCATTGGCTGGATAATCAGATGAGAAAAGTCATCTGCATCATTAAACCTTTAAATTTAGTTTTTCTCTTACTGAGCAGTTGCTCGTCGCGCTGTTTCCTGCGAGGCTGCACGTATGTGACGTTGAAGGAGTCGGTGATCAGGAGAGACGGCCTGCTGATTGTCTCCAGTGAGCAACCGTTCAGATGACTGACATCAAACACAACAGCGACACCATTTTTGAGAGAATTGTACTTTTTATATGATTTTTGATCTATGCACAATGCACATCTATTTACATTTTTCCTACTCACATCTCCCTCTTGTGGTTGAAATCCACAGCATACACAATCTCCTCCTCTCCGTCTTTCACGATTTTCCAGATAGTGCCACCGATCATGTGACCGGCAGGCAGCGGGGTGATGGACAGACCATGACCTTTGCCTGTTCGATTGAAAATCACAATTAAACTCCAAAACAAACATATCACAACAGAGAATTGTATCTAGTCATAATACGCGGCTTACCTTTTAGGTTGATGATCTGCGAGTATTTCAACTGCTGGATTTTGTCAAATGCTGAATCTACATCATCCAGGGTGAAGAGGCTAAAATCTTCAGTGTTGTGACGGGACTGCGACATTGAACAAGCCATTAACATTTTGTCCATAAACATCTAAAATTGCTGTAATTGTTAGTGCCGTTCACCAAGTTACCAATGAACCTGTAAAGATCTTTCTCACCTGATAGAGATCGTACATGAACATCTGGCCCATCTTGTAGACAGGGATTGTGGCGTAGATGGTGCAGTTGAGTCCCAGTTTACCCACAGCGTACGGCAAAGCGCCCAGGTGAAGCTGATCGGGGTGAGAGAGCAGCACCGCGTCCACCTGATGCACATATCTGAGAGAGACAGAACAAAACAAATCAAACACATGACACACGGAAAAAGGTCAAAGATGCTCGGATCATCTCGTACCTCTTCAGGGAATCTATGATGTCCATGGAGAAACTCTCATCCCAGCCGCAGTCCAGCAGGAAACGAAACTCGTCCACCTGTAACAGATAACACAGAGCGGATTCCTCCTGTACGCCGGACAGAGCCGTCAGTTTGATGATGGACGTCATTCTGAATTCCGACGGTCACGCTGCGAGGAAGAATATAACACACAACAGCACGTTTTAACATGAAGATGACATTCTGACATTTAATTATGTTTTTTCCTCCCGATATGTTGTGGTAGACACATACACTAGACAAAGGAAAACAGAAAATCATCTGCTGTGAGAATTCAGATCTACTGGGACACGTATTGACATCAAGATGACCAAAACATGTCCAGATGTTTCCTAAATTCCCCCAATTATTTACAGTGAGGGTGAAGATTCTGTAGTATTTCATATAGAGAACTGTAGTATACCGTAGTAATCACTTAACCTTTAATGTGTCCTATAATATTCTGCGGTGTTATCTACACTTAAGTTAATACTATTTTTTAATGTGGGATTTATTTGCACGAAATAATCATTTTAACAAGAATGATCACTAAACATCTGTAAAGAAACATGAAACACTTCTCCTCATTCATTACATTCAAAACACACCATGCAGACTTAAGTATTATGAGCTCTCATCTCCGTGATTTAATGATAATATGCGTTTAATCTTAATTTAAGAATGATTCAGTTCTCTCCTCATCACACTCATTCAACACAAGCAGTGCAGAATAAGGCCACATATTTATAAAAGGACGAAACATGTTTGAATAAAACTCTTCGTACCCGTATCTCGTTGTGTCACTTTTCTTTTCCGGACTGTTCGTGAAGGATAAAATGCTGTAAACGATGAAAAATCATCTTTAACTCATCATTACACTGGAAACTTGCAGCATGAGACCGGCGCCATTGCTGCTGACGTCACACCACCGGACTCTTCCACTCACCGACTATAGGGATGTTTTAAAACCTAGCAAAATGAATAATAACAATAATGTTGGTTTTATTGTAGTAAACGCATATTAACCCTTTTTATCGTTTAATACGAGTTTTTCTTTCCACGTCGTTTTTGCAGGAATGCTGATGTCATACATTGATCGGTCGGCGCAGCAACAAATAAATATAAACACACTGTTTTTGATTTAAAGTGGCAATATGATGTGGTAAAACTGATAAATAAATACATCCCCAGTTTTAATTTAGTTTAGACATTTAAGTCAATCACACTACCTTTTAAAATATATATATATATATGACATTCGTTTTGAATTTCAGTTCTCCCCCGAGGGTTGATAGTTGGGTTCGTCCAGTGCCCTCCAACCCCTGATGCTAATGCTAATGCTGCTGTGCTAATAACACAGAGGAGACAGACGGTAAGTCTGATTAAAATGCACATTTATTCCATTCACACAGACATTATAACGCGCATTAGGGACCATTTAGGTTAAATATATGTTTGTAAAGGGATTTTTATGGATAATAAAGTGAAGTCTCGTGTTTTCAAGAGCAAAGTAGCAGATATAATTTTGGGCCCAATACAGTCAGTCACCTTCAGACCAACAAAACACGTTTTTAATATAATCGTTCATATTGCAATCTGTTTTGCTTTAGACTTGATGACGTAAAGTATTCAGGTCAGGTCTGGTGGTGTACAGTATGTTTGGAGCGACTCCATAATGAATTTGAAACAGCATTTCTCTCTTCTTCTGTTATACATGCCATTTGTATGACCTCAGATTATCGAGAGATTATTTGGATTAACTTTAATTTCAAAGGTTAATTTGTCAAACAGCAGAAGCATAAAATGAACTAGGCATGTCACAGAAGTGTGTTTAGTTGCCTTGAGGCTTTACTTAATTGATCTAATTTACTTCTGTTTTAATAAAAAATACCTTACTGTCAATCAAAAGGATCTTTTCTTGTCTAACAGGCATCATGGTGAACTTTGCAGCAGCGATCCGTGAACATTGGGTCAATATTTTGGTTCCACTGGGTTTTGTTGTCGGCATTTATCTGGACAGATGGAACGATCAGAAACTCACATCATTCAGAAATAAAAGTGCTTTATACAGCAGGTGACCTGACTCTATACGTCACACAAAGATGTTTAATTGAAGGTACATCTTAGTTAATGATATTTCCTAATGCATACCTTTGGGATTTCAGGGAACTGAAAACGGGCGAGCAGTACACCTGGAAGTGAGATTGCCCTGCAGTAATATTTATTTGACCCTCTGACCCCTAAATTGTCAATATGTGTGTACTGTCTGTTCAGCCACTGTGTCTCTGATTCCAAGCATGATGGCACAATAAATTTTGCATTTAGTTCTCGAATTCCTTGTGGTTTTTATTTACAGATGCTCTGCCATTCATTACATGTTGATTACAGCATCAATAAAACATCATAATCAACGCACCACATCGCTCATTTCTTCCTTTGCTGCAACCAATACAAACAATATTTAGGGAGTTAGTGTAGTTTAACATTCCTCCTTTAACTGATCAATATCCAAATCTACTTCTTTTAGTATTTAAATGAATAAACTGAGAGAATCTTATCATTGCGAAGGAATTCATATTTTTCTGTACAAACGTACATTAAGATCTTTAAGGATCAGGGCCCGTATTCACAAAACGTCTTAAGGCTAAAAGCAGCTACTAACTTGCTGATTTAGGAGGAACTCTCCTAAAATGAAAATAACAGGCGTGTCAATCCTAGTTTTAGGACTCCCAACATTTTGTGCTATTTTGAGTATTTCAAAGCGTTTTACTACTAAAACTAGCTGTGAGACTTATGAGAAGTGAAGAGGACTCCTGAATCACTGAGAACAACTCCCAACAGTCCCAAAATGGCTGTAACACTTAGCATAAGATTTAATTCTGTTCCTTAGTAAAAGTTGCTCTCAGCAGCATTGTGAATAGGTTTTAGGTGGAAACTCTTAACTAACATTTTTTACTGCTATTTAGGAGAGCTATGTTAATATCAAATGTTTTGTGAATACTGGTCCCGAACAAATAACAACGGTATGATACAGAACAATATTTTTATTCAGCAGTCAAAGGTTTGGCAGTGTGAATCAGTCCTTTCTCAAAGAGCAGCTCGGCCAGTGATGCCTGTAAAAAATAAAACAAGTCTTCCAAACTGATCATAATAAATGATTGTATTAAAAGTTTTCCAGTTTAAAAATTATTTATCTATGTAGTACCTTTGCTGCCGCTGTGTCGCATGGTAAACTGGCCACAGTAATGAACTTGGGATATGAATGAATCAGACGTTCCACAGCATCTATGTGCTGACATACAAAATAAATCAGTCAGGTGTTCAAAAAACATAAAAGTAATCAAGTCATTCAAGAAGTTTACATTCACCTCTGCTTGTATCTTGAAACTCTTGGGTTCTTCTTTATGGTAAACTCTAGAGTTCTCTGTAGTGTAACAAAGCAACACATTGTCCCGATCACTGCACAACCTGTAGAGACAAAAATCATAAAACAAAATGGTTTATTCCAACAAAACCCCATTATCATACAAATCTACAAACACTTAATATAATAAAGACATCAACATTTACAAATACACTAAATATGCGCAATTTATATTCAATGTATACAGAATACAAATGTTGTACTGTGCTGCAGTAGAAAACAATAGAGGAAGGATCTGACTGTTACCTGGCAGCTCCGGCACGCACGAGTCTGATTTGAGTTTGACCCTTAATCTGAACAGCCACATCAAGAGCCTCTCCATCTCTCCATCGGGCAGGAGCACCGTACACACTGCTGGCCTGTTCCTCTACAAAACACCAACAACAACATTTGACATGATATTCAGGGCCAACCACACATCCCTGGATTTCTACCCTAATAAAGCAAATAACACACAAACACAATTCTTTTTACCTTCACTGTCTCTTTATTATAATACTGTAGTTGATTTAACTCCGGGCCCGTATGTATAGAGCCACTCAGTCCAATTTTACTTTTACGTGTGTCGAAATTCTAAGAATGATGTAATTTTACTCTTTTTTTTCTTACAATTAGGAATAAGAGTGATGCATAAAGGTTCATAAGTGTTAAGACTAGTTATCAGCTTCTTATTTATTTAAGAATAAGAATAAGCTGAAGAGGTCTCCTAACCTAGTTAAGAGTAACACGATTCCAGTACAGAGGCAGAAACCATGGACTTAACAACAAAGAAACAATATGTTGAATGATATGAAGACAAAATGTCAAATTGATCTTCATATCGGTTAAGGTCAACCAATGTTAAAGGTCCCCCTACATGTTTCATAAAGCTTTCCTGTAGCTCAGTGGTTAACAACGCATGGTTGTGGGTTGTATCCCAGGGGATTACAGATAACTATGTAAAATGTATCGTATAATGCAATGTAAGTTGCTTTGGATAAAAGCGTCTGCCAAATGCCTAAATGTAAATTGTACAGCTCAATATATCAATCACTATTATAAGCTAACCGTTGTAAATCAGGGGAAGGTAGGCAGAAAGTTTTCAAATTGTTATGTACTTGCCCAATGACTACAGTTTGGTTTATTTTACATTTACATTTATTCATTTGGCAGACGCTTTTTTTTATCCAAAGTGACTTACAAGTAGTTTTATACAGTGGCACATTACTGCAGAGCAATCAGGGGTAAGGTGTCTTGCTCAAGGGCCCTTCAGTCATCACCTGCTGGCACTGAGATTAGAACCAGCAACCTTCTGATCACAAGACCAACACACTAACCATTAGGTAATGTCTTAATTCATTCATGAATAAATGGTGCCATGCTGCTATGACTTCACCCTTGCAGGCTCCCTATTGGCTGATTCAGGGGTCAAGGGCGGCCATTTTGTGTTTAAATCATTGTGGTCCTTAAATTCTGACTTAAGTGTTGTAAGTTAAGAAGACTATTCTTAAGAGCCTTTTGAGAAGTTTTATACATACGGGCCCTGGATTGTTTGTGTGGAACTGACCTGCGGTCAGCATAGGAGGAAGACAGTCATGCAAGAAATCTCTGGCCTTCTGGTCCACAGCTGCATCTATCGGTGCAAAATGAGCCAGTTTCTTCATCAGACCCTGAACGTGTGCCATGAATTTATCTCGCCGTGGATCATCCTGTTTGCAGGCATCAACAACTTCAGTTTAACGCGGTGGACACGGAACAGCAGGAGATAAGTACGAACACAAATACCATCAAACAATGACAAATACCTTTTCAGAGTGCTGAACTCCCATGTACTGGAGATAATCGAGCGGTAACCCCCTCCTGAACTCAACATCTTCCTCCATAGCGACCTCCATGGATGCCGGCATCAACTGCTCATCAAATAAATGCACACTTCTGAAGTAAATCTCACAAAGAACCGTCCTGGACATTATTGTTTCCGAGAAAGATACTTCATTTCAATATTTTAATTCTTTAGTAAGAGAGTGGAGATATTGTCAGCCACTTTGAAAACCTGCATTTTGTGCATACGAAGCTGAAAGTGGAGAGCTGTACCTTCAGCAGCAGATCTCCCCAGCTGTTCCTCTGGTAAGAGGAGACGGTGATGTGCAGTGAATGGGCATCGGGCAGACAGTTTCCCTGATGAATGAAACCACGTGGAAAATACAGCAGATCTCCCGCTTCTAGCACCACGTCCATGACGGGCTGCCCGATCTCTGCTTGACTGAAATTAGCTTGAAGAAGAAAACAACACAGAGAAGGACACAGGACATAAATAATACTCAAATAAATTCTCCTTGTATGAATGTAAAGATTGTGTACTTACGGCTGGACACCAGGGGCAACACTTCATCTTTAGAACTGTGGGATGGAAAACGAGGTGCTACTAGTTATTACAGTCCCTAATCTCATTTGTCTCACAAAGAGATTTAATAAAGTATATAATGAATATAACTCACCGAGGGTTGTAAACCCTCCAGTGTTTTTTACCCTCCAGTTGCACTACAAACGCTTCAATGTCATCGTAGTGTGGAGCAAATCCCTGCGTCCCCGGCGGCGTCAGATATCTGAAAACCACAGTCAATGGCAACAGAACACAACCTTTTCGATGAGAAATCAATTCCGTAAAGCAAAGAAATCAGATTAAATGATGCTACCAAATGATTGTCACATACGTGTTTGCTCCCACCATACTGCCAAACTTCTCCTGAAGAATAGACAGCACTTGCCATACGGTGGAGGAGAAAGATTGAGGATTGAGCATTCTGATTGAACAACCACTCTGACAACAAACAAACAACAACATCTGTGAAACACTAAAACATCACGTTTCATATTCATATCGAATGATTGTAATGTAATTACAACTTCAGGAATGTTGACACAACAACAATATATCTCCTATGTGACTAACAGTAAAGAACGTTAGATTATTTTCATCTTTAATATACAGCAAACTGTAGCAGGTTAGACAGATTCTGTACCTCATAAAAGTCCCAGACTGTATAGGGCAAAGCTCTTCCTGGAGGATTGTGCGTCTCTCTTTTCCCGTTTGTGTAGCTCGTCACATCTATATTCACTCCATACTGAACATGTTCCTGAACACATAACCTTTACGTCTGACAACCATATACCACTGGACATTCATCTGTGTCCATCAAAACAAACCACAGATCAAAACACGAAGCAGAAATGACTTACATTTCTTAAAATGTGGTCAAACTCTGCCGTTGAAAAGAGTCCTTTGTAATAGTCTGGATTCTGTCGTTGGATTAAAACCGGTTTCCTCTCCCAGTTGTCCCTATAATTTGAGAAGGAATGTTTATACCCAATAAAAATTGAATTATTTCAAGCATCTGTTGTGAGCTGTGTGTGTGTGCTTGCATACATGGTTTAGGAAAATATTTGAGTGATGATGGCATGTGTGTAATAACATAAACATGGTTTACAGGGACCCATTCTGTGTCCTTGTATAACTAAATCACTTGAAAACATACTAAATTATCTTTTTCATTAAAGAAATTTGTGCGTGTGTGTGTGTATGTAGACCTGAAGAAGTTTTTGGCTTGGACTGGATGAATAAGCCACTGGAAAAGTCTATTGGCTCTCTCTCTACTGTTGTTGACCTTTGCTAGATCTGTCAGAAGCATGTCAAGAGCTGGATTGATGAATCCTTCCCTGCATTCGGTCACACAGGACTCCTGGAAAAACACATGAAACAAATGAGCTTCAATATCTCCATTGACACTGGTGTATTAGAGTCAGACACTCACCTCGCTTTGAGCTTTATGGCTGGATTTCACAGCTTTCACTCTTTTCTGTTTATTTGTTTTCTTGTTGGAATGGATGACATTCTCTTTCTTTTTGGGTTTCTTTGCTGGGGGGGACACAGCCTGCAAAAGAGAAAGTAAACTTACTAGGGATGTAAGAATATGATCGATATCGTGTTATCCCAATAGCAAAATTGTCTGAATATTATCGTGGTCACATGACTCTATGAAACGATAGGTTTTCCGAGCCTTACATAAAGAAAGTTAGAAGAAATGATAGATGCAACCTTTGCAAATATTTCATTTTATAAATGGGATTGTTAGGTCATTTGACACATCTCATACTATAACTCGTACCTCTGATCAACAACAGTTATGATTAGAGGATAAAGAAAAAAGATGCTTATTTCCAAGTCATCATTTGTCATTTTAAATGGTGCAAAAAATATCGTACAGTGAAGCGTTATATCGAGGTAATACCGTGCAGTGGGATGACAATATTGTTCTCATGCTATTTACACGGTACTCAAAGAATACCATGGTTCCACGAAGAGATAACAGATATTTTACACTATATATTTATACTGCAAATACTATTTTTGACGTATATTTAACATTTATTCTTTAATATGGTATTGATTTGCATGTCACTTTTTAACTGATTTTAGGGGCGATATACCTTTAAGAGGCTTCGCATGCAAACAAATGATATATTTTCATATCGAACATACAAACCTGCACTGGTGGTGTTGTTTTCCCTGGTAATGACTGATAAATAGAAAATGCGGACATGTGTTTTCTTTCCATGGCTTGTACGTTACTGCGCACACGTCGCACACATGAGACTCGTGAGATGTTTTCTTCTGCGAGAGTCAAAACAACCAGACTGCGCGCTTACCGCCACCCACAGGCCTGGGTGAGCACACGCACCTGCTTTCTTTTTTTCCATAAATATATGTATACTGTACAAACTGTATATTCTGAATTGCTTGGAAATAAAAATGAAGAGAATTACACAATTAAAGTTAGAATAAATTATTTTTGTTAATGAAAACCTTCCTAAATAACTCTTTAGAATTTACAATATCATAACAATTATGGGTAAAGACCATATCCATTAATGTAAATGGCAAAATAAAAATACTTCCTTAGTGGTGTTTAAACTTGAATTTAGGGATCGCTTCGCTTCTTTGAAACTCCTGAAAGATTCCAGTGATAATATTTACTCTCTATGTGAAGATGTATTAAAATATTTGTCATTATAATTTGTTAAACTTCCATGTAACTTTATTTTAAGAATATTTGAAGACTGAGGACAATATATGTATGTGAAATTAAGCCTTCGCTTAATTTATTTTATATTTTTTGTATTTACTTTCTTTATTGTATTTTGTTCTCCTTAACTGTGTTTAACTATGTTCTGCACTTTAGTCTCCAAACGAAAGATTTTGTAAATTGTGTTTTGTAAAGAATTGTGTCATAAAATACATAAAAAAATACTTTAAAAAAACCTGTATATTCTATCCCCTGAAACTAAATCTACAACTCTCACCCTCACTTGCAATTAAATTAATAAATGTAATAAAATAACTGTAATAAATTTTGCATCATAATAAATAATGAAATTGTTTTCATGCAACGCATCCTGGTAATAAAGCACCAACTGCACTAACTTATCTACTGCACTGTAACTTTAATAACTGCATCTACTCATCTATTGCACTGTAACTTTAATAACTGCATTAACTCGTATTCTGCACTGTAACTTTAATAACTGCATTAACTCATCTACTGCCCTGTAACCTTATTAACTGCATTAACTCGTATTCTGCACTGTAACTTTAATAACCGCATTAACTAATCTACTGCACTGTAACCTTATTAACTGCATTAACTAGTATTCTGCACTGTAACTTTAATAACCGCATTAACTAATCTACTGCACTGTAACCTTATTAACTGCATTAACTCGTATTCTGCACTGTAACTTAATAACTGCATTAACTCATCTACTGCACTGTAACTCTATTAACTGCATCTACTCATCTATTGCACTGTAACTTCAATAACCGCATTAACTCATCTACTGCACTGTAACTCTATTAACTGCATCTACTCATCTATTGCACTGTAACTTCAATAACCGCATTAACTAATCTACTGTACTGTAACTCTATTAACTGCATCTACTCATCTATTTCATTGTAACTTCAATAACCGCATTGACTCATCTACTGCACTGTAACTTTAATAACTGCATTAACTCATCTATTGCACTGTAACTTTAATAACTGCATTAACTAATCTACTGCACTGTAACTCTATTAACTGCATCTACTCATCTATTTCACTGTAACTTCAATAACTGCATTAACAAATCAACTGCACTGTAACTCTATTAACTGCATCTACTCATCTATTTCACTGTAACTTCAATAACTGCATTAACTAATCTACCGCACGGTAACTCTATTAACTGCATCTACTCATCTATTGCACTGTAACTTCAATAACCGCATTAACTAATCTACTGTACTGTAACTCTATTAACTGCATCTACTCATCTATTTCATTGTAACTTCAATAACCGCATTGACTCATCTACTGCACTGTAACTTTAATAACTGCATCTACTCATCTATTTCACTGTAACTTCAATAACCGCATTAACTCATCTACTGCACTGTAACTCTATTAACTGCATCTACTCATCTATTTCACTGTAACTTCAATAACTGCATTAACAAATCAACTGCACTGTAACTCTATTAACTGCATCTACTCATCTATTTCACTGTAACTTCAATAACCGCATTAACTCATCTACTGCACTGTAACTCTATTAACTGCATCTACTCATCTATTTCACTGTAACTTCAATAACCGCATTAACTCATCTACTGCACTGTAACTCTATTAACTGCATCTACTCATCTATTGCACTGTAACTATTAACTGCATCTACTCATCTACTGCACTGTAACTTCAATAACTGCATTAACTAATCTTCTGCACGGTAACTTTATTAACTGCATCTACTCATCTATTGCACTGTAACTTTAATAACTGCATTAACTAATCTACTGCACTGTAACTCTATTAACTGCATCTACTCATCTATTGCACTGTAACCTCAATAACTGCATTAACTCATCTACTGCACTGTAACTTCAATAACTGCATTAACTAATCTTCTGCACGGTAACTTTATTAACTGCATCTACTCATCTATTGCACTGTAACCTCAATAACTGCATTAACTAATCTACTGCACTGTAACTCTATTAACTGCATCTACTCATCTATTGCACTGTAACTTTAATAACCGCATTAACTCATCTACTGCACTGTAACTTTAATAACCGCATTAACTCATCTACTGCACTGTAACTTTAATAACCGCATTAACTCATCTATTGCACTGTAACTTTAATAACCGCATTAACTCATCTACTGCACTGTAACTCTATTAACTGCATCTACTCATCTATTTCACTGTAACTTCAATAACCGCATTAACTCATCTTCTGCATTGTAACTCTATTAACTGCATCTACTCATCTATTGCACTGTAACTTCAATAACCGCATTAACTAATCTACTGTACTGTAACTCTATTAACTGCATTAACTAATCTACTGCACTGTAACTCTATTAACTGCATCTACTCATCTATTTCACTGTAACTTCAATAAATGCAGTAACTAATCAACTGCACTGTAACTCTATTAACTGCATCTACTCATCTATTTCACTGTAACTTCAATAACCGCATTAACTCATCTACTGCACTGTAACTCTATTAACTGCATCTACTCATCTATTGCACTGTAACTTTAATAACCGCATTAACTCATCTACTGCACTGTAACTCTATTAACTGCATCTACTCATCTATTGCACTGTAACTTTAATAACTGCATTAACTCATCTACTGCACTGTAACTCTATTAACTGCATCTACTCATCTATTTCTGTCACGGTTGTGTGAGGAGAAGAACCCAATGGCAGGCAGACACGGCGATGAAGGGGTTAACAGATAATTTATTATACAATAAGACAGAAAACAAAAACCCACGAGGGGGTAAAACAAGACAGGATAAATAATAGGGACAACCAGGAAAATTAGCAAAATTGTCTGAATATTATCGTGGTCACATGACTCTATGAAACGATAGGTTTTCCGAGCCTTACATAAAGAAAGTTAGGAGAAATGATAGATGCAACCTTTGCAAATATTTCATTTTATAAATGGGATTGTTAGGTCATTTGACCCATCTCATACTATAACTCGTACCTCTGATCAACAACAGTTATGATTAGAGGATAAAGAAAAAAGATGCTTATTTCCAAGTCATCATTTGTCATTTTAAATGGTGCAAAAAATATCGTACAGTGAAGCGTTATATCGAGGTAATACCGTGCAGTGGGATGACAATATTGTTCTCATGCTATTTACACGGTACTCAAAGAATACCATGGTTCCACGAAGAGATAACAGATATTTTACACTATATATTTATACTGCAAATACTATTTTTGTCGTATATTTAACATTTATTCTTTAATATGGTATTGATTTTGCATGTCACTTTTTAACTGATTTTAGGGGCGATATCCCTTTAACAGGCTTCGCATGCAAACAAATGATATATTTTCATATCGAACATACAAACCTGCACTGGTGGTGTTGTTTTCCCTGGTAATGACTGATAAATAGAAAATGCGGACATGTGTTTTCTTTCCATGGCTTGTACGTTACTGCGCACACGTCGCACACATGAGACTCGTGAGATGTTTTCTTCTGCGAGAGTCAAAACAACCAGACTGCGCGCTTACCGCCACCCACAGGCCTGGGTGAGCACACGCACCTGCTTTCTATTTTTCCATAAATATATGTATACTGTACAAACTGTATATTCTGAATTGCTTGGTAATAAAAATGAAGAGAATTACACAATTAAAGTTAGAATAAATTATTTTTGTTAATGAAAACCTTCCTAAATAACTCTTTAGAATTTACAATATCATAACAATTATGGGTAAAGACCATATCCATTAATGTAAATGGCAAAATAAAAATACTTCCTTAGTGGTGTTTAAACTTGAATTTAGGGATCGCTTCGCTTCTTTGAAACTCCTGAAAGATTCCAGTGATAATATTTACTCTCTATGTGAAGATGTATTAAAATATTTGTCATTATAATTTGTTAAACTTCCATGTAACTTTATTTTAAGAATATTTGAAGACTGAGGACAATATATGTATGTGAAATTAAGCCTTCGCTTAATTTATTTTATATTTTTTGTATTTACTTTCTTTATTGTATTTTGTTCTCCTTAACTGTGTTTAACTATGTTCTGCACTTTAGTCTCCAAACGAAAGATTTTGTAAATTGTGTTTTGTAAAGAATTGTGTCATAAAATACATAAAAAAATACTTTAAAAAAACCTGTATATTCTATCCCCTGAAACTAAATCTACAACTCTCACCCTCACTTGCAATTAAATTAATAAATGTAATAAAATAACTGTAATAAATTTTGCATCATAATAAATAATGAAATTGTTTTCATGCAACGCATCCTGGTAATAAAGCACCAACTGCACTAACTTATCTACTGCACTGTAACTTTAATAACTGCATCTACTCATCTATTGCACTGTAACTTTAATAACTGCATTAACTCGTATTCTGCACTGTAACTTTAATAACTGCATTAACTCATCTACTGCCCTGTAACCTTATTAACTGCATTAACTCGTATTCTGCACTGTAACTTTAATAACCGCATTAACTCATCTACTGCCCTGTAACCTTATTAACTGCATTAACTCGTATTCTGCACTGTAACTTTAATAACCGCATTAACTAATCTACTGCACTGTAACCTTATTAACTGCATTAACTAGTATTCTGCACTGTAACTTTAATAACCGCATTAACTAATCTACTGCACTGTAACCTTATTAACTGCATTAACTCGTATTCTGCACTGTAACTTAATAACTGCATTAACTCATCTACTGCACTGTAACTCTATTAACTGCATCTACTCATCTATTGCACTGTAACTTCAATAACCGCATTAACTCATCTACTGCACTGTAACTCTATTAACTGCATCTACTCATCTATTGCACTGTAACTTCAATAACCGCATTAACTAATCTACTGTACTGTAACTCTATTAACTGCATCTACTCATCTATTTCATTGTAACTTCAATAACCGCATTGACTCATCTACTGCACTGTAACTTTAATAACTGCATTAACTCATCTATTGCACTGTAACTTTAATAACTGCATTAACTAATCTACTGCACTGTAACTCTATTAACTGCATCTACTCATCTATTTCACTGTAACTTCAATAACTGCATTAACAAATCAACTGCACTGTAACTCTATTAACTGCATCTACTCATCTATTTCACTGTAACTTCAATAACCGCATTAACTCATCTACTGCACTGTAACTCTATTAACTGCATCTACTCATCTATTTCACTGTAACTTCAATAACCGCATTAACTCATCTACTGCACTGTAACTCTATTAACTGCATCTACTCATCTATTGCACTGTAACTATTAACTGCATCTACTCATCTACTGCACTGTAACTTCAATAACTGCATTAACTAATCTTCTGCACGGTAACTTTATTAACTGCATCTACTCATCTATTGCACTGTAACTTTAATAACTGCATTAACTAATCTACTGCACTGTAACTTTAATAACCGCATTAACTCATCTACTGCACTGTAACTTTAATAACCGCATTAACTCATCTATTGCACTGTAACTTTAATAACCGCATTAACTCATCTACTGCACTGTAACTCTATTAACTGCATCTACTCATCTATTTCACTGTAACTTCAATAACCGCATTAACTCATCTTCTGCACTGTAACTCTATTAACTGCATCTACTCATCTATTGCACTGTAACTTCAATAACCGCATTAACTAATCTACTGTACTGTAACTCTATTAACTGCATTAACTAATCTACTGCACTGTAACTCTATTAACTGCATCTACTCATCTATTTCACTGTAACTTCAATAACTGCATTAACTAATCAACTGCACTGTAACTCTATTAACTGCATCTACTCATCTATTTCACTGTAACTTCAATAACCGCATTAACTCATCTACTGCACTGTAACTCTATTAACTGCATCTACTCATCTATTTCACTGTAACTTCAATAACCGCATTAACTCATCTACTGCACTGTAACTCTATTAACTGCATCTACTCATCTATTGCACTGTAACTTTAATAACCGCATTAACTCATCTACTGCACTGTAACTCTATTAACTGCATCTACTCATCTATTTCACTGTAACTTCAATAACTGCATTAACTCATCTACTGCACTGTAACTCTATTAACTGCATCTACTCATCTATTTCATTGTAACTTCAATAACTGCATTAACTAATCAACTGCACTGTAACTCTATTAACTGCATCTACTCATCTATTTCACTGTAACTTCAATAACCGCATTAACTCATCTACTGCACTGTAACTCTATTAACTGCATCTACTCATCTATTTCACTGTAACTTCAATAACCGCATTAACTCATCTACTGCACTGTAACTCTATTAACTGCATCTACTCATCTATTGCACTGTAACTTTAATGACCGCATTAACTCATCTACTGCACTGTAACTCTATTAACTGCATCTACTCATCTATTGCACTGTAACTTCAATAACTGCATTAACTCATCTACTGCACTGTAACTCTATTAACTGCATCTACTCATCTATTTCATTGTAACTTCAATAACTGCATTAACTAATCAACTGCACTGTAACTCTATTAACTGCATCTACTCATCTATTTCACTGTAACTTCAATAACCGCATTAACTCATCTACTGCACTGTAACTCTATTAACTGCATCTACTCATCTATTGCACTGTAACTTTAATAACTGCATTAACTAATCTACTGCACTGTAACTCTATTAACTGCATCTACTCATCTATTTCACTGTAACTTTAATAACTGCATTAACTAATCTACTGCACTGTAACTCTATTAACTGCATCTACTCATCTATTTCACTGTAACTTCAATAACTGCATTAACTAATCTACTGCACTGTAACTCTATTAACTGCATCTACTTATCTATTGCACTGTAACTTCAATAACTGCACTGATTTATCTACTGCACTGTAACTCTATTAACTGCATCTACTCATCTATTTCACTGTAACTTCAATAACTGCATTAACTAATCAACTGCACTGTAACTCTATTAACTGCATCTACTCATCTATTTCACTGTAACTTCAATAACCGCATTAACTCATCTACTGCACTGTAACTCTATTAACTGCATCTACTCATCTATTTCACTGTAACTTCAATAACCGCATTAACTCATCTACTGCACTGTAACTCTATTAACTGCATCTACTCATCTATTGCACTGTAACTTTAATAACCGCATTAACTCATCTACTGCACTGTAACTCTATTAACTGCATCTACTCATCTATTTCACTGTAACTTCAATAACTGCATTAACTAATCTACTGCACTGTAACTCTATTAACTGCATCTACTCATCTATTTCATTGTAACTTCAATAACTGCATTAACTAATCAACTGCACTGTAACTCTATTAACTGCATCTACTCATCTATTTCACTGTAACTTCAATAACCGCATTAACTCATCTACTGCACTGTAACTCTATTAACTGCATCTACTCATCTATTTCACTGTAACTTCAATAACCGCATTAACTCATCTACTGCACTGTAACTCTATTAACTGCATCTACTCATCTATTGCACTGTAACTTTAATGACCGCATTAACTCATCTACTGCACTGTAACTCTATTAACTGCATCTACTCATCTATTGCACTGTAACTTTAATAACTGCATTAACTCATCTACTGCACTGTAACTCTATTAACTGCATCTACTCATCTATTGCACTGTAACTTTAATAACCGCATTAACTAATCTACTGCACTGTAACTCTATTAACTGCATCTACTCATCTATTTCACTGTAACTTCAATAACTGCATTAACTAATCTACTGCACTGTAACTCTATTAACTGCATCTACTCATCTATTTCACTGTAACTTTAATAACTGCATTAACTAATCTACTGCACTGTAACTCTATTAACTGCATCTACTCATCTATTTCACTGTAACTTCAATAACTGCATTAACTAATCTACTGCACTGTAACTCTATTAACTGCATCTACTTATCTATTTCATTGTAACTTCAATAACTGCATTAACTAATCAACTGCACTGTAACTCTATTAACTGCATCTACTCATCTATTGCACTGTAACTTCAATAACTGCACTGATTTATCTACTGCACTGTAACTCTATTAACTGCATCTACTCATCTATTTCATTGTAACTTCAATAACTGCATTAACTAATCAACTGCACTGTAACTCTATTAACTGCATCTACTCATCTATTTCACTGTAACTTCAATAACTGCACTGATTTATCTACTGCACTGTAACTCTATTAACTGCATCTACTCATCTATTTCACTGTAACTTCAATAACTGCACTGATTTATCTACTGCACTGTAACTCTATTAACTGCATCTACTCATCTATTGCACTGTAACTTCAATAACTGCACTGATTTATCTACTGCACTGTAACTCTATTAACTGCATCTACTCATCTATTTCATTGTAACTTCAATAACTGCATTAACTAATCAACTGCACTGTAACTCTATTAACTGCATTAACTCGTATTCTGCACTGTAACTTAAACAACATGATTAACTCATCTATTGCACTGCAACTTTAATAGCTAATGCCTATAATTTATTCAAACTTAAGTCACTTAATTATCTGTTCATATCCACCTGTACATTAATGTTCATAGTTTAGCCATCTGTATATATTGTTCATAGTACTGGTCATATTTTCATAGACCATACCTACTGTAAAGTATTTTCCTAGTCCATGCCCACTGTATTGTGTTTTCCTAATATTGTATTCTGTATTTATTCACTGTATATCTAATTGCACTTCTGGTTAGACCTAAACTACATTTCGTTACACTGTACTTGTATATGTGTAATGACAATACATTTGAATCTAATCTAATCTAAAAAACCTAAAGGTCATTAAATGTATCAAACATTAAAAACTTAATGTGGATATTTTACTTTAGTGCAAATGAAATAAAATGTGACATATAATATTGTTTGTTAAACATTTTCCGCTATTAATTTTTTTTTAAAATAAACAAACGTCCTTGTTTTCCCCTCACGGCGGTAGATGGCAGCACGCGCACGTACCGAAACAGCGACAGCTCGTGTCCGCGCACCGAGTATTCTGTCACGCATGCGCGTTTGTGTGTAGGCTGCCTGCGGGAACGCGCACGCGTTTTGCTGCACCTCAGGTACGGAGCAGTCGTTTACCGGCCCGTTTCTCCGTTTCCGTCGCCGTGGACCGGCTGAAAGACGCGGTTTGTGAAGAATGGTGCGCACTTGATGGATTTATTCTGAGGTAAAATGTAACGGTCGTGTCTTTTGCTAACGGCTCTGTTAATTAGCAGCTGCTAACACCACATACAAATAGATGGAGGAAAATGTTCTGTTTTGTCACTAACGTCGCGTTTATTGCTCTGATTTTGTTGTAAGAATATCGACCTGTGATTATTAATAGAGGTTTTGACAGCGTTGTGTTTGATTTGTAGTTGTGTAGCAAGAAGTTGGCGATTTGAACGGCGCGTTAAACAAACCAGACGACGCAAACTGATGATCGATAATTTAGACACATTTCGGTCCGATCAATAATATCAGACGCACGCACTTGTATAGTAGGATATAAAATGTGATCTGATGTATAATAAGACGCATTCTGATTTTGTCAGGTCAAAAACATTAACGTCAGATCTAGGTACACTGTTTACCATGATCTGATCTACCGATCTGATCTATAATAGTAAAAACATTTAGATCTAATTCGATCAGTTATATCAGAATGTGATGAGGGTTACACATGCCTATTATTGACATTGTGACATTCTGAGAATATCAGAATATCATGAGATCAGATCACGTTAGTACTGCAAATGTCTCAATCTGATCAGATCATACCTTTTAATGTCTTTTTTACTGCCAGACTGCTGTCTGATGAAATGGAGAAGCAGACGTGTGTGTGTCTGTTGTTTGACACGCTGGTGACCAGTTGTGTGTTTGTGTAAATGATTTAGTGTTGCAGGACTGTAGTTTTAAATCTCATCCATCTGTGGAGGTTGTAACTCATCGCACATGTTATTTGTGAAAGGGAAAAGTGTGATTGTGTATTTCTTAGTGTCAATGGCCTGCTAATGGAAGACCATCAGGGGTCACTTAAACAAACACTACACCACCAAACCACGTCATTGCCCAGCAGCTGTCGTAGAAGTGTGAAGTCTTGATTTGCCTGCTTTATTTAGATATTGAGCTCCAAAATATAGCTCATGTGGAGATGTATTGTCTTGACATTCTCCTTCCAGAGAGCTTTTATACAAAAACCAAAATAAGAGCGTACGGTGTGAATCATCAATATCTTTGCTCTGGGTTTTTGAAAAGGTTCATTTTGTGATAGACAACTTTAGGTTTGATTTCATTGGGAACCGAACAAATTTGGCTGATTGTCTTTTTCTTGGACAGGGCTTGCTTGACATTAAGCATTGTCATGTGGTTGTAAATGTAAATATGTCATTCGCTTCAAAAATGTCTTGTCCAGAGATGAAAAAATATATATTTCATTTGAATTATAATATAATATAGTCAATATAACAGATTCTGATTTAGATTGATCAAGTTTGCTTCTAAGCATTTTAACTAGTGTCCGCTTTGGCCGTCTGAATTTGGTTATAGGCCTATTTCAGTGACTGCTATAAAACGTGTTTAGTGTTTAGGCTGTAAGTTAACTTTTATTGCACATAGCACTGGTGTTTGAGAGGTTTAAAGTTGGGTAGCACAGGCCAAACAGTACTAGCACAAGTATAAATCGTCGGTTGTCATCATTAAAACAAAATATGCATGTGCAGTTCATAATGAATAGGCAGGTAACAGACAAAATACATTAATGTTACATACGAATAATTTAGGGCCATATCATTTTTAGATGACCAAAATGTCTGTTTTTCCATTGTTATTATACGATAGTGGTATATTTGTCCACTTACATTACTGTAGTATACTATAGTATTTATTATAGTAACCTGCATGATATTATTAGATACTATAGTGTTTTTGAACTTTACTATATTATATAGTGTTTATCAATTAACTACAAGAGCACTACAATTTTCAATAGACAAAAAAGTACTATAGTGTACTATAGTATTTGCTAAGTGTTGAAGTTAACAGGACTTTTGACGGGTCTTCGGGAAGACGCTTGAGTTTTTGTGTGTTTGGCGATAGCTTCCCTCAAACGGTACAACACTCGTAAAATAAACTCTCAGAGCAATGAAGGTAATGTGTTTATATCCTCACACAGCGCAGACGCAGATCAATTCTCGACCATCACTCGTGTTGAATGTTAAACTGTGAACATAATTCACTCCACACCGGCCAGAGGACATTTAAATAACAAGATTCCACGTCCGCATCTAGTTAACGTAACGTTACATGGACCTTATAGCAGTGCGCTATTGATTATTATCACATACAAACAAGCACAACCACAACGCACTTCACACAAACATGCAGCTCTGTCTAATGCACATATTCTTATTATTCCACATATATGTCGCACTGTTCTTCAGTCGGATAAGTAAAATTCTCTCTCGCCCATACAAAACATTCAATTGTCACGGACAAGCCCTGTGGGTTAATGTGTGCTTGACTTAAAATCTGGCAGCTGCTCATTCAGTTGCATGTGGTTTGATCCCTCAACCCACATCATTAAACCTGATGATGCTCTGTTATCGGTCACTCAGCGACTGTACACGTTTTGGAGGATGGAGCTATTGATTTGGAAGTTTAGCCTTAAATAACCACGTCAGATTAGAGTAAAATACATGTAATGAAAGTCACATGTGTTGAAGGTACCATTTCATGTTGTTTTCAAGGTGGTGGTTTGTGAATTTCTTGCACTGCTGCTACTAGGGATGCAACGATATGTAAATTCTATAATTGTATTACCTATGATGGTAATAATTCTATAGAAGTGATGACTGATATATTTGCAGATAAACAGAATATGTTATCAGTGCAATATTGAATACCAATATGGCCGAAAAAATATATCTCTGTTACCAGAATAGTGACTAAAAAGGATTTGTATAGTAGTGTTTTCAAATAGGTTTAAAAACAGGTTTTGGTTGTATACAAAGGTCTGTCCCAGAACATTGCATGTTGGGATGTCTGGATGCTCAGACAGGACTGTTTCCCAAAAGCATTATATGTTCAAATTGATCGTAGCTTTTACAGCCGAAGATGGTTTCATACAGTGCTTTCTGCAATCACAATATTCTGATATTGAACCATATGGATAACATTTTTGGGGATATCAACTTTCACTTTGGATACTTTGAATACTGGGATTGAATGAGAACGTATGCCATTGAAAAGAAAAAATCTTTAGGATATGTTCTGCCTCAGATGGTCTTGTATGAGTTAAGTCTAATCTCAGTGGTTTTCTGTTATTTCACATGTGCTGGTAATACTAGTCTTTTATTATTTTGAGCATCATTCCTACATTGCGACATCATAATGCAGTAGTACCCCTCAGGGAAGGAATGAATGGCTCTGGCTCGACTCCCACTATCCAGTGCTGTCCGGTGGGGTAGGCTTGTGTAGAGGTCTGGTGTAAGGTATGTGGTCAGGGCCTGCTGGGTTTGTGGGGGGGATAACTCTTGTGATTTGGCTTATTTAGAACAGGCACTGTGGCAAGTGCGTTCAGTACTCATTGATCTGAAATCAATAGCTTAAGAAATTCTATAAGGGGTTGCTTGAATTGTCAACCTTAGTAAGACTGTGACTGAGAAGAGATGTGTTACCGCCATAATATGATGTATTCAACTCTTATGACTCACATTACACACTTATTTTTAGTTTCTTTATCAAATGAATATCATAGAGTTGTTTTTCTACTGAAAGCTCTTTTTCAGTTTCTAAGAAACTTGCGAGGAAAGCGGGTACTTGTCTGTTTTCGCCTCGTCGTATGATCTGCATTACTTAAGTCTGATTTGCCTCAAGGTCTGATGTATTATTTCAATCAGATCTTTTTATATGATCTGCTTTATCGGATCACACGAATGAGCCATTTGATCTACCGGACCTCAGTCTGATCTGATCTTAAAACACCTGATTAACCCCTAACTGTCAACTCCACAATTTAACTTTTTTTCTATACATTAATAAAAACACCTTTTGTCTTCTATATTGTCTGTCTTCCACTATTGGCTTTAGTTATATTTCTACTTGTAAACATGGCATTGTTGACATTGTACAGTCGACTGCACTTATTGTTGGCTCATTACCACAATGTTAAAGTCCTGGTGAACCGGAAGTGGCAATCGTTTTTTCTTCCATTTCTTTTACACATTTCCGAGAAATAGTAATGGCTTTTATTTTTCTCTTTGATTTGATTGGATGTGTCAAAACAGCCTTTGCATTTTGAAATGGAACTGGCATTAGACTGACAGTTGAAGGGGAGGAGTTAACGGATGCTCCGCTCAAGCTGTCGAACATACGTCATTTAAGATGGATAGTCACTACAGGACGGAAGTGCATTTTTAGGTTTTAACTGAAGATTATGACGGCACACGAATTTGAAAAAGAAAATGACCCACATTGATAAACATTTAACAATAAACGCTGTAATATTTCATGAAAAATAGCTAATGTAATTTTTTTTCACTGGGACTTTAAAATGCTTTAGATAAAAGCATCTGCTCGAGGAGTTCATGTAAATCTGCCATTTCTGAGACGGTTCGCTCTCTTTAGAGTCTGGTTTAAAGGTGTCAGGTGTTGCTGAATCAACTAGCTTCTGTTTTCATTCCTAAAGTTAACGTTTTCCCTTCACATCTTTTCTCTTGGAAGTGGAAATGAGAAAACCAACAGTGTGTGCAGTCACGTCGAATTAAAGTGCTAATTATAGGCAGCGCAGCTCCAGACCCGCGCAGGGCCGCAGCCCAGCTCAAAGCTAATGGATGTGTAAATGAAAAGCGTAACATCTCACCGGCAGTCCATCACAGTCATAATAGAAGCATTCAGGACGGGTGTCGGTACCATAACATCAGGTGATCATGTTTTACTACCTTAGATATTGAAGGGATACAGACGGGAGGAGGTTTGTGTTTTTCCTCAGAGGCCACAAACACATTGTGCTTTTTCTCCTGGGTGATATCGAACTTCTCTTTCTTTCTAAAGGCGTATCAGAAGAGTCTCACAGCGTGCACTAGTGATGTTATCTTATTCATATTATTAGTGTTCATATGTAGGGTTAGATGTTAAAATTCAAAGGACCGATATTGTTGTTTGCATTGAAGTAGGAATATGATTTCAGAAAAGCAAATATACATTTATATTTGTAATGTTTGTCTGTATAGGAAAGCATTAAGGTGATCCTGTGTGTGACTTCTCATGGAGACCATTAAACATGCCTGTAGGCAACAAGAACATGTCCTGAATATAATTAGACTAGAGCCGAGTTCTGCTTCATGACTGAAAAGTGAAAGGCATGCTGGAACCGGAATACACACATCATCTTTATATCACATCTTTCGCTTACTGAAGCCGTCGTTTTACGATTTAAATTTATGATTTCAGGAAATCATGAAGCCGTTGTGACTTTGTAAAACACAGCAGACATCACATGCATTTAATAGCAAAATAGGTTTCTTATCTATTTATTTGCTTATATTACGTATGCAATTTACCTTTGCATGCTATTCAGTTGTTAAAGAAGTCTAGTTATTATAGGTGACGGGCACTGTTTACATTGTGTAGTTACAAGTTGTTTGTGAAATTTACACAATTAAAAGGTTCTGTATTTTGACTTTAACTGCCATGCATCCTGATTCCTTCCCTTCATCATGAGTACCACCTCTTTATAAACACCATCATTTTGTTGGACTTACAGACCTGTGTAATACTAATGTGGCCTTTTTTCGATAATATTCATGCACCGTGGCAGTTTAAAGTCTCTCCATCAGAATAAAATGTGGTAAAAAAATACCGCCATGTACCGGAAACAGGAATAAATCTGGAAAATACCGTTATATAAATTTATGGGCACACCGCCCAGCATTAATGTGTGTGTATTTTAGACTTGTATTGTCTTTGTATACTGTGCTAGGCTTTAATGGACTAGTTTGATGCACTTATGTATTTTGCTGCCTATGTTGTTATAATTGCTTCCAATGTTTCCTCATCTGTAAGTCGCTTTGGATAAAAGCGTCTGCTAAATGACTAAATGTAAATGTATTGTCCACAAGTCCATGCTCATCAGTTTTAGTGCACAGTGAAAGTATGCAAAGTATGCAGCCAAACTCATCATTCAATCTGTCTTACCGTGTTCAGGCAATGCTTGTAAGACTGTTTGGATGTCTGCACTGAAGCACAGGAGACAAGTTATCCGAAGAAAACCACAGCGTTCCTATGACCGTCTGTGTATAGACTGCAGGGCTGGTTGCACCAGCTGTGCGTAACTTACAACTTAGCCTAGTTTACATCGGCTCAAAGTTACAAATTACGCACTACTTAATATTTTTAAGTAGCACAATTCAATTTCGATGAAGCGTAAACTAAGTATTAATGGAAGCCTCCTGTCAGGAGTAAGTGCTCTAGACTCATTTTTCCCACTGGTAGCACCAACTTTCAATTTGGTCGCATTCTTGGTCGTTACTGAGCCTCAAGTGTGCACTTTACGTTCTCATTTAAGAAGGAACTTACAAATGGCTGGTGCAACCCAACTCTTCTGTGCAGGATCTGGTTTTTCGATATGTAGTATTGGATATCTGTATTGTATCAAAGTAATGAAACACTTTCATAAAGTAGTTTTGGACGATTTTATTACATCGTTTGGCATTCTTCATTTGGTACTGAAATCAGCTGTTGACATTTTTCTATATAGACATCATGGTGTCTCACCTCGAACAGAAATGCATCTGAAGTAATTCAGTAAGACAGGTTGCGTTACCTCAATGAATGCTTTGGACCGGTTTGACTCATTTCACTGTGATCTGGGGTTTTGTTTCTGGTGATCATCAGAGCGAACCTCCTGCCAAATTGTTCTGGTCCGACATCCCAAAGAGCGGCCCAACATCTTGTAGAACATGCATCAGGCTAAATGTCTGTACTGTTTTACTTGTGTACTAATAAAAAAATGATTTTATAATAGCAGAAAAGAAAAGAAAATGGGAAGGATATCTAAAATCCAGAAGTACCTTCTGTTTCTGTCTGATAAATCTGAATTACTGTATTAGAATGCAAAACACGTTTCGGCTTTTTGTGAATACGCCTGTCCTTGGATTTTACACTGAACTCATGGAATGTTGGTCACGGTATCAGCAGGAGATGTCAGGGCGGCTGTAAATATGCTCTCACTGATAATAAGAGATCCATCATTCTGGTTTTGTTGTTACTCTGCTGAGCAAATTCTTCTATTGACAAATCTGGTTAAATATTGACTATCCAGCAGCAGTGGAAAGATTGTTCACGACACAACGTAAAGAATAAAACTTAACAAGAGAAGTCACGTCTCGTTCATTCTTGTGGTGAACTGATTTTAAATGATCCAGCTGTGTCGTATGACAGACATGTTCCTTGAACTTTGTGGTTAGTTTCGTTTCAAAACGTCTCGAATGTCACATTGTGTGTAATAACGAGTAAGTCTGCATGTTCGCCAGTGGCGATATCTCTAAAATGTACATCGCAAATAAATATCTTTGTAAAGGCGACCGTTTTAGTCGCAGTCTGGAGCCCTGCCTAATGACCTTGGGATGTGCACACCTGTTCGATTCTGTGTGTTATGTGTTCTTTAATGTTTGAAAGAGCAGTTGCTTGAAATCCGACAGTCAATCCCATAGATGCGTGTATGCTTATAAAAAAAACATTTATGGTGGTCTAATCTCAGAAGAAATTAATCTTCCTAAATCAGCAACAGAGTCAAAATCTCAACCTTTCCCAGCATGCTGTATAATGTTAACGACACAAAGCCTTTGTTTTTTCTAGTTTACGTTCCTTCCCGTTTTAGTACATCAACATTTCACAGACGTTTGCCGATACGCTGTATTCAACCTTCTGAATATCAATCCCAAAGATGAGATGTTAGCATGAATAATTATGGAAGTAAGCTAAAGAAAATTAAAACATCACCTTGAACAATGATCCACATGAGGCCTTTTATGAGCCCTAATTTCCCTCTTGGTACCAACATCTGTCTTTCATCACTTCAGCATATGTCTGGAGATCTAGAGTAATGAAACATGTTCTTCCTTCTCATACTCTGAGTCTTGTTCTCAGGTCAAGGCATGTGAAAGGACAGTTACCTAAAACTATTCCTGTAAGGATGGATATTATGCGGCTTTGCTCATTCTCAGTTTATCTAATGTAACATTTGAAAGCACTATAAAGAGATTATAGCTTTGCTGTCATGGATTTATTGATATAAGTTCGTGAGGCTGTGTGTTATTATGCGCCTCTTCCACGTTGCAGGATCCGTGATGATGTCGGAATCTGTTCTATTAAAGAGAAAATGATCCAGCCCTTGTATCCTCTCATACAGAGATAATAAAGCTGTCTGAAATCTTCATTGGCTTTCACTGATGGCTGCTCTGATAAATCTAGTGCAGACCCTCACTAGAGGCCATTCACTTGGGTTTTTTCCGTATACAGGCCTTATGTAGTGTTTGCCCTGTGCGTTTGCTTTGGAACAGCTGCTGAGGCTTGTAGCTTGCTGTCAACGTACCAGATTAAATGTGCAGTGAATTGAACAAGCCTGTGAGGTCATTCTCGACTCAGGCACGGAGAATCTCTCAGATGGGTGTGAACTGTTTTTTGAGGCTGTGTGTGTGTGTGTGTGCATGATAAGATTTCTGAGAAATGCCAGATGCGAATAGAGCGCTGAATGTAATATCGCAAAGTTAATTTGATGTGGCTTGTCTGGTCTGCATGACAATGTTAGCTATGCTTTGTAGTTGCAAAGCTATAAAACAATTTTGTCAACTCGGCTTCTTTGTCTTTAAAAAGTGAAATCGTTTCAAATGTTCTTAAAAAGATCAAGACTGGAACAAGAAACTTGTCATTTCAGGATGGATGGATAGGTAGAAGTAAACTTTAATGCTAAATTTAGGGCACGCTTATTCATACGACTTATATAAAAACTAACCCGTCACTTTCTGTTTTTCAGGTTTTCATTTTTAAAATCAGCTGGATGGAGCGCATCATTTCATGGAGTTTACCGCACGCCGTAGCCAGCGATGGAAGACTGACCCATGTGTGACACCACAAAGAAACATGCCGATCAGCCATGCTTCCCTCGCTAAACTCATGCCAGGATGCTCAATCTTGGATTCTTTCTCTTCTCTTGGATAGTTTGAACATCAAGGTACATGAATACAACCACAAAGACGGATGATATTGTGATGTTGGGAAAAAGATGAAACAAGGACTCATACGTTAAGAAGACAAACACAAGGTACATATGCATTATGGCAGCTGAATCACCTCAGCGGCTGCAGTCACATATCTGGTTCAGAGGAGAGTGACGGTTGAACGATGCAGCGAGGTGCAAGCATCGCGGGGAACGGTGGTCAGCCATGGGTCCTGCGGCGAGTGCGGCTTACCTGGCTCAGTTTTATGCTCTTTTTCATTTTAGTCTTTTTCCCTCTCATTGCACATTACTACCTCACCACGATCGATGAAGCAGGCGGGCCAGATAAACGCATTTTCGGGCCGCGACCCGGAGGAGAGTTGTGTGAAGCGAAGCACGTGCAAGACCTTTGCCGTATACGGGAATCCGTCAGCGAGGAGCTTCTTCAGCTGGAGGCCAAACGGCAGGAGCTCAACGGCGAGATAGCCAGACTTAACCTACGCATTGAGGCGTGCAAACGTAGTATAGACAGTGCCAAACAGGACCTGCTGCAACTTAAAAATGTCATAAGCCAGACCGAACACTCTTATAAAGAACTCATGGCACAAAACCAGCCCAAACTCTCTTTGCCAGTTAGACTTTTACCCGACAAGGATGATCCTGGGTTTCCTCCTCCAAAATCAGCCCAGAGTTGTCGCTTGCACACTTGCTTTGATTATGCCAGATGCCCTCTTACATCTGGCTTTCCTGTATATGTTTATGACATGGGATCGTATCTGTGGGGTGAGAAGCTGGACCCGCTTGTTAAGCAAGCTTTCGCATCAGCCGTCAAGAGCAGCGTGTATGTGACCGATAATCCAAATATTGCTTGTTTGTATGTAGTGCTGGTCGGGGAGATACAAGAGGCGCCCTCCTCTTCACCTCCTTTACCCTCAGATCTCGAAAAGCAGCTCAAAGCGTTGCCATACTGGAGGATGGATGGACATAACCACTTGCTCGTCCACCTGTCGAGAAAGTCTCTGACGCAGAACTTCCTGTACAATGTGAGCACAGGACGGGCGGCGGTGGCACAGTCCACATTTTTCGAGCAACAGTACAGAGAGGGTTTCGACATGGTGGTGTCTCCACTGGTCCACGCCCTGTCTGAACCGAACTTCCTGGAGGTGCCTCCACAAGTGCCAGTAAAGAGGAAGTATCTCTTCACGTTTCAGGGAGAAAAGGTGGAGTCTTTGAGAAGCAGCTTGCTTGAATCTCCACCGCAGTCCTTTGAAGAGGAAATGGAAGGGGATCCGCCAGCCGACTACGACGATCGTATTATCGGCACCCTTAAAGCTGTACAGGACAGTCACCTGGACCAGGTTCTCATGGAATTTACGTGCAAGAATCAAGCCAAGCCAAGTTTACCAACCGAGTGGGCGTTGTGCGGAGAGCGTGAGGATCGTTTGGAGGTACTGAAAGTGTCTACTTTCGCTTTGGTGATATCTGCAGGTGACGGGAAGCTGGTGGCTTCGGCCGGCTGTAGCGTAAGACTGTTTGAGGCTTTGGAAGTTGGGGCAATACCTGTTGTTCTCGGTGACCACTCAAAGTTACCCTACAATGACCTCATCAGCTGGAGCGAGGCTGTTATTATGGTACCCAAGCCACGCATTACAGAGCTCCACTTTCTCTTACGTAGCATATCAGACAACGACCTACTGGCTATGCGACGCCAGGGTCGATTTCTTTGGGAGACGTACTTCTCCACTTCAGAGAGCATCTTCAACACTATCCTGGCTAGCGTGAGGACCAGCATTCAGATACCGGCAGCACCCATACGTGAGGAACCGGCTCAAGAGATTCCTCACAAAGCTGGAAAGTTGGCAGGAACCGATGCCAACATGGCGGATAACGGCGACCTTGATCTAGGACCCGTTGAAGTTGAGCCCCCGTACGCATCGCCACGCTTCTTACGCAATTTCACGTACACTGCTGCCGACGTGTACCGCACTTGGAATCGTGCACCGGGACCTTTCCATCTATTCCCACATACTCCCCTTGACCCTGTACTTCCTTCAGAAGCCAAGTTTCTGGGGTCAGGGACTGGTTTCCGTCCTATCGGTGGAGGTTCAGGAGGATCTGGGAAAGAGTTTCAGGCGGCTCTCGGAGGTAATGTACCGCGGGAACAGTTCACTGTGGTTATGCTTACCTATGAACGGGAGGAGGTTCTTATGAACTCACTGGAGAGACTGAATGGACTTCCTTATCTCAATAAAGTGGTGGTCGTGTGGAATTCCCCTAAACCACCTTCAGATGACCTCCTATGGCCAGACATTGGGCTTCCCATCATGGTAAGAATCTGGGGTGGGATTTTGTTATTTGGACCAGTAAGCAACCGTCTAATAAGCACTAAGGATGCTTTTTAGTTTCTTGAGTACGTAATATATCCCTGCACCGATGTGTTCTTTTGCGGTAGATTTGGTCTGATTTGTTTGTGTGAAGCGTTGTGTTCAGGTCTCTAGGGTGGCAGGCAACATTAGTTTTGTTGATATTAAAGGAAACAGAGCTGTATTAAGCCTGCAGTGAGGGTAGACTTTGTAATAAAAGCCCAAGTAGAATGCTGAAGCACTCCAAGTTTCATAGCGTCTTTTAAAGTTTCTTCTCTGAGATGTAGTTGTAGTGCAGCTTTGCAATTGAGGGTCTTAAAAAATGGTCTTTAATGAATGCTGCTCGGCATTTTTGGGGTTACATTAGGTAGTGTATCTTAATATTGTGTTCACAATGTGGCACGTCGAGTCAGCAGATGATCTTTCTCTTCGCAGGTGGTACGAACAGAGAAGAACAGCTTAAACAATCGCTTTCTTCCCTGGGATGCAGTCGAGACCGAGGCTATACTGTCTATCGATGATGATGCTCATCTTCGACATGATGAAATCATGTTTGGGTTCAGGTGAGAGTTTTGGGACATCACAGCGGAATGTGAGCAATATCAAATTTTTACAGGATATTCAAAGTGATTCTTAGGCACTTTTTATTGATTTACTATGCCTGCTAAAGTGTCCAGTTTTTTAACATAAGAATCTAAAATGTAATTTAATTTCGCTTTACCTTATTCCAAGATATTTTTTGAAGATTTTGACCATTCTTTTCTTATAATACAATGACTTTGCATGTTTGAAAAGAGTAAATGGGCTTTTATGAAGCAACAGATGTGTAATATTTCTTTTGGAAAGTCAGCGTAAGCTGATCTGTTATTCTCGGTTAATTTTTAATATGATCCAAAGAAATAAATATGTGATTTTTTTTCTGATAACGTGAATGCCACAGTGTCTGTGGTTTGACATTGTCTGGGTCATGTGATGCAGACAGCTGTTAAATTCATTTGTTAGCTTGAGGAATGTAAAGCATGTGATGTGATAAAGAATGTGTGTCGTGTTGTGTTCTCTGTGTTTATGTGCAGGTTCAGACAGAGAGATGAGCAGATTTCATCTCTCTTCAGCTTCTTAGCTTTGAGTTACTGACTGAAACGCTGTTTTCTGGCCAGATGCTTTGGAATAATACAGTGCCATATAAATATGGAAGACTTCTGACCGTCTTCTCTGTATTGTTGTTATAGATCCCTTTATCGAGTCATTTTTGCATTTAAACTTCAACTTACGTTCTGTTGAAGTTGATGAAACATCAAATGTGTTTTACCAAAGTCCGTTTATGGAAGTCGTGCCACTCGGCGGCCATGTTTGCAATGCCTCTAGGCAGCTATTTACGCCAGTCTGCAGTCCTATCCACTTGAACGGGGGAAGGCAGATGTTTCAAAAATCACTATTAAAAAGCATGTTTTCGATCAATAATTAAACATGACACGAACTGTATAATAACTTTGGTTTGCTAAACTTTAAAACTTAAAAAAGAAATTCGCTCAAAATCACCTTTTTCGATGTCGCCTCATCTACTGTGTCTGCGCACAGGCTGGCAAGCGCTTGTCGAGAGCCCCGCCCAAGAGAATCGTCAGTCTTTACTAAATTGACGATTGGCTCGTTTTACTGGAAGGCGGGACTTCCTTCGCTAGATATTGAGCCTTACATTCCTCGCCATTCCTTGTAATGGCAATCGCGCATCTTGTTAATATTAATATCTTTGCACTTTAAAAAATAATTCATGACATCTGTTGGCACAACTTAATTTAATGCATTGGTGCATGTCAAAAATTCAAATGCTTGGTATAATTAAAAACTTTGATAAGTTGTGCTGACTTAATAATGTTGATAATAACTTTAGCTTAATATTGTGTGTAATTTTAACCTAAAAATTTACTCAAAAGGCATCTCATTGGAGATGCTACAGGCAGATTCAGCTCTTGCTTTTACTTGTTATTGAGAAATTTGTAAATTGAGTGTTTATGCAACCTGAAAAATAATCTGTCCGACCCAATATAGTTTGTTGGATGAGCTTAATTTTGCTAGAAGTTGTCACAACTCAAAAATATTGATGCATACAAATGTTTTTTGTTGCGTATACACAATGTTTTTTGGAGTGTGGTTTCACTGTCATTCAGTGGAAAATGTTAAAGGAGGTTGATGCCCTTTATAGTCTCTGTAGTACAAATACCCCAATACTCTCTGTGATGCTGTAAATGAAGTACTCTGGTTTAGGCAAACATGTAAAGGAGTAAATCAAGCTTATTCTGCTAATGGTGTTATGAGATTATTCCAGTGTTGATGGTCTCATCTTTATTGTCAGGGTGTGGCGGGAGGCCAGAGACCGGATCGTGGGATTTCCGGGAAGATTTCATGCCTGGGATGTAAACCATCAGTCTTGGCTCTACAATTCCAACTACTCGTGCGAGCTCTCCATGGTCCTGACGGGAGCCGCCTTCTTTCATAAGGTGAAGCTGAACGTTTGACAATTTGACATCATGATCAAACACAGACACATATGTTTTAAAGCAAATGTAGTTTTATTCAGATAACATTTGCTAATCACAAGTGTGCGTTTGTATTGTGTTTGTTTATGGATAAGCATACAGCACAGCGTGTTTCGTACTCCGACACATTAAATCTCTTCTTGTGTTGAGTGTGTATTAAAGTTTATCATTGTGTCTGCAGTATTACGCGTACCTTTATTCATACGTCATGCCTCAGGCCATTCGTGATATGGTGGACGAGTACATCAACTGTGAGGACATCGCCATGAACTTCCTCGTGTCACATATAACACGCAAACCCCCCATCAAGGTCAGTGTCTTCATTTCAATGGTTTATTTTGCATATCGTCGCTGTCCTTCTGAAACATTACACTTTTCAAGGAAATGGAAAAAACACTGAACTTTATTCACTGATTTGACTGTGTTGACAAGCGCCTATAGGTTAGATATTTGAAAAACCCAGTGACTTACAGTATAATAATGATTTGTGATGATTAGTTATGAAATATGGCATGTTTTGTGAACCCACCAGTTGTTGTACATATCTTAACCTACAATTATAGTCTCTTCCCACACATTTTTTTGTAATCGAGGTCGACTGTATGAGCTGGATACCCGATTAATGGATGGAAAAATCACTAGAATACTCGATCAGTAAAAGAATCGATAGCTGCAGCCCTAGTTCACACACACTTGATATTGTCTCAGTGGGTTAGACACATCTCAGGCAGATTGAAGATGTTATTAATATGAAGTTATGATCAAGACTGTCATACTTCGATTGAGGAATGGTTTAAAGGAGTAGTTCACCAAAGCTGGTCACAAAACCCCCGTTGTTCATTACTTGTGTGACGTTTCTCTGTGGGACATTTTGAACAGAATACTCATTGTGTTTATTGAATGGAAAGAGCAGCTCATCTTTCTTACAGAACTCGAGTTGTGCTCCACAGAAGTCGTTCGCATCAGTTTAGAGTCCATGACTGAATTGTGTTTTCATCTCATCAGGTGACGTCCCGCTGGACCTTCCGCTGTCCCGGCTGTCCGCAGGCTCTGTCACACGACGACTCTCACTTTCACGAGCGTCACAAGTGCATCAACTTCTTCGTGAAAGTCTACGGATACATGCCGCTGTTATACACTCAGTTCCGTGTGGACTCTGTGCTCTTCAAGACACGACTGCCACACGACAAGACTAAGTGTTTTAAATTCATATAGCACATGACAAACAAGCACATCTCTCTGGGAATGTGAAGGGAATAATAGCTTTTTTTGTAAATATGGGAGGATTTTACTTTGAATTTGTCTTCCTTGAAGAAAGGGAGAACGATTACAGGCTGAGAAGCATTTTTAACTCGTGCGGGATTTGTTAGCAACCACTACAGACTTGATTTGCACCACTCGACCGGGACAGTTCTGCGTCAAACTAATGTTACGATCATGTTACACTGACAAAACAAACAAACTGAGACTCTGTGACGACGTATCTGAGAAGTATCATGATTTTAGACTTTTTTTGCTTATACACACTCATGTATGAAACGCACTGATGTTTTTTTTTACTCGTGTGTGTGTGTTGTTGTGTAGTGTGAGTGTGACCACAGGTCACTAGCCCCAGTGAAGTCGCTGTTGATCGTCAGATTAGGAATAGCACAAGAATAAACCGGTTCATTTGTGTGAACAGGAGGATTTAAACAGATCTGCATAGGAATAGCACCAAATCAAACTCTTGAATGTCTTCATGTCGTATAAGGAAATCAAATGTTCCTCATGTTACCCGTTGCAGAGTAATCAACTAATGCATCGTGACGTCTGGCTCACGTGCGCCAATCTTGAAGGAGGTTGTGTGATTTCTGACACAAGCGGCAGGATCGTATTTTACCTTAATCAAAAAGTTCAAATCATATGTTGCATTTAGAAACTGAAATCTGTTTGAGCAACACTGAGATTGTGTTGCATTGATTTATAATTGTTTCATTACACGAGCACATTTCCTCACCGGCTCCTGTTATTGCTTCTCAAATCTAACCATTGCTCTAATACCATAAACTGTAATTGCTGTTTATTAAAAATATCTATCAGCATGAATCGGATTCAGTTCATCAAATGCGATCATAATGAATACTTATAATGAACTGTACTTCGTGTTTTATTTCCAGATTACAGCGATGGCATTTCATGGGGAAATGTGCTTGTCATGAAGTTAATGTCGGTGTGCAGAAAATCTCAATGGTCCTAAAACATTCTGTTTCTTCAAGCGATGTATAATGCGTTTGACTCTAATGGTTAAACATCCGAGTCTTGATGAGTCGGCTTGTGACACTAAGATGATTTGAAGAGCAGATTTCAGAAACTCTTCCAGTTTTGAGAGCGATGACGCTTACTTATATTTTATCGGGTCACTTCTGCCACGTGGATTTCATCCTGGAGATATCCGTACTGAAATACATGTTATAATATTCAGCTGTTTTTCATTGGTTCATTCACAATGTTTTTTTCTGACCCTTAACAGGTACGTAAGATAATGACATCGCAGTTGTACATGTACATGTGTTTTTAAACACTTTAATGTGACTCTGAACCGCTCGGTGAAGAGGAACATGAATTATTGAAGATGGTTTTGTAATGAGTGTGTATAAACCTTTTGAGCAATCTGGATCCAGGCCATGATGTTTTTATTTGTTGCATGGCCTTTGGGATGGGAGCATCAAATAGCAGTAGTTAAGTGGTATTAAATGCCAGCAGATGTTCTTCAAGCACACCAATAAGCCAGCCATCAGCTTTCATTCTGGAGAACATCTCCATCAGTCCAGCGTCAGTATGTTCTCGCATCACAAATCCATTTTAGTACCAAGAGTCATTTTTGTTGTCAAATAAATGTAGTTCTTAAATACTGTTGTGGCTGTTTTTATGATGCTAAAGTTTGATCCATTTTTGGGTCGTGCCAGGTGGCTTTATTTTGTCAATAAAATCTTCAAAGCTGCAGTCTGTAACTTTAGCCCATCTTTGATTAAAGTCCCAGTGAAACTAAAAAAGACAATGCCTATTTTTACGTGAAATATTGCAGTGTTTATTGTAAATAGCATATCAATGCGGGATTCTCTTTTTTTTATTCTTGCGCCCTCATAATCTTGAGTTAAAATCTGAAAATGCACTTCCTGTAATGACTATCCATCTTAAATGGCGTATGCTAGACAGCTCGGGCGGAGCATCCATCACACACAGCTGGTCTCTTTTGCCTCGGGCGGGTCCGCACTTCAGCCGTGGTGTTTTCAATAGGTGTCAAACATCCAGAAACGCTGCGGTGTGTAATGAAAGACCAGACACAAACCTGCATTTCTACGACATGATGAGAGACTTCAAACCAGCCCAACGTGAAATTAAACCACCTCCTCCTGAAACTCAGCATGTGCTGGAATATTACGTTTAGTTCATGTTGACTAGCTAAACAAATACATTTATATTTAATGAAAATGTAGGAAGCACTCATATGACTGCAGAACTTGCATTTCCCACAGAATCCCACCCGACAGCTCTCATAAATCATTAAGCTTTCCCTTGTGAATTGGTACACACTTTCAAAAATTGATTTATAACTTATTTTTGTTCACTTTAAAGTCGGCATGAAATTAAAAATGATCATTCAATTTGTTTTACACAGTGGTGAAGTATTCATTATAAATTATTTATCCGTGTACATCTTTTTTTTAAATCCATTTGCACTTGTAATCTTTAATCAAAACGTTAAGCTCCTCCTCCTGTCAAGACAACATCACTTCTGGCCCCAAGGAATGGCGTGAGGGTGAACAGATTTAAGATCTTTCACCTTTTTTAACGATCATTTGTCGGGGGATGAAATCAAGTCCCGCCCCACATTTATTTCTCATTTAAGAAGTTGTTTAACTCATAGACATCATAAATATATCCCTGCGTCCCAATTCGCCAACTTATACTATGCCCTAATAGTAGGTACTTTTGAGTGCATGACAAAAGAGATTGCAAACACTGGTACATACTAACAGGAAGCGGAAGTGGTAGTTGTTGCCTATACAACATTGTGGCCAATAACTGTCACACACATCAAAATACAGCTCTTATTTTCATTAAGGTATGTACATTATATCCTATGTTATGTTTACTGTTTACTTGCATTTGTTCATTCAGTGACGCATCAGTAATATAATGTATTAATGCCTACTCTCCTAATCTCCGCCTACTCGTGGTGAGTTGTGGGTAATATCAACCGTTAAAAGTGTGCATAATTCTGTACTTCGAACATCCGGGAATCTTTGGAATACTATATTCAACATACTACGATTTAATGCATACTAATTCTACTTTCGATTACTATTAGGACGAATAGTATGGTGATTGGAACGCAGGGCATGTCTATGGGGTCACTCAGGTATACGTAACGATATGGAAAAAACACAAATGCTTCCATTTCATGCCGACTTCAAACCCAACAAAGTTATGGATTGTAACCGGTCTAAGACATTAGATCAGATTACTGTGGCTTTTCTAACAGACATTAGAACTGTCAAATTAATGTGATAAAGGTTTGGCATCAACAACATCAGTTGATACACGTGGAGATGTTGCAATCCCCTGTGATGTCATGTTCAGATTCCTCTGATATGACATCATCCAATGAAATCCTGGTGACTGAAATGAAGCTTTTCTCATTAAATAGAGAAAACTAAACTAAACTTACGTTTGCGTAAGAAAAAATGGGGTTTCCCAGTCCTCCTGATAGTTTCACACAACTGAATGTGTGCATGTGTTTACAACACCTCTGAGACACACGGCCATGAGCTCACTGAAGACTGAGAACACAGCCTACGCCCCTGAAGAGAGAGAGAGAGAATCACATTACCTGCATTACATTTCAGCTCTTCTCACTCAAGGCTTCTGTCCAAACCCTTCCCATCCTAACAAACCCATGCTGTTCTGCCTACAACACAGAAATGAGATGAACAAGAAATCTTAAGATGCATTTGAGAAAACAAGTATCGCAAAGGAAGAATTTCTTTCAAAATCAAAATCATTACAGTTCAATATGTCTGTAATATAATTAAACATGATTCTGACCTCTGCCAATGTTTGTTCTTTAATGTTTCCAAACCATATGAAATATTTAAGTGATATTTTGGCAATATTTATTGTACGAAACAATGCTCTTTGGCCAATGAAGCGCACTCAAATGGATAAGGAGGTGAATTATGCACAGAGTTTGTATTTTTATAATATATTTATAATATAATACATTTATAATGTATTAATATGAACTTTGACCCCTGGCACATCAAGAGACACAAAAGCCATTGACTGTACATGATCAGTTTCACATTAAAAATACACTCGTGAAACATGCTTAAACACAAACCAGCCGACAACAAATCTATAAAAAACATTTTATTCCCAAAAATATTTTACAATGATATTAAACAACAAACTAAACGGGCCGACATAATAGCATCCGAGCATCTGCGAATGAGCCAGACTGAGCTGCTTTAGATCCTGCCATCTGCTGTACGGTTCAAATAGTGCACACACCGACACCTTCAGTCATTCACGGGGAGATTGTTGGGGGAGGTCAGAGTTTGTGTAGGAAGCGCAGCACCAGGTCTCTCAGGGCGGTCCGCAGAGATTCATTGTGGTCACAGATGATGTGCGTTCCCTCGTCCTCCAGCTGAATGAGCACATCCTCCGCCTGCAGGTGAAGAATGTGACCGCCTGACGTCTCCTCCACCTTCACCTCCATGATGCCGTTCTACAGGAGACGCACACACACACATCACATCCACAGTCTGAAAGATGCTAACGATAACTCCTCAATGTTTTCTGTTAAACATTTACACTTGTTTAAATGGACCTTCTGTTTGTAAGTGAATGTAAATAAAATAAATCAGGACAGACGGCGAGAAGCTTAAATCCTAAGAGGGAACAAAATAAAAGCACAAAAATATTAAATATTAAACCTTGCATGTCCAAAACCACTAGTTTTCAGGAAATTGGAAAAAGGCTGAATATTCTTAACATGTTATCAAAGCAGAAAAGCTCTTTTTTAAATACTTTTTGTTGGTACCCCACAGACAAACATTACGGTTGACGCATTAAAAACGTCATAATATATCATCCCGCCCCATTTATCAACCAGAGGATTTGATCCATTTCCTGTTTATTCTGCGTCAGATCAGATATTCACAGCTCTGCAGCTGATTTTCTTTGTGGACTTAACCAGTGATGTTTTCATAACAAATGATGGGTGTTTAAGAATTCATCAGGGGAAATGGTTTATTTGATACTTAAATGGTGTTTAAAAAACATCAGACGCTGGATTTGAGTGTCTGATCTCGGGTTTAATGGGTCTGATAACAGCTGCGGTCAAAGCCACAGACTCTCAGCGGGACGTTCAGAACAATCTGCAGCAGATCACTGATGCACGAACCATCATCATCCATTCTCCCATTCGCAACATTACCACTACCGTCATGTGATCAATGTGTCTGTGTGCATCTGAGCGAGAGTGATGCTCGCTGGTACAGTCTTCCAGGGATGATGGGGATGTTGCTATGCGGTTACTAAGGTGTTCATGGACGGCTGCCATGGCCTTCTGTTGGGGTCGTATTAGCTCACTGATTAAATAAAATGCTTACAAATACAAGGTTTCTTGATAAAACGCCAACAGCACTTGTGGTGAGGTGCTTGTTCAGCACTGAAGTGCTTCTCCATAATGGGAAGACTTCATTAGAAAAACACAAAGTCACCTTGACTTGAATTAGCAGAGAAATTCTGATTCATGATCTGTAGCACAGAATGTGCAGTTTGACAATGAAGCAAACGAAGAGATTCAAGATTTTCTACAGCGTTACACTTACATCACTTTACTCGAAGAACCTACTATTTTTTGTAAAAGTTTGTGGAGAAAGAGTGAGAGCAAATCTCTGTTGGATCGCCTCAAGCTTCAGTTCTGTTGAACTCATTTCACACGATCGTCTAGACTACAGATCTGAATTTACTCGAGCCTACGAACGCAAACTGCTTTCCTAAATGTTTTGTGTTGTCAGAATAAAGTACCTTGTGTAGTAAAGCCAGGAAAGGTTCCAGAGGAACGGCTCCGGTCAGCAGAGGTTTAGGGTCGAGAACTTCAGGAGGATCCTCCATCACTCTCTTCCTCTTCTTACTGGGCGGCACTGGAGCGGGTTTGGCCACCGGCTACGACACAACAACAAACACACAAATGAGTAACGTCGCTTAACAGGGGTCATTTTTACAGTACAGACTTTGGAAATGTTAACATCGTACGCTCATTTTCCAAAGAGCAAAAGCTTTTGTTTGTGTACGTTTCAAAACACATTTCACACAACATTTCAGTCCTTACATGACATCGATGTATGTGGTGATGTGGGCGGGGCTTGTTCTGAAACTCTCTCACCTGCAGCACGTGCTTGTTGTCTTTTGAATGCAGCACCGCAGATACTGTAGCCACAGAAACACCCGTCTTCATCTCAGACAGAACCAGAGATTTAGCCAGCTGTGTGTGAGACAAAACGCATGCTCAACATCCCCTGTCAAAGCACCAAACCTGAGAGAGATATTCTGATAGACATCGATATTGTTTTTACAATCAGATGCTGCGGCGGTTCTGACCTCAGGCAGCAGGTGAATGCGCTCGTAGCGCCGGCGGAAGGGAAGCCCCAGGACGGAGCAGCGGCGGTACGCCATGGGGGGAGGCTGCAGCTCCAGCATCAGGTCCGTGCGGTGAGCTTGAGCTGGAGGAGGTTGAGTGTAGGGCTCGGGACAGACCACGTGAAGAGGCTGACGGGAAAGGTCATTACAGGGAAATGCTGATTTCTGGATTTTGAAACATCATGATACACCACAGGAGACAAAGAGAAAAGTCAGGCTGTACCTGGATCTCCTTGAGGAGTTTAGACACCTGGTGGAAGTTGAGGCGCGTGTCGATGGGACAGTAAACACACTTCATGGCCAGCGGCTGGTACGGAGCCAGAACTTCCAGGTAGGAGAAGTCTGGTTCTGTTTGGATCGTATTAAATCATAGTAGGCAAACTAAACTACCAAAAAGCTTAAGGACCGGAAAACACAAAACATCAAATTCCTCCGTTTCAGTTTCCATGGCGACTGCATCCGTAACTGTCTGCACATTTATCAGCGAGATCTTTTAATCATCCAAAGCATTTTTAAGGTTTATAAACACAAGTTTGAAATAGCATCTTCATGTATGAAAACACTTGAATCACATTAATATCTCAATTTCCTAGAGACATCAGTGAGATTAAAAGGGGAGCAAATGGAAGCGATCTTCGGTCATTATTTAAAAAAATTGTAATAATCGAAGAGTAATATGTCATATTGGGGGGTTTTGCGTTAAATGAACTCTAGTTGTTTTTCTGACAGATACTTAAGAATCTAAGAAATCATTAGACGTTACGGACTGTGGTGTTTCTGTGACTCACCGGTAAAAATGATGGTGTTCAGGCTGGATTTACCCCACAGTTCCATGAAGTGCACCACATCACCGAACCTCAGCGATGGATGTCCTGTAAACACCACACACGGCTGACGAAACTCACTGCTGAAGTCTCCGTGAATGCTGGGATAATGCTTCAGTTTATTGGTCTGGATCAGCTGCACAACAAACACAAACACTGAACGCTCTTCTGAAGATGATGCTGAAACACAGAACGCTGGGATTGGGATGATGGTTTACCTCAGCGTGAGGGAACGGCGGCTCGGGCAGATAAACTTTAGACTGTTTGTTCTGACACAACCTTCACAGAGACAAAAAAACTTGTCAAAAAATTGTCAAATGACAAAAGCACAAAACTAAATTGCTAAGATTACACTAAAATAACATGAAAAATAAACAAAACATTAACAATGTGGTATTAATATTGTTGTATAAAAGATTTATACATTTACAATTACACATGAAAAATCCTAAAACAAATCTGATTAGTATACTGTATATAATGTTATAATTGAGTGTGGTATAAAACAATTCATATAATCTCAGACATCACGCGATTCATCTGTGATCTCACCATTCTGCAAAGATCTGTGAGAACTCCAGAGAGCTGTTGGCCACGGGAGAAATGAAGTAGAAGGGAGTGTTGCCCAGGTTAGCCGAGTCCATAAACTGATAGAGACACTCCAGCAGATCATAAATCACCCCGGAGGAATAACACGGAACCAACACGTTCCCTCCGGCACGGATGGTCATCGCTGAGAGAGAGAGAGAGACACTGGATCACTGACGTTCACATGTCAACTCTTTCTGACATCACACGGGTGTCAAGAACTCACACAGATTACTGCAGAATTCTCCCAGCATGCCGTCTGGGTTTGCAGTGGGGATCTGGGTCAGGCCTGTCAGGATGAGAACATCACTGTTCTTCAGTGAGCTCTGGTCCATGGGCTAAAGAACACAACACACGGTTCAGAACATTTTCTGTGTGCAGCTGAAGAAATACTTCTGTCTGTGTTATCTGCTCTGTCGTCGTGCCCGTGTGACATCATCACCTGAGGGTGCGTGGTGAGCAGCGAAGACCCTGACACGTACGACACTTTTTCGTAATGCGACTGAATGATCCAGTTGGAGCTGCCCAGAGAATATCCAGAACTCAGGGGAGAGACTTGAACCGCTCCGAATAACTCCTGCGAGACAGAGAGAGATTGGCAATGCCGGAGGTCATACAGCCGGAAATGACAAAAAGCGTCAGACACGAGAAGAACGACGGACAGCAGGCCTCACCACTTTCTGTGAATATCCCACCAGCTGGACTTTACTGAGAGCTGAATTCACCTCCTGCATGCTGTAACATCTCCTCCAGCTGCACACGTCCACGGCGTCTTTCAGCGGAGCCGGGAGCAACCTGACGCCATACAAACATCAGGACCCTCACCAGTCTCATTTTCAAAATCACATTAAAGCCATGTGGACTCTGTGACAGTACCTCTGTACGTCTTTGTTCTTCCAGCAGGTGGCAGTGTGAGCTTTTGGAACCCTCTCCATGAACGTCACCAGCTCCTCCATCAACAGCCTACAGCGAGAAACACCGAAATCCAACAAAACTGAGCGCTTTAACCCAAAATAAAGTGTCACATGGTGGAAAAAGGGAGGTTTAAGAAAGCCCACCTGCCGATCTGTAGGGTGGGTTCTGTGGCGTACACCGTTCCTGTAAACCCTGAGTGTTCTGTGATGTACGGCAGAGCCATCATGCAGTGATAGTTTGATATCAAGATCACATCTATGGTGGAGAGATCCAGCAGTTCTCTCTGAAAGAGTCACGTAATTCCTTTAGTAAAACATCTTTCTTGATCTCCCTCATTTATTTATTAAGAAACAAAAAAATGACGTGTTCATAAAAAAGGGAGATTCAAATATTTACTTCGGGGAGACAAAACTCGGGCTGCGAGTCCACAAACACTCGGCCGGAGCATTCCTTTAACTCCTACGACACACACAAATACACGTCTCAATGAATGCCATCATTTCTTATCTGGAAAACCGAGAACAAGCTCTCACTTTTTCCAGGTTGACGGCTCCATCCTTGGACACCCATCCTGGGAGTTTGGATAATCTTGGACTGTAAAAAATGAAACTAAATGAATCTGAACCAAGCATCATAGCATAAAGGATATGTATCGTTCACAGGTAAGGTTTGTGCATGATATACACGTTAGCAATGCAGAATAGTGAATCATATCAATACAAATCCTATCAAAAGATATGTGAATGACTCAAATGTTATGGTGATGACATGAGTCATGTGATCTAACCTGTGAACCAGAGGCAGTGGCAGGAAATACAGTGAAGCGGTGATGTCCAGCCCACAGTCCAGCATGATGGTGGTGGACTTAAACTTCAGCACGTTGCAGGGAAGAGTCGGGTGACCCGACAGACAGTACTGCACAACACACACACACACACACACACACACACAATCATGTACGAACATACATCTGTAATGATTCAAGTGCCGCCTGCAGCGCACAGACTTTCTTCAGACACAGTCACACACACACACACATATATATATCTATATATCCCACCACGCATTACTACAAGCCTATTAATATACTCACTAGTTTCATGTTTGCTCCTTATAGTGGATAATTCTCTTGTTTTGTTTACTGTAATAGGAATACACACGCATTTGAGAGTTGTTGTTGTTTTCTTCTGTTGTGTGTCTCTTCGTGAGTGATCCAGCTCGTGACTGACTCATCGCCCTCTAGCGGCGGGAGCGACTCTGCGTTGCAACGTCAGTTTAAAAAGTTTGAAAAGTTAAATACGCGACCAGAGCACGACGCGCAAATGCTCGGCAGAACTCTACGAACGCAATACGATAAAATTACATTTCTGTTATAACCTTTCATGGTGGGGGCGTGTCCTCCGACGAGGAGGCGCCTTTAAACTGCTTGGAAACGTAACATGTGTCACGCAAATTGTGATTGTGAAGAAACGACGCTTTGTTAACATTTAACCTCTCGATCTGTTTCACTCGACGAAATGTAGTCACGCACAAATGTCGCGTTGCTGATCGCAACCATGCCCGCTTCACCGTGCGCTCCAACTTCACGCAACCGATTAGCGTCTGACATACAAGTATCGCGAGAGCCGGTCTTACGACTGTGCTTTCCGGTTGCTCTCGCGATACTCTGGGTCATATGGGCGTGCGCAGCGCCGCATGAGGACTCTCTCACTTTGTCGCGCACACGCTCGAGCGCAGCGCAGTGTTCGTGTGGACCCACCGGCGGCACCTGCTCGACAGCTTCGGGAGTTTAACGAGGTAAAATGGCGAAAAAGAGGAAATAAACTGGCTAACTTGTCCGTGTTTGAGCGCTGACGAACGCTCGTGTGTTCCGCAGGTCGATGTGAAACGCGGAATAATCGCGTCGTTTAATCTGTAATCTGTGCTGGAATGCCACACACAGACCTGTGACGAGGAGATCGCTCATTTCATCAGGTAAACTTTATTATTGTGTGTTATTGCAGTGTGGTTTCTATTAAACTGGTGTTTTGGGTCTTATTCTAATGGAGTTTAGTGGTTTTCATTCACCATGACACCCCACAAATATACATTACCAATAATATCCCTACATACTATTATAATTGCCATTAAAACCAAGACAAATCATATGTAATAGCCATTCAATCTGTTAGAATTGCTGAGATAATTTCTGCTGTTAATTTTCAGGAGGGTCGATTAATCGCATCCAGAATAAAAGTCTGCGTACTGTGCATATTAATTTGGGTATTTTTAAAAACATACGAAAATATAAGTAGTAATAAACATTTACATGTAAGTTAAATAAACGTGTTAGTTACATGCTAAATACCAAATTAATACCTACAGTACACAGACATACATTCTGTATGCGATTCATCGCGATTAATCGTTTGAGCAAAGAATTTAAAAACGCGACGTTATTTAGTTTATAGGTTCAAAGTAGTTTTTTATTTGTGATATTCATTCCAGCTCCATCATATGCATTAAAGTGTTTGTGTGATTCTGTGTTTATTGTGATTCATAACGCGTGACAGATGCAGAAGATTATAATGGATGACAGGACTCAAAGTGACTCTAATGTGAAAGTGGCCGTTCGGGTCCGACCCATGAACAGGAGAGGTGAGTCTTCAAACATGTGATAATCACATCTTGTATTTATTGCTGAAAGAGTGTGCGTGCGTGTTTTTATCCTTGTATTGATTTGTAAATGATATCATTTTATATTTGCTTCTTTATATATATATATATATATATATCAACTCGTTCTATTCTGTAACGCCTTTTGTTTTAAATGATATCACCATCATCCCGTCCTACCACCTGTCATGCAGAGCTCACTTTTCACTTTCCAATAAATTCCCGATGGATGAAACGTGTATTATTAGAAGCCTTCACGCGAGAGTTAACACGATGAATGCTCATGATTGTTGCTGTGTTTATACAGAGCGGGACCTGAAGACAACATGTGTTGTGGATGTGGAAGGAAATCAAACTGTGCTTTATCCAGCCAGTGGAAACCTGGGAAAAGGTGACAGCAGGTAAACGGACAGCAGGGGTTTGTGGGATATTATACACGTGACAATTCTCTAAATCTAACATGAAAAGTTTATTGTTGCTGGAACTCGATTTTATTATATTCTCTAAAAAAGAATATGCGTAATTGTCACAGTGTGGCTGTCAGGTGTTGTGTGTGGTCTCCTGTGCTTTGCCATACGGTTGTAAATAAAATGTTTTTTCACATTTGGCCCAAATTTGTAAAACTAGAAAATGAAGAGCAGGCCTGAGGTATCATTCGTGATGTTAAAGCAAACCGAGCAGGATGACATCAGTTTACTATTTAGATTTAGTTCAACCCTGTTACAGTACCTTAGCAAACAGCACTTATAATACAAGCCGTCGGATTTCTGTCTCTCTTAATCAGACGTGTTTTCTTCTTTCCCAACATTCCTTCTCTCCCGTGGCCTTCAGTGTCCACGGAAACACGCGAAAGTTCATCGGCGGGCCAAAAGTAGCCGTAAATACTCATGATTAAAAAACAAGGAAAATAAATCACGCGCGTTTCATTGGCTCTTTTCAGGTCTCTTAAATACCAAGCGCCGGCTCTAAAGTTCCTTCAGTCCGACAACATCAATCCATTCTTTTTCAATCGGTAGGCGCTTTAAAGCTAGAAAAGTGAAGCTCGAGAAAGTGAAGCTCGAGAAAGTGAAGCTCGAGAAAGATATTTGAAATCCACGAGCAGCTTAAAAAAATCCATTCACATGGAACGAGGTTGCCAGCGTGTTATTAAAGGATTTTGTGGGATTTCTTGGGTGTTGCTTCCATAGTTGTTTTTTAATCCAATATAATACTTTTGAGGTATGATGTCACGGCTAATAATGTTGCTTTGGTTGTTTGTTTCTGAGCACGAGTGGCTGTAGTTTAAAGGGCTCTCTTTACTCTGCAAACACACACAGATGAGTTTATCCGTCAGCGCTAGTTCATGTATCGGTTGGCGTGAAACTCAATGTTTGTTCTTGTTGTTTTCTGTCAGCGTGCAGTATGTGCGTGTGTGTGTGTTCTATAAAGCGAGACGATTGGATGATCTTTGGCTTCAGTCATTTCTCCTCATGAATTCTACATTGTCTCTTTACAAAGGGTGTGACTGTTTCTCAAGGATCTGGCCCTCCTCCAGGTCACCTGCTCCTGCAGGAATCTCTCTGGATTAACCTCAGACAGAAATCCAGTCCTGGTCATATTTCCCCCCGAACTCTGAAGACGCGTTCCATCATGAAATCAAAAGAACAAAATCTCATTTAGATCGGGCGTTGAGATATGACCTGGATGAGAGACTCAATCCTTCAGCTGTGTGAAAGTCAAAACAACGGATCAAACACACTGAGGGAAATGTTCAGGTTGTGTTCCTGACGTCTGAACCGTCTCAGCTGTACCTTGCAACAGTTTTCAGTGTTTCGACCTTCTGCAAACAGGTTGAACAGGCTGATGCAAGAAAGTTCACCCGGATTCCTCAATAATGCCTTCTGGCAAATAGCTGCTTTTATTGTTCAGCACAAGTAATGTGCAGACAAGTCACGCTCGGCGGTTATCATGTAAATGATGATGCGTTTGTTTTGTCTAATGAAGGCAATCCAGTCCATTTTGGGATGAAGAGTTTGATGCATGTGTTCTCACACATGGGTTGAGCTGATCTCTACATCACATAGAAGATCTTATAGAAGGAAACCAGAAAGTCTGTCTAAGTAAAACGTTAATGGTTTTATGCGAAAGAACACAAAGGGCCGGTGCTCTATGACTATTTTGGACATATTTGATGTTTGTTACTCATGCTTTTGTATTTCAGCACATAGCCCGTCCTTCTGTCTTGATTTCGGGCCGAAAACCACTAAGCAGCGTGATAAAACAAGTCATAAAATACTGGCAACCATCTACAACACCTGAGCATCTTAGCTTCTCACTTCAAAATAAATAGAAATGTGGTTTATTTTCTTCATTTCTCCATGTGATTGTTGTTTTCATGTATTAATGTTCGAATGTTCTTTTTCATAAATACAGGGGCAAACCGAAGGTGAGTTCTCACGTCTGTTCTGCATTATATTATTAACACAAATGAATTCATTACCATCACTGAATAATGTGTGTTTATGTTAAATAAACATTTGTCAAAATGACACAAGGCTGTGTGTGTGTGTGTGTTCTATGTTTTTTCAAACGCAGGTCTTTGCGTATGATTATTGCTTCTGGTCTATAGATGAGACTGAGGTCACCAAGTATGCAGGTCTGTCTGTTGATTTACGTACAAGCTTGTATTATTGATTCTTTTCTAACTGATCTACAGTGTTTATTTAGTATGATTGGTGTAATTTGCATATGTAATGGTTTATATGAATGTCACAGGTCAGGATGTGGTGTTTCAGAGTCTTGGAGATAGTCTTCTGGACAGCGCTTTCCAGGGATATAACGCATGTATATTTGCATATGGACAAACAGGTACACATACAGGCAAAGAGTTATTCTTCTGTTTTTTAATACCAAAATAAGCCCTTCAGTGAGACACAAGACCTGATCACACTGGCAGGGCTTATTTCTGCGATAACAACCGGCTGCCTGTGCATTATCCATATATATATATATATATCGTCGCTGTTGTTCTAAAACCTCGGATCTCCAAATTCACTGTTTTTCAGGAAATGGAAAAACCAATTGTGCTCTTAACGTGACGAGCACTTTTCATTACTCCTAACTGGGTAAATGTTTGCTAAATCCAGTGACAAACATAAAAGGTGACCAATAATAATAATGATGGCAAAATATGGAGATACAAGGTTTTAGAAGGATAACAGGGATATATTTTGTAATGTTGTTATTTAGGTTTATTTTATTGAAAAAGGTTTGTCATTTTTATTTTCCTTTTTTATTCTATTTGGTGTTTATTTCCAGTTAATAATTTTTGTGGCTCGGCCTAATTTTCGTTTTAAAGTTGTCAGATAATATTCAGGACTATATTTTATGCAACGTTTTAATTCTTTTTAATAGTTTTATATAATAAGGAGGTATAATAAAACGTGATCCATGGCTGATCTCATTGGCTCAACCTCCACCCAACTATGGGGATGAGTGTCTCGCAGTGTTCTGTTTTCTGATTGGCTTCTGCCGTTTTGCTCTTTGTGTTGATTGGCTGCAGGCTCAGGAAAGTCGTACACGATGATGGGGACGGCCGAGCACCCGGGTCTGATTCCACGGCTTTGCAGTTCTCTGTTTGAGCGTACGGTTCAAGAGCAGAGGGAGGGCGAGAGCTTCGCAGTGGAGGTCTCTTTCATGGAGATCTATAATGAGAAGGTGCGAGATCTACTGGATCCAAAAGGGTGAGGACAACCGTCTTTAAGCTGAAAGTATTTGAATGGTATTACTTTGAAATAAATCAAGTTACATTATTTTTTCAGGAACCAACAAGCTTTGAGGGTCCGGGAACATAATGTGTTGGGGCCGTACGTGGACGGTCTGTCTCGACTGGCTGTGACCAGCTTCAAGGTTCTTCAACCTCCGACATTTTGTTCATTCATCTTCCTCTTGTTTAAAGTTTGTAGAGTTTCACCTTGAAACACCTTTTGTATTTCAGGACATTGAGTCGCTGATGTCAGAGGGTAATAAATCTCGCACCGTGGCGGCCACAAACATGAATGAGGAGAGCAGTCGCTCACACGCCGTGTTTAATATCATCCTGACTCACACACTCAGAGACCTGCAGACCGGGGTGACATGCACATCACTGACACCATAGGAACTTGAACATGACTTTATTCTCGAGCGTGTTGTGTGATTTGTGAGATGTTTGTTTCAGACGAGTGGAGAGAAAGTGAGTAAACTCAGTCTGGTGGATCTGGCCGGTAGTGAGAGAGCAGATAAAACCGCAGCTGCTGGAGAAAGACTTAAAGAAGGCAGCAATATTAATAGGTGACACACACACATTCAACCACATACACACTCGAACATACACACAGGGCTAAGGAAACCCAGTGAGGTTCTGTCAAAAGTCTACACAAACACAAGAAACACGAAACACACACACACACATGCAATACACGTAACAAACAAACACACACACACACACACACACACACACACACGAAACATACAAAACACACATAACAAACAAACACAAGAAACCCACAGACACACATGAAACACGCAAAACAAACACGAGAAACACAAAACACACACACGAGAAACACACAGACACATGCAATACACATAACAAACACACACACGAAACATACAAACACATGAAACACACAAACACAAGACACACACATGAGACACACAGACACACAAAACACACATACACACATACATGAAACAAACACACACACACAAGAAACACACAGGAAACACGAAACACACACACACACACACACATGAAACACAAAACACACACACAAGAAACACACAGGAAACACGAAACACACACACATGCAATACACATAACAAACAAACACACAGACACACAAAACACACACACACATACATGAAACACGAGAAACACACACACGAGAAACACGAAACACACACACACACACACATGCAATACACATAACAAACAAACACACACGAAACATACAAAACACACATAACAAACAAACACAAGAAACCCACAGACACACATGAAACACACAAAACAAACACACGAGAAACACACATGAAACACGAAAAACACACACACATGCAATACACATAACAAACAAACACACACACGAAACATACAAACACATGAAACACACAAACACAAGACACACACATGAGACACACAGACACACAAAACACACACACACATACATGAAACACACACACACACACAAGAAACACACAGGAAACACGAAACACACACACACACACACACATGAAACACAAAACACACACACAAGAAACACACAGGAAACACGAAACACACACACACACATGCAATACACATAACAAACAAACACACACGAAACATACAAAACACACATAACAAACAAACACAAGAAACCCACAGACACACATGAAACACACAAAACACACACACGAGAAACACACATGAAACACGAAAAACACACACACATGCAATACACATAACAAACAAACACACACACGAAACATACAAACACATGAAACACACAAACACAAGACACACACATGAGACACACAGACACACAAAACACACACACACATACATGAAACACACACACACACACACAAGAAACACACAGGAAACACGAAACACACACACACACACACACACACATGAAACACAAAACACACACACAAGAAACACACAGGAAACACGAAACACACACACACACATGCAATACACATAACAAACAAACACACACACAGACACACAAAACACACACACACATACATGAAACACGAGAGAAACACACACACGAGAAACACGAAACACACACACACACATGCAATACACATAACAAACAAACACACACGAAACATACATAACGCTCATAACAAACAAACACATGAAACACACAAACACAAGGCACACACACACTAAACACGCAAAACAAACACGAGAAACAAAAAACACACACACGAGAAACACGAAACACACACACATGCAATACACACAACAAACAAACAAACACACACACACGAAACATACAAAACGCTCATAACAAACAAACACATGAAACACACAAACACAAGACATACACAGACACACAAAACACACACACGAGAAACACACATGAAACACGAAACACACAGACACATGCAATACACATAACAAACAAACACATACACACACGAAACATACAAAACACTCATAACAAACAAACACATGAAACACACAAACACAAGACACACACATGAAACACACAGATAAATGAGACACACTCACTCAAAACACACAAAACATAACAAGTACACACACATGGGTAAATGCACTCATGTACACACAGACACAAGTTTGCATTCCCATACACACATACACACACTCAGTCGTGAAGCTTATTATAACCGCTGTACATCTAAAAGAGTTTTTAGTCATCTAGTGCTTTATGTCTCTATGAAACTATGACCTGAGTGCTGAACAGTAGATGTACACAGTGTTGCTTTCATGTTATACGTGTGTGTGTTTGTAGGTCTCTCACTACACTGGGGTTGGTGATCTCAGCTTTAGCAGAGCAGGGCGCTGGAAAGAACAAGAGTAAATTTGTTCCCTACAGAGATTCTGTGCTCACATGGCTGCTGAAGGTGATCATAGATTTACAGTATGAATGAAAGGAAGCTTTGGCTTGGTTCGTGCTGATGTCATTTCCTCTCTTTGTGCAGGACAGTTTAGGAGGAAACAGTCGTACGGCTATGGTGGCAACGGTGAGCCCTGCGGCCGACAACTACGAAGAAACTCTCTCCACACTGAGATACGCCGACCGAGCCAAAAGCATCGTCAACCACGCCGTGGTCAACGAAGACCCCAATGCCCGCATCATCCGAGAACTGCGAGAGGAGGTGGAGAAGCTGCGCAGTCAGCTGACGGAGGCCGAGGTGCTGCACGCAGACACTCAACACATGACCTTTGACCTTTAGCAGACGTTTAACGGTGTCCTTTGTGTCCGGTCAGTCAATGAAGGCCCCTGAGCTCAAAGAGAGACTGGAGGAGTCTGAGAAGTTGATCCAGGAGATGACGGTGAGCTGGGAGGAGAAGCTCAGGAAGACGGAGGAGATCGCACAGGTGAGACTTTCTCAAAAACACATGTGTGTGTGTGTGCGTGATGTCGTTCTGAAGTGAGTTTCTCTTCTGCAGGAAAGACAGAAGCAGCTGGAAAGTTTGGGAATTTCTCTGCAGTCGTCTGGGATCAGAGTCATAGATGATAAATGCTTCCTGGTCAATCTGAACGCTGACCCCGCCCTCAACGAGCTCCTCGTCTACTATTTAAAGGTACAGAAGCAATTATTATTAAGTTACAAAGGGAATAAGTTTGCAACAATGTGGTTTTAGAAATGTTATGTTTGTGTGTGATTTGATACAGGAACACACGCGTGTGGGATCTGCAGACTCTCAGGACATTCAGCTGTGTGGTTTGGCGATTAACCCCGAGCATTGTGTGATAGACATGAAGCCAGAGACGGGTGTAACGCTCACACCAAAGAGAAACGCTCGGTAAGACCACTTCTAATCCAATCACAAGTGTTCAGGGCTGAATACAGCCGCTGTCACGCCTGTCTATCTGTCTGCAGCACCTGTGTGAACGGCGCTGTCGTCTCTTCTCCTGTTCAGTTACATCACGGAGATCGAGTCCTCTGGGGTAACAACCACTTCTTCAGGTCTGTGAAATGCATCATTGTGTCTCCAATCGACCAATCAGAGACTTGGATTTGATGTCATGTTTTACAATACATTGTATATATCTGTCAGGATAAGCATGTCTCACGTGTATCGTGGCGAGGAGGCCGGTGTGATGAAGGCTGCTCTGAACACTGAGCTCAGTCATGACTCCAGCATCAGTTTTGAGTCTGCGCAGACGGAGGTGATGATGAAAGCTTTGGGAAACAACGGTGAGATGAACGCACATCTGCTTTTCTTCGCTTATAAGATACAGGCCGTACTTGAGATCTCTCTTTCTCTCAGATCCAATGCAGTTGGTTGTTCATTCTCTGGAGCGCAGACATGAGAAGGAGAAACGCTCTGCTCTGGAGCGCCAGCGGCTGATGTACGAACAGGAGTTGCAGCAGCTGCGCAGACGGCTGTCATCCGAGCTGCAGAGCACTCAGAGCTCTCATCCACAGATACACAAAAGCACTGAACATCTCAACATGACCTCAAACACACAGAGCAGACTGCAACAGTGGAGTGAAGAGAGGTGAGAGACCGCACACGCGCACACACACACACATTACACGTGCACACACACACTAATTACACTCACACACATTACACACAAATTACCACCGCACACATTACACATTACACATACATTACACATTACACATACATTACACATTACACATTACACATACATGACACATTAAACATACATGACACATTACACATACATGACACATTACACATACATGACACATTACACACGCATGCACGCACACAAATAACACACACACACACATTACACATTCATGCATGCACACAAATTACACACATTACACACACACACACACACATAACACATACATTACACACACACACACACATTACACATACATTACACATTACACACGCATGCACGCACACGAATAACACACACACATTACATGTGCACACACACACTAATTACACTCACACACATTACACACAAATTACCACCGCACACATTACGCACACACACATTACACATACATTACACATAGATTACACATTACACATACATGACACATTACTCACGCATGCACGCACACAAATAACACACACACATTACACATACATGCATGCACACAAATAACACACATTACACACACACACATAACACATGCATGCACACACACATTACACATACATGACACAACACACGCATGCACGCACACAAATTACACACACACACAAACATTACTCATACATGACACATTACACATGCACGCACATGCACAAATGACACACGCACATTTCACACTCAGCAGACACACACATTTTCTACATGTGTCTTGTGTTGGTTGTCAGGGTAAAGAAATAATAAATAAAAGTGATGCAGAATGAAGGGGTTTAAAGTATGTGTGTGTGTGTGTGTGTGTTGTGTTGTGTCAGGGAGGCTTTGATGAGTCGGACTCTTCGTAAGCTCAGAGATCAGATTGTGAGAGCAAATCTTCTGGTGCAGGAGGCTGGATTCATCGCTGAAGAGCTCAACAAGAAAACTGAATACAGAGTCACTCTACAGATACCTGCAGCAAACCTCAACGCCAACCGCAAGGTCAACACAAGCGTACACACACACACACACTCTGTCTCTCTGTGTGTGAGAGGTTTGAGGTCATTACTGTGGTCTAAAGGACTGATCTGTCTTCCTGTGTTCTCGATGTTAAAGTTGACGAGAGTTTAAAGGGTTGCATGTGAGTGGGGGGCTGTTAACAACATTCTTCAAAATATCTTCTTTTGTGATCTGCGGAAGAAAGAAACTCAAACATGTTTGAAATGACAAGAGGCTCAGTAAATGTCACATTTTTTATTTACTCCTTTAAACACAGAAGGAACAAATGTGTAGTACAATGTAAGTCACTTTGGATAAAAGTGTCTGCCAAATGCATACACGTAAATGTCGTTTGTGTGTTCTGCAGCGCGACTCTGTTTTGAGCGAGCCGGCAGTGGAGGTGAGGAGGAGAAGTAAAGGCAAACAGATCTGGGCCATAGAGAAGATGGAGAACAGACTGGTGGATATGAGAGAACTCTATCAGGAGTGGAAAGACTTTGATGAAGACGATCCAGTACGTCAAACCACACTAGAACAACAACAGCAACAAACACAAGATCATAGAAAACTTGCATTTTTAGTCTTTACCGTTCTGTACGATTTAAACGCTTTTTTTGCCCATAGGGACCTTAGATTTGGTCCCCACAGTGACACGAGTCCCTGTGAATTGGTGTGTGTTCAGGTTTAGCTCCCCACCGGGATATAAAAACAAGGCCACACACACACATTCTCCAAACACACACTCAGAAAACAATACACACACACACACACCAAACACTCTTCAAACACACTACCAACGCACGTGCACACACACACACACGTGAGCGCACTCTTCAAACACACTAGACACACACTTTTAAGTCACTGCATACACACACACCCACTTCAAACACACCAGACACACTACACTCACACTTTCACTTTATTGCCAGATTTAAACACACCAGCAAGATGTGTCACAATATTAATGAAGCGAATGAATGTCTGCACAGCTCATGCGCTCTTACTTCATGCGGGCCGATCCGTTCTTCGACGAGGAGGAAAATCACAGTCTCATCGGTGTGGCGAACGTATTCCTCTCCTGTCTGCTGCATGACGTCCGGCTGCAGTATGCAGTACCCATCATCAACCAGAAGGGGGAGGTGTGTGAACAACACCAGCGAAATCACACAAGACCAGCATGTTTTATTCTGAACAGTGATGTCATTGGTGTCATATGGTGTGTGTATGTGCGCTTCAGGTCGCAGGTCGGCTTCACGTCGAGGTCGAGCGTGTGATTGGCGGGCCGGAGGAGTGTGAAGCAGGGGGAGGAGACTCTGAGACCACAGCAGACGGCGAGACGCAAGAACGCACATTTACCTGCATGGTGGGTTGAGGAAGTCTCTCCCTATGCTTCATCTTTCTCACAGGCTTATGGGGAATTGTGTCTTGTGTTCCAGATGAAGATCTTACAGGCGACAGGATTACCCCAGCACCTCTCAAACTTCGTGTTCTGTCAGTATCATTTCTGGGATCAGTCAGAAGCTGCGTTCATCGCTCCACAGGTGAATCTGAGCGCTGTCAGCAGTAAAGCGCCGCAGAGCACTGTCGTCTTCAATAACTGCAAGGTTAAACACGCTCGTTTCAATATGTTGTCGATTAGCAGATGTTTCGCCCTTGTTTGTGTTGAGAACGCATCTCTGTGCATCAGTAGAAGCTGAACGTGACGGTGACTGAAGATTTCCTGGAGTTTCTGACGGAGGGCGCGGTGGCTGTTGAGGTGTTTGGTCACAAGCAGTCAAACCCGCGCAGGAATCTGGCTCTCTGGGATGTGGGGGTGATTCAGTCGAAGAGTCGCTCGCTCAGAGAGAGGCACGTCATCAACAATTCTTTCATCTTCTAGTGCACATTATTCCAGAGAGCTCCGGTGTCATCTCTAGGTTTTTATCGGCTCTTGTGCATGTGTGTGTGTGTTGTGCAGGTGGAGTGAGGTGACGCGCAGGCTAGAGCTCTGGGTGCAGATTCTGGAGCTGAATGATGTAGGAGAGTTTGTGCCGGTGGAAGTTCAGCCAGCAAAAGATGTCCGTACAGGAGGAATCTTTCAACTGAAACAGGTGTGTGTTTACTTTAAGGGACAGTTCACCCAAAAATGAAAATCTGTCGTCATTTACTCGAGTTCTGTATACATTTACACATACAACAGAGGGAAAGATATTTGGAAGAATCCTTATAACCAAACAGTTCATGGCCATCATTGACTACCACACTTGTTCTGTTGAACGCAAAAGAAGAATGTAGGAAAGTAAACGGTTGTTTCAAAACAAAGAAATGTATACAGATTTGGAACAACTCGAAGGACAAAAGACAGAAGAATGAACTGCCTCTTTTACTCCATTTTAGGGACGTGTTTGTACCCCAAACCGAATCAAAACCTCTTTTTGCGGTCACTGTATTTATAACCTTCAGTAGCTGTGTGTACAGTTTGGTTTTATCCTGAAAACATTCTGGATGTCCAAGCTCCAAATTATTTTATTGCTGAATGTTGTGTCTTGATTCTAATCAGCTGTATTTACAGCAGAAACACTGGATATGTTGTGTGTGTTTAGGGTCAGACGCGGCGTGTGCAGGTCTCCGTGCGCTCAGTTCAGGATTCTGGCACAATGCCGCTCATCACAGATTCTGTGCTCAACATCTCCATCGGTAACGTGGAGGTCCATCACATCCAGCCTGGCAGAACCACACCGAGGGTAAAACCTTCATTTAATGATAATCATTGAAAAACAACAATTCCATCTTCATTTATTCATCATCACGTCTGCGTTTGTTGTTTTGCAGGTGGGAGATAAAGACACAGACAGTTATCAGGTACAGACCTGTGTGTTTAAACTCTCAGCGCTCTTCTGCTCCCGCTCAGGGTTTTAAGGATTTTCTGTGTGTTTTGAACCGCAGGAAGTGGATCTGGAGAGACTAAGAGCACAGTGGCTGACGGCTCTAACCAAACGTCAAGAATATCTGGACCGCCGTCTCCAGGAGCTCGTCTGCAAGCAGGGTAAATCTCCGGGCGCACGTGCCGGTCTGTCACCGTCGTATTAGATGTCAGAGATTTAAGAAGGGACGTGTTGTTGTCTGTCTGTGTAGGTAAATCCGAGGAGGACGTGGAGAGCGAGTCTCAGCTCCTGGAGTGTCGGCTGACTCTCACAGAGGAGAGAAACGCCGTGCTGGTGCCGTGCGCTGGCAGTGGGATACCGGGAGCTCCAGCGGAGTGGTGAGCGTCTGTCTTTAACCTCACCGAGCTCGCATTGATTTCTATCTCATGTGTGGTGTCTCTGCAGGGTTCCTGCTCCAGCAATGGAGACTCACGTCCCTGTCATCTTCCTCAATCTGAGCGGTACATATTTGCTGTTTTCAAAGATTTCGCGTCATCCTAGAAATCACGTCACTTATGTTTGTGTTTGGATCCACAGCCGACGACCTCCACGATCATCTCTCCACTCCTCCAGCTGGAGGTCTGGATGCTGTTTTGAGCAGAGAGGACATGGACGATTTCATGGACTTACAGATCGTCCGACACTATGAGAATGAGGTAATGAATCCGCATCCTGACGCTCGGTGAAGCGAGACGTGTTCTGATGTCACTCTCCGCTCGCAGGTGAAGGCTGAGGCATCGTGGGATTGCACGGTTCACGAGTGTCCCGAGCTGAGTCGAGCGGGCGCTCAAGAACACAGAGTTTATCTAACCGTCTGCACCGGCGTCCTGCTCAGTCACCCGGCGCGCATGCAGCTCGTCCTACGCAAACGCATCTGCGTCAACCTCACCGCGCGACAGGTCTGAAGTTCAACACGGGCATTTTATGTTTCTGTGATTTGAGATTTGATGGAGATGATGTGATTGTGCAGGGTTTCGCTCAGAGTCTTCTTAGGAGGATTTCACATCGCAGCGCGATTCACAGCTGTGGAGTCACGTTTGATATAGTCTCAAATATTCCAGGGGTACGTAGAGACTCTCTGGATTCTGTGCGTTTCGCTTCTATCTGCACGTGGATGAGATGTTTTGTCATTGACACACAGGACATGCAGAGCTCAGAGGACAGAGAGACGCTGGCGAGACTGGCCACCAGCGCAGAGAACTCTGGAGCTCACAGTGAGGCTGCCATCGAGAAATATCTGAGGAGTGTGTTAGCTGTGGAGAACGTGCTGACGCTGGACCGCCTCAGACAGGTGTGTACGCATCTTCATCGTGTGCTCTATGTTTTTCACGTATATGAAATGTTTGTGTTGTGTGTGAATTCAGGAGGTTTCAGTGCGGGAGCATCTGTCGGAAAAAGGAAAAATCCCCAGTTCACCCAGTGTAAACAGAGTAAGACGCGCACACATGTGAAACACAAAACACACGCATAACAAACGCACACGATAAACACAAACACATACTCTGTGTCTGTATGTTTCAGCTGTCTGGCAGCAGGAAGGATCTGATCGACAGAGAGAAGTCAGAAGAACTCAGAGTAAGAAAACCATTCACCTCTTTCTGTTGAAGATTTCTTTATCAATAACACAATTCGATCAACTTTTCTATGAATCACATTTAAAAAAATGATCATGTACATGTTTAACACATGTTGTGTTTGTCAGGTTTCTGTGTCAACATCGTCCACAAAGAGTTCCTCACATTCACCATCATTACACACCCAAAGTCCTGAGTCAGGTAAAACATCTTTAGTTGTTTGTCTTCCTTAGGAAACTTACATCACTTGTGAGCTTTCCTGAACTCAAGAGGACATGACTTTGATCTCTGTCTCTGTTTCTTGAACCTGTGTCCCTGCAGGTCTCTCGAGATCAGCTGCGTCTTATTTTTCCCCAGTTAAAGCTCTCGTGTCTCCAGTGCCCAAGATGTTCATGTCTCTGTTATCTAAGAAAGAAGAGAAGAAAGATCCATCACCACCCGCTGTCTTTAAGCAGGTGACAACATTTCATTGTTGTTGTTCATTTGCAGATGTTTGCCACATATATTGGGGAAATTTCACATCTTTTTTTGTGTTTGAATTTGTCTTAGAATGTACCCCGTATCGTTGTGCAGTCTGTTAGTCTTGAGGACCTCCGCAGCTGTCAACAGGTACATCTCTTCATTTAGAGCTTAAAAGGAATAAAAGAATATACCGCACAATGTTTAGAAAAGTGTGAAATGTGATAACTTGCTTAATAATGCAATATGTGATACGACGATGTTTACGGTAAACTCAATCAGAACAATTGTCAAATATATTTCAAAACTGACAATGATATAACCATCATACATGTTTTACTCTCAACACGTGCATACACAGACACAAACACGTACATCTGCCTTGACCAAAATATATGTATTGTCACATTTCAGAAGTATTAAAATCATCACTTTTTTGCAAACCATGTTTGTGCACTTGAGAATATGTTTTACATTAAAAACTCTGCAGGCTCCTGCAGAAGATGTTCTCCCGGCTGGCCAATCAGAGTCTGCGTCGTATGTCCCAATTATATCTGTCATTACTGACCGAAGTGACGTCACTGAAGAATCAGATGTTCCTTTAGAAACTACCAATGACATTCAGACGGTATGTGACATCTTAAAATATACTTTGTGTTCTGTCTGTTTGGTTCTTGTCTTACTGTATCTGTTCCTGCTGATCTTCTCAGGGTGCAGCGGTGGAGCAGTCACGTTCAGAAACACCTCCTGTCCATTTAGAGGTCGAAGAGGTTCCACAATCTTCTGTTGAAGACAGTGTTCCACCTCAAGAGTCCGAAGAGGATCCACCTTCTGTCCTCGCGGAGGCTGAGGAGCACAAGCAAAGCCCGGCTGGTGAGTCGACAAACAGTCCTGTCAGTGATGTCTCCAGCGGCTACATCTCCACAAGCGTCTCCACGGCGACTCTCTCCGAATTGGTCATCTTGAATGAGAGTGAAATGAACAAATCTACAGAAGCCGAACCAGAGGCGAGCAGTGTGGTTCTGTCAGCGAGAAGCACATCACCAGAAGAACAGACATCGCTTAAACCTGCCAGCCTAGAACACAGAGAACAGACTTCTACAGACGTCCAGAGAGCATCAGAAGAACACGGTCGGGTGTCTCCTCCAGACGAATGTCCTCAAGAAAACGTTGAAACCAACAGCAACACGGTTCCTTCATCTTCAGGTGCAGAAAACACAAAATCATCAGAGCCATCGGTTCCTCCACCACAGCCATCTGCAGACATCCATCCATCCAAACCTGAGCAACACCGAAAGTCTCTTTCTGCCTCCACCAGCAATCCGTTCCACATCCAGAGAGTGAAGACATCAGGCCTGAAGTCTTTCGGAGGCATCATGCACGAGGACGCTAAAGATAAAGACAGTGACTCTTTATCAACATTGAGTTTATCTCTGGAGAGACTGGAGATCCTGTCAGATTCAGAGGAAGGCCTTGATGCTCCGCTTCCTGATTGGCTGAAGGATGGGGAATACGTCACCGTGGGTACCAACAAAACCGGAACGGTCCGTTACGTCGGGCCAACTGACTTTGCGAAGGGTGTTTGGGTCGGAGTGGAGCTCGATGTCCCTGCAGGTACGTTGTTTGCTTTAAATCGTACATCAGCACAGATGCCTGAGTAGTCCTGTATATTGTTTCTTTATTTGAAGGTAAAAATGACGGTTCGGTCGGCCGCCGGCACTATTTCCACTGTAACCCTGGATACGGCGTTCTCGTGAGACCGGATCGAGTCACGAAAGCCACGGGTACGGCTAAGAGACAGAAGCGGCAGCAGAACCTGTCAGGATCCAGTCCAAACCTGGCGGCTCTCACAGCGCTGGCCAAAGGAAACAACGATGGCGGCGGACGGAAGGGAGACAACAGGAAGTCTTGGGTTAGCTGAAGACGTCTCTTCAGTGTTAATGTGAGGATTCACTGGTACGACTGCAGGAGATGATTTCAAACACATGATTTGAGCCATTTGATCATTCATATCAACATTACAAAGTGCCTTGAGCAATTTGAGACTCAATTTCAAACAGTATTTTGATATTTAGTTTGTTTATGTATATAGGAGAGCATCCTCTTTTTTTCAATGTGTGAAATTAGAATATTAACAGAATAACTGAGTGTTTCCATCTATCATTTTAATATTCGATTGTATTTTGTGTGTTAACATGTGGTGTGTAATTTATGGAGATTTAAAGTGCCGGACAGTTTTATGAGAGATTGTATTTTAAGTGTTAGTGTGGTGTGGTGGTTTTGTGTCCTCTCTTGGCTCTGTTATTTTGTATTGTTGTCTTTTTAAGAGTAATTTATGATCAAATTCCTTTTATTTATTTTTTAGCTTTTTGACAAAATAACTTTATATTAAAATGTTGAATCAATAAACTCCTATATTATTCATATTTTATTATAGTAGTTTCATTGTGTGTGTGTTTGATATGTGTGCTGTGTGTGTTTAATGTGTGTGATGTGCGTGAGTGTGTGTGTTTGATGTGTGTGGGTGTGTGCTTCATGTGTGTGTGTGTGTGTGTGTTTCATGTGTGTGGTGTGTGTTTCATGTGTGTGTGTTTGATGTGTGTGGGTGTGTGTGTTTGATGTGTGTGTGTGTGTTTGATGTGTGTGTGTGTGTGTTTGATGTGTGTGGTGTGTTTCATGTGTGTGAGTGTGTGTGTTTGATCTGTGTGGGTGTGTGGTGTGTGTGTGTGTGTGTTTGATGTGTGTGTGTGTGCTTCATGTTTGTGCGTCGTGTGTGTGTGCTTCATGTGTGTGCGGTGTGTGCGTTTCTTGTGTGTGTGCGCTTCATGTGTGTGCGGTGTGTGTGCTTCATGTTTGTGCGTCGTGTGTGTGTGCTTCACGTGTGTGGGTGTGTGCTTCATGTTTGTGCTTCACGTGTGTGCAGTGTGTGTGTGTGCGCGGTGTGTGTGCTTCATGTTTGTGCTTCATGTGTGTGTGCTTCATGTTTGTGGTGTGTGTGTGTGCTTCATGTGTGTGGGTGTGTGTGCTTCATGTTTGTGCGTCGTGTGTGTGTGCTTCACGTGTGTGGGTGTGTGCTTCATGTTTGTGCTTCACGTGTGTGCAGTGTGTGTGTGTGTGCTTCATGTGTGTGCGGTGTGTGTGCTTCATGTTTGTGCGGTGTGTGTGTGCGGTGTGTGCGTTTCTTGTGTGTGTGCGCTTCATGTGTGTGCGGTGTGTGTGTGTTTCATGTGTGTGGTGTGTGTGTGTTTCATGCATTTATGTCTTTGTTTAAAGTGTGCGTGCGTGTTTCGTGTGCCCACACGTGCTTGAACCTTTAAACCAAACAAGCAAACACCCTCTGCATCATTAATATACTTTTATTCTCCAGAGGATAAAGTAGTAAAATAAACAGAAGTTTTAAAAAAAGTCATTTTAAACAAAGAAACTGTACAAAAATGTTCATATATATACTATAGTATAATTACAGAACAGTCTACTGTCCAAAAAAGGCACTAAATTCTTAAATGGGAAATACAGATGATTCAGAACAGAAATCAATATCATTATTTGATTCAACTGATCTTTAACTGCATTATGTTTCTTTTTACAAGCCGTGATTGACAGAGAAAGAAGAGAATGCACCCTGAATAACTGAATTGAAAGCAGCCCCTTTAAACCAGAAGGGTTCACGAAAAACAAACAACATTTGGTGGTCTGAATACAAACCAAAAACAGTACATATTCTGCGTCTGTGTGAAACTGTGTCACCGGGGCTTGAAGCGATACTGTAGTTTGGCACGATATGTGTGTACGGAAGCTTAGAATTATTCACTTGGAAACACAATCTGTTTGCTGAGAGCAAAGGTTCAGTTTTCATTCAATGATAGTTTTAGGTGAGCTAATGGCTCGCACACTTTTTAAAGTAGTGTTTTCAGAACGGAGGGACTTTCACATGTATTTAACGACGCACATTAACACAAGAGACTGCTCTGAACAAATATGTGTTAAACCATAAAAAACAACCTTGATTTAATCAACAAAAATGGCATCATTTCATAAATATCACTTGATTATTTGTACAGATAAGATGAGCCTCATTCATGAAACATGAGCACAATAAATGTTTTTGATTGGCAGGTGATGAGAACAATTTACACTAAATCCATCTGCTCCTGCATCATGAACGCGGCCCAAAGGAGGAATAAAATACATCTAAAATCTCTTCTGAGTAAAATGTGCTACATTTTGGATCCAAGCTTATGTTAGACGAGAGTTCAGACTCTCAGAGCCGCGTGGCAGCAGAGAGCAGATACACATGAGTCAGTCTGGCTTATTAACACTGACAAATGACATCAACATACAGTAAAAACGAAAGCATCGTGATGCACTGGCCAAATCAAACAACAGAGAGTGTGCACGTTTACTCTTCACATCGTGATGTTTCTGACTGCTGTCTGCGATCTTCAGCCAGAATCTCAGGAATGATGTCACGTCTGGACAGACCCGGTTCTCTTGCGCATGAATACAAAACAGAAGCTTAATAAATACAAACATAATAACGCTGAACAGTCACTTTGGGTAACGCTGGACAGTAAGAGTTAAATAAAGCGCTGTCTTTGTGAATTGAGGTCTCTCTCTCTCTCTCTGCAGGTTCATTTAGAGTCCTGGAGACTTTCGCACAAGGTAACGCTCCACTTATAATTCTTAATTCAGTAACCAAATCAAACCGGATCAGGTCACATTAAAAAACATTTGGAAGCATTGTGACATCTTTCATGTGACCATGAAGCACACTACATTGTCTCTACACTGTAATATAGTGCTTGAACAACACGTGGCAAGCATAATGGCAGTACAGCGAACACTACGACGCCCGTCTTTATTTGCGTTACAGTAATGAGATTTGCTGAGGTGAGCGATGTGTGCTAAAAACTAGCTTAAGCAAAATGTGTTACCTTTCATGTTGTGGAGAAATGTGACCTTGAAGGCTTCTTAACAGCTTTTCACCCAATCAGAGTGTGACAAAACGACTCGCAAATGGAATGAAAGCTGACTGTAGAGGAAATCAAGTGTACAGACGTCACAATCCGTCACTAATGCTGAAGCAGAAACAAACCACAACTGTACGGAAATGTTACCGACTGACCTCTCTCCTGAACGACAGCCGCACGGATCGGCCGTGAGAACTGAGGAAATACGTTTACTGGAATATACAGACAGGAAGCACACAAAACTATTCGAGTTACTGGACTGGAATGAGGTACGAGGTTTGGGTCAGAGTTCAGCGAGGGTTTGAACGCTGTGTGTGTCACGTGTATGTTACGTTCAGTGGTTCAGCAGGAATGTCGAGGTGATATTAAGATTCTAAAAGCTTGAGATAAGAGCGTTGTTTTGGTCAACTGCCACACACACACAGCCCTCCTTTTCCCTTCCTCAGTCGTCATCGATTGCCTCCGTTTTTATTTCACTGGCCACGCCTCCAGGCTGGGATAGGGCGAGGATGCTGTGATTGACGGCTGCCATCTCCACGGCGAGAGAGATGGGGTCCTGGTGGTCCGTGTGATTGGCAGCATCATCCTTGAAGAGAGTCAATGATGTTTCTCACATAGTAAAGTTAAAACAAGATTTAAAAACAAGATCTTTGACAGTCGGAAGAAATGTTAATAAGTCACGCGTGTACCTGTGTTGGTGACGTTGGCTCCAGCCGGTAGTAACCGAAGGGCCGGTTCACGCCTCTCTTTTCAAAATAGGAAACATCACAACCCTGCAGTGTATTGAAATCAATGAGAAATAGTATCAGGACATAATCTTTCATTCATACTACATGCAGGTATGCAGCAATTCTCTGTGTACATGTGAGGAGCATTTAGTGTACCGTTCACCTAAACTCGCATGTGTTAACATACGTGTGTCTGAGGTCTCAGTCCAGGTGAACATGTGATTTATTCATAGGTCACCTGTTCGCTGTAGTCGTTGGCGTCGACGTCGTCGCTGTTAGAATGTCCACCCGGACTCTGCACGTCTATCCCGTGGTTCTCCAGGATTGTGGCTTCTTGGAAAAAAGACCCTGTCATGAAACATCTGAAGCTCTTCAAAAACCACAACAAACATTCAGCAAACATTTACAGCCCGTGACCGATCTAGTAAACACGCTAAAAACATTTTAAAAAAATTGTTTAGTGTAAGAAATACAGTACCGATATTAGCCCGCCTCTTGATCTCCTTGCGACGGTTGGCGAACCAGTTGTAGACTTTTAGAGACGTGACTCTTTCTAAGTCTGACAGCTTCTTTCCTGAACAAAATAAAGTTTAGAGAGGACTGAAAAGCGTGAATGTAACGCTCATTCGTGGGGCATGAGATTGCGTGTTGTGATGTACCTGGTTTCTGAATGACAGCGTTGCAGGCGTTGGCGATCTCCTCTCGTTTGGCTTCATCTGGATATTGATTATCACTGAAATAACTGGAGATAAGAGTGAAAATGTTCATGTTTTCATGTTAGACTGGGAGAGTTCAGAGGACGTCTACTTTACTAATAATCTGATCTAAACAACCAATGCACTGCTGTTGTAGAGTGATGAAATGGCTGCATTCCAGCTCAGCCAACGGTGTGAGTTTGAGTTGGCGATCGCTCCGTCTCACCTCTCCATGACAGCGAGACATTCTTTCCTCCAGGTGAATCGACTGCCTCTGCGCAGACGGAAGCTTCCGGTGGAGGAGTTTATAGGAGGAGGGGTTTGACGCCATTCCATCTCGTCCAGAGCCACAGGGGCGGGGCGCATGTTTAGTGTGGCACCTGAGGACAGATAAAAAGTCACATCAGAAGCTGTTACACTCATTTAGCCCTCGAGCACAAATACACTCATGACTGTGAACCTCTTTCTTTCTCTTATACACAAACACAGATGTGTTTACCAGGTGTGGTCCTCTCGAGCTGGTACCAGCGGTAGAAAGCGCGTTTCTTCTGTTCGCTCAGATCTGAACCCTGCTGGAGAAGCCAGTGAGAGATTCGACTCTGACTGATGCCTGAGAGAGAGAGAATGTCATTTACGTAACTGACTGGAACGGGCAGAAGATGTCACATGAGGGGTGAAAGCAGACTGACCTGTGACCTGAGCCACCACGGCCTGTGAGATGCGTCTGTTGCCCAGGAAAGCTTTGATTTCATCTTTCACCAGCGTGCTGTCCCGTCTGCACAGAAACACCATGACCGCAATTCAACTTCTGACTTGATATTTAATGAACGAGAGGCTTGTGAGTACATGACAGAATATTCATTTTTGGCTTCACTTTAAATTGACCTTTGACCCTGACCTCATGAGCTCCTCCACTTTGTCATCTACATCCAGGTCCTCCTCTGACGCCTCCAGCCCGTATGACCTCACAGCCGATGCGCTGTTCACCGGGTAACGGTTTGGAGATAGCTTCCCATTGGGCGTTGCTGCCAAAGTGTCCCGCCCGTTCTGCGCCATGGCGACCAGAGAGACCGGCGAGGGTAAGACCGTGGTTGGAGAAGTGGCGTAACTGTTGCTGGGCGATAAGTTACTGTGGAACTGCGTCTGCGTTGCCGTGGAAGTGGTGGAGGATGCTGCCAAGGGGGCGCTGTTAGCAGTGTTTGAGGTGGGTGTAGTGCTGGAGGTGGTACTGTTGTTAGCGTTAGTGTCCGTCGGGCCGCGCCGGCCGAATTTATCCCCGTGCTCGCGGTCGAGCCGCTCCAGTGTGTCCAGGGCGTGCAGGATCTCGGGTTTGGTCATACCTGTACGCCGCAGTCTCTGGAGCAGGTCGATCTGCTCGATGGTGAACCGCGGCTCATCGGTGTAGTGAGACATTCTGTCGAGACACACAAACGGAGTTATAAAGATCACTCACTTCCAGTTTGTGCATTACAATAAAAAATGGTCAAGCTGAATCAAGTTGCATTCTGGGAATAAGAATTGTTCATAATGTTTTCCGGCTGTATACTGCAGATTTTGTGTGCAGAATTTGTTCACCCAAGATGCCAATGAGTGAATGATCATGTTTTCAAGCGTAGCAGCGACATCAAATGCAAAAGAGTGGAGTTATGATGATGATAATAGCAGAATTCCTTTCATCTGACCTACTTAGAATTCGGTTTATCCAAGACTGCTTTCATCAACAAAGCAAGAGCCATTACTCTCGCTGTTGTCAGGGAAACCATCCGCCCCGACGACGGATGAAGATGTTAATATTACTTTGCATTTAAAGCACACGACACAAATATAAAGCGTGTTCTGTTTAACGGGTTCATCTCGAGCACATGGGTTTATATTCAGCTAATGGTTACACACTAAACGGATAGTTGGTAATAGATAACCAGCCAACAGGTTACATTTTAATTGTGTGGAAAGACATAAACGTTGAAATCTCTGAGCAATAGTCAAAGTGATGCTTGTGTTAAGAAACGGCACCATTAAAGCTAAATGCAGCAGCCGATCCCGAAATAAAAACCCCAGGGTCCACGTGGCAACTAACTTAACCATCCCAACAGTGCATCTGGTTCGAGGCAGCCCATGTGTTTACTGTGGTTCCACACAAACTATATTTACACTGGTTATCCGTTAACCTTCCACGGCTGAACACTGTGATAGTCTCCACATAATTGCATCCTTTTAGATATCAGATGAGTCGACTGCGATTGGAACGTGGCAGCCACTGCGGCTTTCTAAAAATACATCGCTGTAAGGCTTTTGACACAAATATAAATTGACAAAAATGCGAGTCTGCGCCACGGCGGAGAAATGAGAGGGAGACGGCCGTCTGCCGTGTTCTTATGATCTGAAGAACTAATGCATGCGCAGGGGGTTATCGGTCGTAAGCCCTGCTGCATTCCCGCCGCGTGGCACCTTTATAGGCATAAATCCAGCATTAAACACTGCAGACGCTCACTGCGGGGCTCTTTAAGAAGAAGACACAGCTGCAGAGAGACTGCATGTCAAAGATGCAGTTCACTGCACCACACACACGTGCATCAGATCAAAGCAAACCGGACTGCATGCTTGCAAACAAACGTTCAGCCGCGGCTAATAACACTTGTCTCATCTGTATTCAATAATCCGAGACATTTTGAAAAACCATAATGAGCAAATGAAATGTTATGTTAACTGACTGTTCGTAGAACATCCAGAAGAAAAAATGACACCTGTATTACTTTTCTAAAACTTTTACCGGACCATAAAGAAATAGTTCACCCCACAATCCAACTTTCTTCATTTCGTCACCTTCACGTCATTCGAACCGGTACAGAACTGTTTCTTCGGTGGAACACAAAAGAAGATATTTGGAGAAATGTTCTAGTGGTTTTGTGCCCATACAATGGAAGTCAATGGGGTTTGGGCATGAGGTTTGAAAGAGTCTCAAAACCTCTCAAATTTGGTACACAAACACAAATACTTATGTCATTTAATGCATTGTTTGATGTTTAGGCCTAATACAGTATGGGTTATGATTATTATATGTGTATTATCATTTTAAGGCTTTATTTTTACCCGACAGAATTTTTTGTTTGTGTCTAGTTGAAAAGTTGTAGACATTTGAAAAGAACATTTTATTTTTGTAATTCCAATACCGTGACACTTTTGTTAAAGGTTATCATACCGTCAAAATCCAATACCGGCCCATGTCCGATGGGCTCCAGTGTGGTTTGATTATCAACATTCTTCAAAATATATATTTGATTTTTTGTGTTCTGCAGAAGAAAGAAAGTCAAACATGTCCAATAGTTGATTCAAGAATTGTGGGTGGACTATGCCTTTAAATAATCGACAGCAGACCCATCACAGCTACAGACTTCATGAGCTTCGCTAAACGACATTAATGATGTAATGATGTAAAGATGTAAAGATGTTTATCTGCGCCGAACACGTGAAGGGTGGAGTTTCTGGAAGCCACTTACAGACTCTGTCAACTCAAGTTATGAATGCAGATCAGACAAAACTGCACCAAACTCATGATCAATGAGGTTTATTGACAAAACATTCAGAGAACTTCAGTGTGCAGGACCTTCCGTGATCTGTGAATCTGATAAAGCCATTGAGTGTTAAATAAGACATCTTATAAATGCATGTCATATGATGATGATGATGATGATGATATAAGCAGATCAGACGTCCAGTGTTCATGCAAATATATCATATATACAGTATATACCCCAACCCTCACTTTGCATGAAACATGCTTTAAATCCCAAACATGGCCAGTTTGAACTCATATAAACAAAGAGTTTTGCATGACTCATGTGTCCTGACCTCTGCAAACAGACGCCAAACGACCTTTAAATAACCGCACACGTGCATTCATAAATCCCGCAGCGTTATTTACATGATCGCTCGCGCGTGACTATCCGCGAAGAAATATGACGAATGTGCAACGCCGCATTAATAAATACACGAGTTCAGCACTTTAACTCTGTGCTAACTAGCTACGCAACTCAATAACTTTGAAGTCATTCATCAACAAACTATCTAGTGATGCGGAAAATGCCTTTGAGCTGCGTGTCGAGTTCTGACGCGCGCGTGTTTATCAACATAAACAAAAACGAACTGATTTGTGCAGACGGCTAACTGTTAGTTAGCTTAGCACGAGCTAAAACAAACTGACTCGCCTCGCAAATAAACTCGCGTTTCTTACCTGTAGAGAGGAAAACACACAATGTGTGAGCGCTGGAGATCATTTAACGCGCTCTGTCGGGCGGTGGCGATATTATTTGATGTGATGTTGTGAAGAAGACTCGCCCTGACTGACTGACTGACTGACTGACTGTCTTTGTCTGACTGACAGCAGCCGCGATGACGTCACGCCCAGCGCCGCACAGCCACATGGGGAATGTAGTTCGTCCCTTTCGCAGCGTGACGGAATCGACGGGAAGGTCAGGAGGGCGTTTAAACAAGGAAAGTACAACAAATAGAAAAGGACAAGTCAACTATGTGATGACTGGTCTGATGTTTTATTATGATCCCATAACGTAGTCCACAGGTGAGGAACATTCACGTGCCGAAGACACATTTCGTTTTCCTTTTAATGTATTTAGAAATGTGCGTTTCGCTTTTAAACTAAACTAAACATCGCATTGCATTTAAACGACCACCACTTTGAACTAGAAGTGAGTCAAGTAAAGTCAACTTTATTTATAAAGCGCTTTTTGACGATTTTCAATTGACTATGAGAAGAACATATAAGGTTATACAAGGAAAAAGTAAAGAAGGTGAAAACGCAGAAGACAGACACACACGCCGATTCAAACACTCCACGCACGCAATATGCACACAAAGAAGACACACAATACGTGCACATAGACACACACAATATGCACACACACACACAGACACACACACAATACGTGCACATAGACACACACAATATGCACACACACACACAGACACACACACAATACGTTCACATAGACACACACAATATGCACACACAGACACACACACAATACGTGCACATAGACACACACAATATGCACACACACACAGACACACACACAATACGTTCATATAGACACACACAATATGCACACACACACACAGACACACACACAATACGTTCACATAGACACACACAATATGCACACACAATACGTGCACATAGACACACACAATATGCACACACAGACACACACATAATACGTTCACATAGACACACAAAATATGCACACACAGACACACACACAATACGTTCACATAGACACACACAATATGCACACACAGACACACACACAATACGTGCACATAGACACACACAATATGCACACACACACACACACACAGACACACACACAATACGTTCATATAGACACACACAATATGCACACACAGACACACACACAATACGTTCACATAGACACACACAATATGCACACACAGACACACACACACAATACGTGCACATAGACACACACAATATGCACACACAGACACACACACAATACGTGCATATAGACACACACAATATGCACACACAGACACACACACAATACGTGCACATAGACACACACAATATGCACACACAGACACACACACACAATACGTGCACATAGACACACACAATATGCACACACAGACACACACACAATACGTTCATATAGACACACACAATATGCACACACAGACACACACACAATACGTTCACATAGACACACACAATATGCACACACAGACACACACACAATACGTTCACATAGACACACACAATATGCACACACAGACACACACACACAATACGTGCACATAGACACACACAATATGCACGCACAGACACACACACAATACGTGCACATAGACACACACAATATGCACACACAGACACACACACACACAATACGTGCACATAGACACACACAATATGCACACACAGACACACACACAATACGTTCACATAGACACACACAATATGCACACACAGACACACACACAATACGTTCACATAGACACACACAATATGCACACACAGACACACACACAATACGTGCATATAGACACACACAATATGCACACACAGACACACACACACAATACGTGCACATAGACACACACAATATGCACACACAGACACACACACACAATACGTGCACATAGACACACACAATATGCACACACAGACACACACACAATACGTGCACATAGACACACACAATATGCACACACAGACACACACACAATACGTTCATATAGACACACACAATATGCACACACAGACACACACACAATACGTTCACATAGACACACACAATATGCACACACAGACACACACACAATACGTTCACATAGACACACACAATATGCACACACAGACACACACACACAATACGTGCACATAGACACACACAATATGCACACACAGACACACACACAATACGTTCACATAGACACACACAATATGCACACACAGACACACACACACAATACGTGCACATAGACACACACAATATGCACACACAGACACACACACAATACGTGCACATAGACACACACAATATGCACACACAGACACACACACAATACGTGCACATAGACACACACAATATGCACACACACACAGACACACACACAATACGTTCATATAGACACACACAATATGCACACACACACACAGACACACACACAATACGTTCACATAGACACACACAATATGCACACACAATACGTGCACATAGACACACACAATATGCACACACAGACACACACATAATACGTTCACATAGACACACAAAATATGCACACACAGACACACACACAATACGTTCACATAGACACACACAATATGCACACACAGACACACACACAATACGTGCACATAGACACACACAATATGCACACACACACACACAGACACACACACAATACGTTCATATAGACACACACAATATGCACACACAGACACACACACAATACGTTCACATAGACACACACAATATGCACACACAGACACACACACACAATACGTGCACATAGACACACACAATATGCACACACAGACACACACACAATACGTGCATATAGACACACACAATATGCACACACAGACACACACACAATACGTGCACATAGACACACACAATATGCACACACAGACACACACACACAATACGTGCACATAGACACACACAATATGCACACACAGACACACACACAATACGTTCACATAGACACACACACAGCAAATACGTAAAATGATTGACAGAACAGAAGCAGAGCGCGTGTTCTGATTGGCTGCAGTTCCTGACTGACCGAAGGCGCAGTGTTTTCTCAGCGATGTCCCAATATTATCTCACTGTTATCTCACTGTTATTAACTACATTTGGTTTTCCTGAACATTTATTTTAGTGCGTGAACACGAGCCAGTGTTTAAATTTGGAGTTAAATGAAGATAAAAGTACGTTACGTGTTGAGTGACGCTGTCTGACCGCAAAACCTTTTTTTCTCACTAAAGAAACAACGAGGAACAGTTTAAAACAGCACAAATAACAAATCTTAGGGTACTCGCATTCTTGGTTTTGATTGTTTATTTGTCAGTAGGGGGCGTTATGTACTGTTTTCTGCAACACTGAGAATATGGAGAAAACTTCAGCACAGTTTAAATGTCTTACTACAGAAAAGCTGTACACTGTTAACTGTGATGTGTATGTTTGAGACAGCTTTGACTGGTTAACTAGGCTATAGTTAATATTCTATTATATAATAATATAATATACCCCAGAAAGAAGGATTCAGGGACTGTCGCCATCACCCACATGTCATTCCAAACCCCCTATATCCTCAAATAATAGATAGATAAACACATAGCCGCGGGAAGTGACGTCGAGCTAAAGAAAAACTAATAGTGTTGTAAATAAATAAACAAAGTCAGATACTATTTGCATTAGGATTACTTCTCCAGGGGTGTAAGGCGTAAAGTCTGCATAGCGTGGTATAAGGAGACAGGGGTTCTATTATAACTCTTGCTAAACTGCTCTTTTACTTTTTTTCTATCACATTACAGATCATAAAGGAATTTGGATAACGCTATACATTGAGGTACCCTTTATAAAGCATTTATAAATGTGTTCATAAATGATTAATGAGTCATTTACAAATGCATTAGGAAGCAGTTATAACTGCATGAATAAAAAGAGCGATTCTAAGGAAATACCTGCCAAATAGTGAGCCATTCTCTAACTCACATGTTATAAATGATTAATAAATTTATTTATTGATTATTTATTAAGCAGATTCATTATTATCTTGATGTTGTTTGCAATACACTCTGTCAGACTGGACACTGTAGGATGTTATGTTTTCTTTTCTTATACCTGTTCACTATTTTCCCTCTTTTAATTCATGCAGTTATAACTACTTTATAACTGCTTACATAATTGCTTATTAATCGTTAATGAACACATTTATAAATGCTTCATAAAGGTAACCTTAATGTAAAGTGTTATCTGAATTCGTTTTCAATTAAACGGATTTAAGACTTAAAATTAATTTGTATTCATAAAGTTTAGGGTAAGGTTAGGGGTGTAGGGCTTAAATATATATCAATAAGTTGCCATCATTTTAATAATTATTATAAATATAATGGTTTACACTGTTATGATTGCATAATGTTTAATGCACAACGAGGTGCAAATAGTAACGTAATCTGACATTATTTATAAGTACTTAGTTAAAATAAAAACAGCTATTTTCGGTGTAAAAAGTATTGATGCCTTGGGCTGGCTATTTGCACTCAGTGATATTTTTTTTATAAAAAATAAAGATAATACATTTTTTAAACGTGTCTATACCCTAATATCCATTGAAAACATTTATACCGTTACAATGACAACACAAGTGTCTCATGACGTCACAGCGTTAGTGAAGGTCACAAGAGAATTTCAGATTTTCTCTGTAAAACCCTTTTAAAAAGTTGTGTTTTTGAAAACAAAGAAAGCCAAACGGAGACATTTTTGTAAAAAGAGACATTTTTGGACTTTCCTCTTAAGGTGGTGGTGTTCAGCAGGATGTCACTTATAATTGTTTCAGTCACATGACAAATGAATAAAACCGTAAATAGACGGTCAGTCTGTTTGGACTGTGTGTAGGGGTTTCAGATTCTTTGGACAGACACGCATCTCTGTCTGTAATGAATGGGAAATGTGTTTCATTGCCATACATTGATCTACATATATTATCACTGATAATGTGAATAGTACGCTGGGATGCTTGTGTGCTGCCTACGGTCAGCTCAGAGTATGCCACAAACCACACTAGCATTCTTCTTTCACTTTTTAATTACGATTTCTTGACGTATCTGACCAAAATGCACATATTTGTACTTGTGGGTGATGTTGTGCTTTGAATGAATGCATTGTCTAAAATAAACCTCAAAACAATGACATGAGTTTTTGGTTTGGATTATGATGCTTAATAACTGGTTCAGGAATAGGTCGTAAACTCTGTGTTTTATTTTCTACAAATGTGTCGGGATAATTTACTCGTTGATATTATATATTGTCATTTTATTTTATACATATAGAGATGAGAAATAAACGTTTAAACAAACCTGTTTAAATGACATTTCTAACACGTCTATGTCAGTCTTTGTCATATGATGTCAAGCTTGTGACGCTAAAGAAAGACAATTACACTCCGAGGAAGCAAACGTTTCCCATAGTAAAAGATCTGTGATCGCTCTTATGTTGTTTACATGTAAACGTTCTTAGAAACATGAAAGATCCAACTCTCAGTAAGATATTTTTAACATAAACATATGTGATCCTCAAACGTATTTATTACGTTGGATACGTGTCATAAAATAATCTCCAGGTATAAAACACGACACACATTTTTTGATCCTCTAAAACTCTCATTACCATAATGAATCTGAATAGTTTTAAGCCAGTAATTCTTATTTTCCTCCGTGTTTTATTTTTAAAGATGCCTTTTTATTGACTTTGGCAGATGTACTAGACAGTACAAATATGAATAGTACCATGAAGCATAAACATTTCTAAGCGTTAAAACTTCATGATTTTTATGGTGATGAGAATTTAAGAAGAACATAACTGTTAGGTCATTTTATGATTCCAATGATTCCAGAAGAGTTTTGTTTTTCCTTTTCCTTGATATGGGACCTGGACATCTTTTGTACAGGTTTCGAGAGGTTCATCAAGCTGACCGTCCCAAACATTTCCCCACAGTCTCCATCCAAGTCCCTGATACAGGAAAAAGTGGATTTCTACCCCGGCAACTGCTCGGCGGGTTACGACAGTCTTTTCCTCATTTGGCTCAATACCATGGTCCAGCTGTCATCAGGGTTCACAAGCGTCCCCCCCCTCAGCTGCTAAATGCTACGAGAGACTGAGCGCATGGGTTATAATTAGCTCTTAGTCGACACACCACTTCACTGTTGAGAACATAAAGGAGTGCCGGGTCTCTTCACACTCTCTAAACTGTCTATCGTGTCTTTCTCTCATCCAGAACACTGGAAACCAAAGAAGAGAAATCAACCAGGTCGGACCACCTCTGCCTCCTCTTCTTATTGTTCATATTCTCTCTCTCTCTCTCTCTCTCTCTCTCTCTCTCTCTCTCTTTCTCTCTCTCTCTCTCTCTGAGAATCATTGTGCTTGCTCAGACTTGGATACTGGACGGCGCATAGCTCACAGGGTCATAGTATTCAAACGGTTTCGGTTCTGACTGCAGGAGCAGATGACGACGTGAAGATCGTCCAGCAGGAGGTTTTTTGTGTGATGGTTTATTCCAGGAACAGTTTGCTTCAAGTGGACATTTCTCATGTTGACGACACATTTTAAAAAACTTCACAGACTTTGAAGCAAAGTCATCTTCATTGAACTGGTGCCTGAAGCGTGGGAACACTTAAAAACGGTACGTCACATTATTTTAATTCATATATTGATTGTCTTATCAGTACATTCATATTGAAATAGTTCAGAAATCTCCTTTTTACTGACATACGCTGTACTGTGAAAATTCGCACAGAATTGATATTTTTGTGTCGGAAGACATTATAATGTAACGGCAGTAACTTTGAAGAACCGTAAAACATTGAGCGTAACCGTTGAGAGGTTTATTCAAGAGTTCTCCCAGAGGTCAAACGTAATCATCCTTATCTCATTCCAAACCTGTATGAAAGTAAGTAAAAGTAGAAAATCCGAAGGAACGGGACGTTGAATGAAAACGAGCACTCTCAAACTTTAGGAAAGGAAGAAAAAGGGTTCGAATCCGCATCGCCAAATTGACATTGAGCTGTCAGCATTTAGTGTCACGGATGTGGCGTGTTTCAACACATAGAAGCGTGAATGATTTTGAGAGCTAATCCTCCGAAGCCATACAATAGCATTATGTAAGCTGTTCGAACCGTTTAAATATTATATTTGTGGACTGAAGAAATTCACACAGGTTGAAGAAGTGTGAACCGCTCCTTTGAAAAGTTGACTTCATTGTGAGGGTTTGCCTTCGGTAAACGCTTCATCAGATTCCATGTCCTATAGAGGAGTGTCTTTCAGTCTGAGCTCTGGGGAACTGAGGATAAAACAGAGATGCTTGGCAAAGCCGCAGCGCTTTGAAGTTTCAACCTTTCAGTCATGATGTCTTAAATCAGCCCGTGTGACCTAATATTCCCTCTGGACTTTGACTCTGAACTGTCTAAACACTTCGGTTTGTGAAGGCCGAGGAGTCCGCTGCTCATATTTCTCTCATGAGAGGTAACAGAAGAGTTAAAGTACAGAATGCATGTGTTTAGACTCAGACAGAAGATTACAAATAAAGCTGGAATTTGACTGGAGTCATCATGATGTTTGGCTAATTTCTCACACACACCTCCCTTCTTCCTGCCGGGATGGTGAGCCAAATGTTTCCCTTGAATCATGTGCTGCAGTTAGCGCTCGTGTCACCGATGGACTGATAGGACACGGGTTGTGACATCAGTGTGCTAATTCTGCACTGCCATGTGAGACTTAAACAACAAGCCTTCACTCCTACTGTCTGTCCTCACGTCGTCATGGCATCAGAACATACACCGTTTGTGTGTGTGTGTTTGTTTGTTTATGTGTGTAGTGTATTTTTAGCTAACACACAATGTCCAAGATGGCAGTATCACTGTTTAAGCTTGGCATAGCACACTTACTAAAAAGTACAAAGATATGTTTTAGAAGTCGCATGTTTTGCTCGGTTGGTAGAGTATTGTGTTTGCAACGCAAACGTCACGGGTTTCAAGATTAAATGCAGGTCAAGTTGCCTCTTAATGTGCCAAGTGCATGTAAAAGTACTTTGGCGGACCGTATAGACGGTTTCATCAGATGCATGTGCCTGGCCTGAAGTTAACTTCCGGTCTGTGTTTGTTTATCGGTCTGACTAGTGACGCCGTTAATATAACAATTCATTTTATATTGAATTTATAGTAATATCTTAATTGTGTGAAGGATAATCCACAGCTAGCCATGCGTTGAAGGGTTTTAATGCACGATTTGGAGGCCAAGAACCCCCCGACGCCAAGTGCATTAAAATGAATGCACGGCTAGCTGCGGATTATCGCGCTTAAACTATGGTCAATTGCCAAGTTAAAGCGTTTATTGATGTTTACAGTGTAATATTAGAATAAACAGGTTGAAATGACAGATATTTTGTACGTTAATTTCAAACTGACTGTGCGTTAAAGGGTTTTAATGCACAACTTCCAGCCAATCAGTATCAAGTATTCAAAGAGACATTGGTATAAATTAAATTAAGATACTCAACTTTCTGGAGGTCTACCGTGTCGTTGCTGCCGAAATCGTCTATAATGATATGTAAATAAGCATTCAGTATCAAGGTATTTACCGTATAAAAGTACCGTGGTTTGAGGTTCTGTACCGTGGTATTTTTTTTACCATTGTATTATTTAGTTTTACTAAGAATTTATTTCACAGGCCTGTTTAAAAAAATGCTAGTCTAGATCTGTTTTTATGTAAGAATAAATCACAGAAAAATAAAGAAGTGAGGTATACTTGTTTATTTAATAAAGAGGTGGATTGATGTATATCAGCAGAAAGATGATTTCCGCCATGTGTGAAGCGTTAAAGTCTTCACCTGTTAGTACTTGGGAAAAACACTCCCTTCAGGAAGGGTGTGAGGCGCTATAAATGACACAGCCGTGGGACTCAGAATTAACAATATATCATTACAGCCAAAACAGACTCGGCGGTGAGGTCATCTTTGTGCTGCGGCCCACACCTATTGTCAGAACCGATCGTGGCATCGGCCCAGACGCATTAATGTAGACGCTGAGAGATTCCAAGCCGCTGATGGCCGTATGCTTTTCCTTTCTTTTTTAGCAGATACTAGTATATAAGGTTCCTTACAGTCTCTCTGGAGTGTTAACTTAAGACTGCGTTCCAGTTCACACAGATGCTGTGTGTTGAAATATTGTACTTCGCTGGCGATAGGAAAGTGCATTTTTTCAGTATGCAGAATCACAGTACAAAAGTGGTAGCAAACAATAGATTTGTGTTATACAATTGTGTCTTGATATCAGAGATCCCTTTGTCGCGTAGTTCTGTAGGGGGTGTGTAATGATGTTGCTTTTCTCTTGTCGCCGTTTGAAAACAGTAAGAGATTATTGATCAAGGAACCCGCTAGCTATGTTTACTGTACATGCATCAAATAATCGAGTTATTGGACTGATGGATCAAAGTGTACTGATGGATCTTAATGTAAACGTCAAACTTAATCCAAAATAAAAGTTGGATGGTGGAAGGGATGATGTAGACCTGAAATAATTCAATTAACATGACAGAATTAAGTATGTCAACTAGGGATGCCTAAATCCTTTCTCTGCCATATCGGTATCAGCCGATAAATGGTCATTTTTTATGTTATCGGTATTTGCCGATAATACAATATATTATTGCCGATAAATCATTTCATCTGGTTAAACTGCTTCAGCTGGACGCTGCCCACATATAAAATAAAGCACAGTTCTGTCTTTCTGTCGTGATCATTCACTTGTTGATGTAGGTACGGTATGTACTGTAGATACAGTATTTTTCAATGTGTAAGTGATAGGAACAAAAGCATATTGTTTAAATCAGACCGCGGTCTGAATGTTGTCTGTCTTCAGATCTGTTAGACATGTGGCTATTAAAAAAACAATTCTGGGTTGCTCGGGAAGAACATCTACCATTTGTTTATCAAATAAAAATATACCAGAAGAGTTTGAAGGTTAAATGTAAAGTAAACTTGGTACATGATTTTCAGGGGTAAAAGAGAACTAACGGTTTCCTTGTTTTCTGCAGTCGTCCACTTTTTACCCTTTTTTTACATCTTAGGGAATATTCAGATACTGTATATCGACCAATATATCGGTTATTGGCTTCCAATGTTAAAGAATTATTGGTTATTCTTCACGGCCAAAATGTACATATCGTTGCAACCCTAATGTAAGCACTTGAATCTGAGTATTTTCTCATTTGGATTCATAAATATCAATGATGTTTATGTCCAAATCTTAAGTGTATTTTCCAAGCAAGTCAAACACGCTATTCGATGGTGTTTTTCGTTTTTGTGTGTCAGAAAGTTGAGGGTGTGTGTATTCAAAGGTTTGCGTTCTACGCCGTGCAATTCTGTAAACAACGTGAAGTTATACTTAATATTTGTAATAATATATAATAATTGTATTTTTTATTTATAAATAACTGTTGAGATTCCATGTTGCAATTGGTTACGATAAAATATTGAATGCAATAATTTATTACAGATTGGTCATTCCGTTCACCCCAGCTGTGATTAGTTTCGCATTTTTCCATTGTCCTCCTTTTTTACTGTACGAGAGCAATGACATCATCATCTTCACATCAGAAAAGCACGAGGTCTGAGCTGAGGTCATGCTGGAATCCGAGCGAAACCATGCAGAGATTAAAACCCAGCTTTATCACTAACATTTACTCATCCGTCGCAGCTAGGCCAAACAAAAGAGAGCGTGCTTATATAACGGACTCTAAAGGCGTGTGTGTAATGCTGAGGTCATTGCAAAATGTATTTCTCGTTCTGGGTCAACAGATCTGGCAACCTGCGAACTCCTTTCTGAAGGAGCCAGTGGAAAAGATTTTCTAGATAGCAGCTCATTCGCATTAAAGTACATCACTGCGGTTGTGTTTGTTGGGTCATTTCCAGAAACCGTTTTAGAATCAGCGTACGAATTGAAAAATTAAGAAGGTGACATAGACATAGGCATAGGTTTAATAGACATCAGCAATTTTTCCAAAGAGAAAGTTTTACCAAAGAGAGTTGATGGAGCAGTTGTCACGTTCTGTGGTCAAATAATATAACAAAATATATATTGTATAGTAAAAGCTAATGAAAGCTGTGACTGTTCTATCCCATGTCTTTTAAAGGGGTCATATATTGGACGGCTAAAATGAACATTATTGTGTGTATTTGGTTTAATACAGTGTGTTTACGCAGTTTACGTAAAAAATGTCACATACCGTGCATTACTGTTGCTCCTCTGTGCTCTTGCTTTCTAAAACGCCTCCATTTACTACATTTCGTTACACTGTACTTGTATATGTGTAATGACAATAAAGTTGAATCTAATGAAATCTAATTTGGAACAAAGCTCATCGTGTAAAAGCGCAGGATGCTCTGATTGGCCAGCTACCCAATGCCTTGGGATTTGCCGAATACCTCAAACATGTGGTGGAAATGTAACGGCCCTTTCCATATGCCGTAGGGCTGGGCGATATGTATCGCGATTCACGCTACTGTCTAAATCGATTCTGAAATCGATTCGATGTTTTATGGACAGCTCTTCTGTGAACTACGGCTCTTTGATCACTAGGAAGTGCTACTCAATCTAAAACTACTAGAAGATTGCGTCGTTTATAAGGAACATTTGAAGAAGCAACGCTCGTCAAACATCATCACTATAAATATACTTTATTATCATGAAAATACCTGAAAAGGTTTGAAGTGCAGCGATGGAATATGACCATTGGCATTTCTTCTTTTGTTACCAAAGATCACTCGTCATATGACTTCTTTATATAACAGATTATTTTTATTTTAGGGCTGTCAAAAGATGAATTGCAATAAATCGCATTTAGATTAAAAGTTTGTGCTTACATAATACATGTCTGTGTACTGTGCATATTTATTTTGTATTTAAAAACTCATACACATTCTCATATTTACATTTTACAATTTTTACCAATAATTAAAATGACTTATGAACGTTTATAAAGTTTATATTTTACTTAGATATATGCATGTATGTGTTTATAAATACAAAATAATATGCACAGTACACAGACGTATGTTATGTAAACACGCTTTCATTCTGAATGCGATTTATCGTGATTAATTGTTTGACAGCCCTATTTTTAATAAGTTTATTTCTTTGGTAAAAAGCTGTTTAAGTTGCTGTGTAATGTACCATGGGACGGTCCTCATGATCATAAAATAAACCCTTAGTGGGAGAAAACATCTCGATCACACTGTGTGTATTTATTTTGTGATGATGACTATCCCCTAATAAAATTGCACACGCAAATGACCGTGTGGACGCAAGGACACGAGCTTAAACAAAAAAGTAAATCTGATAGACTCCTGAACCTTCACCTAAAACATCACAGCACATTTTAAACTAGGATACAGTTTATGACTTCTATTTATGAACATGTGCGCTCTACAACCTCTCAATGTCATCTCGCTCTCTCTCTCCCCATAATTCTATTGAATTCAGGCACAGCTTGTGGGTGTGAAAGGGTGTTGTGAATGTGATATCAAAATCTGTGATACAGTAAAAAAGCTTGTGCATTGGAGAAAATGATTATTAACCAACCTCAGTCTGAAAAGCGAACTTCATAATATCTCACTTCTTCTTCTTTGTGTCTGCCTCACAGGAAGGTTATGTGCGCCTCGTGTGTGTTAAAGATTACCGTATGATGAGCTTTTGGCAATTATATCATCAACACGAATGCAATGCTTCTGCAATAACACATTTTTCTCAAGTATCGTGTATTTGTGTGTCTGTGCCTGTCCGGGTCTGTGACCACTATGACCAGTCTTGAGTATCATCAAAGTATGTTAAAGCCTTTAAACCGATGTGAGATGACCAGTCGTATCAGTGGTTCGGAAAAAGCAGTTTTATTCTCAAAGGGGTGGTCTACCATGACCGGATGTGTTCAAACGAGAGCATTCGCTTCTCATGTCAACCTGCAGAGACATCAGGGTACTCGTGAGCCTGTGAGATAACAAATCATAGACGTCTGCAGTATGTTGTTTTCGGAGGGTGTTGTCTTCAGTGTACATCGTGCAGTACGTCACTTCTCAACGGTGTCTTAACGTCTGAAACGAAGTGGGAAATTTCACAAGCTGAGATAGATGTGCCCTGTTAAATATGACAGCAATGCCTGGCAGGCACGAAGCCTAGATGAGTTATGCCAACAAACAATGTGCCAGTTTTTTGACCTGCATGTCCGTTCTAAATATACAGTTAACACTACCGCTCACCTCGGCTGAAAATACCTGAAGAATCGGAAGAATTAAGAGCTGCAAGTAACCATCCTTCATTCAATCCGTATGCCATTATAAATGTCTCCAATGCGTGGATTAAGAATTCAGGGACCGCTGGGCACAAGTGTCTTGTAGACCACCCCATACGCACAAGATTACAACCTGAAGGACAATATCTGTACACATTCTACATCATATAGGATTTACAACTCAACAATGCTTTTCTGGACCAGCAACAACAATATCAAGACATTTTCCAGCACACTGTAATTCACCGGCATTTGCAAGCACACACTGCCTCGCCTCGACCTATATTCATTCAGTTCTGTCTGATTCTTCCTTAATTCACACACAAAACTGATTTTCTAATAACGAAAGCCAGAAATTGGTAAAGTAAGGCAGTTAGTCCTGATAAACATTATATCAAAATTCTTTAATGGCGAAGAACACCACCAAACTCTTAGATTTTGATATTTTAAGGACAAGCGTGAGGGTATTGTAACTGACTGTCACCGGTTCTATTCGCCCTGCTTTGCTCGGGCCTCGAACCGGTGACTACCCGGATGTGAGACGACCACAGTGTCTAATGTCTGTCGCTAGAGCACCTCTGATGGTCGGGGAGTGAGGTTTACACACTGCACAGCTCTTCACTAGCCTATAGATTATATTTACGACAATAAAGCCGTTTTCATTTACATATTTTCTGTTTCTAAAAGTTAATAAATCAAAACTTGCTAACGTTACCCCTGGGCCGGTGCCCATAATGCCCATTGGATAATCCGGCCCGGATGTCTCCAAAGACGCCCGTGTCTCGGTCTGATTGGTCCACCCGGTGTCTCCTGTGTGGACGTCTCTATAAATACAGTTCAATTTCAGCACCGAACAGCTGGGCTGAGCATCCAGGGAGCTCTTGAGATGTGAAGTACACAGAGTCAGTTGTAAATATATAGAAGACAAATTCACGTTTATATCCACCGGCTGCCTCGGCCTCTAATTACAAGAGAAGTAATGTCACCCCAGGTGTCAGGGATAATCAGACATATATAAATACACCCATCTCAACACTTTCTATGCTTTATTTATTTTGTTTGTATGTTATTTTTATGTTGTATTGAGGTTAAACAGATGAGAATTAGAGGTTAGCTAAACAAGTCAAAGGTCGGGACTGAAATTAATATTCCCACCCCTACATGACTAATATAGACCACTTTGCTAGATGGTCCAGATGCACTTCCGGTCTACTTTTTTTTATCGTACATACTTAAATCTCAAAGATATTCCTTTAAATTCAGATTTGGTAAATGTTGTATAGGCTGTATTTTGTAGTTTTGAAGCAGCGTTGGTTTACATCATCTGTGGTGGTCTGCAGTGCAGTGAATTGAGAGTGAAGATATTTGATCAGAAGATGATTTTTTTTGCCCGGCGAACAATAACACGGGTGATTAAAATCACACTAATCTAAGTGTGTGAGATTTGTATCGATTCTGTCAAAACTTTATGACCTGTTGTGAAATTGAGCTTTTTGAACATCTTGTTTCGATTTTTAAGATATTAAAGTCTTTTTTTCCGGATGCTTTTCTAGTGGGAACGTGGATCCCGAGAGATGTTTGGGTTGTGAAAAGAGGATTGTGGGATATGATGTCAGAGCAGAGAGGTTCGGTGTGAGATCATAAGGGAGGGAGTTCATACGCTGTTTATCAAAAATCTTGACGTCGTCGTTGAGCTCAGCAGTGATTACACAAAGAGCTCTCTCTCTCTCTTTCTATCTCTCTCTCTCTCTCTCTTTCTATCTCTCTTTCTCTCTCTCTCTCTCTCTCTCTCTGTCTCTCTCTTTCTATCTCTCTTTGTCTCTCTCTCTCTCTTTCTATCTCTCTTTGTCTCTCTCTCGCTCTTTTAGGAAAATCCCCCACTTAAATCTACAGATGGGAACATGAGAAACTTGCAGATTGATGAACTCCATATTATAATATTGTAGCCAAAAACCTGTGTTTGTCTAGTAGATGGGTGAATGTTAGAAAACATATCAAGAACATGTGACCTGTTCATATATAATCCCCCAAAACAAAGAGTTTGTGTTCGGTTATGACCGTACAAATTGTCCGACGTGGCATCAGAATGGCACGTGTCACACTGTACTTGAACACTCGGTGTATCTGTCCGTGTTCATCACGTTGTTGTTTGCACGTCCAGGTGAAGATGAGGTCAAGGACCAGCGATATGGAAGGATCAGAGAACCGACCGTTTGCTAAAATCCACAACACGGAGAAAGAGAAAAGCGTGCCGGAGCAGATGAAGAAGCAAACCATAGGTCAAAAGGAAAGCAGCGGGGAGAATATTGTCGTTTCTGGAACGCTGAAAAAGCCGCAGAACCCTCACGAGACGCAGCAGAGAAAAGCCGGACTGATGGACCTGTCTAAGGAAGAGCTCATCCGTCTTCTGGGTGTCATGGAAGGAGAAGTTCAGGTGAGACTTGGACGTGTGATAGAATTGATTTTATGTCTACCGTGGTAATAAGTTTACTCCAAAATATCTTGGTAAAAGAGGTAACTTGTTAACGTGTGCATTAATCTGCACGATGGATTTTTGGAAATCGACTATCCGTGTGCTATAAGAAAGCTCATTTAAGCATTCTATCATTTGGCAGATTGCTAATTCTACAACCAAATACTATGTAACCCAATATAATGCGAATGCTAAGGAAGGGCCGAAAAGCAGCGCACGCTGCATGAAATACTCTATCCCATAATGCAAGTGTACTGTATTTAGCACATTCATACACTTTAGGCAGAATGCATTTATCCATTGGAATTCCAGCCAGTCTTATGATTTGCTTTTAATGCGTAGAGCTCCCCCTGCTGGTGTATAGAGAGAACGCTATTACATTTTCAGAACAGCGTGAACGATTGACCTAATAATTGAAAAATTCAGCGTTAAGATATATTCGACCAGCACTGTCAAAAGAGTATCATACAGGGACTTTTCGGATGAAAATGATATCAACATTTTATGTAACACAATGATTGTGTTCATCAGGCACGTGAGGACATTATTCACATGCTCCAGTCTGAGAGAACACGACCAGAGGTTCTAGAGGCCCATTACGGTTCTGCGGTTCCCATCCAACCCCTGCAAGCCCTGCAGAGAGACAGTCTGATGACCAGCAGTGACATGACTAGAGATGATGTGTACGACATCCCCATGATGGAGGTGTGATTTCATCTCTACTCCCTTCAAAACGACCTTTCTCGTAAAGAGAAGAGACCGTTCAGCCGGACCGTGCAAATCATTTTGATCCATTCATCAATGTTTGAAATATGTTTTGACATGCATGAATATAAAGATGATGTTTCTACAGCTGGACCGTTTGGAGGAGAAGCAACGAGAAACGTACAGACGGATGTTAGAGCAGCTTCTGTTAGCAGAGAAGTGTCACAGACGGACGGTCTCCGAGCTGGAGAGTGAGAAACGCAAACACGCCGACTTCATGAATAAAAGCGACGATTTCACCAACCTGCTGGAGCAGGACAGAGAGCGGTGAGCGGGTCTGCACGGTCGCGTGTCACAAGCCCTTGTCTGAACTATCTGACTTTTACTTTAAGGATTTAGATTCTCGGAGGAATCTGCTTCAGCTTTCATAGCTCAGGAGATGTGATGTAGTGTAAGAGCTGTTTGTGTCACAAATGAAATATCAATGACACGTTTTATTGGAGCTTTGTCTCAGTATAGGTAAGATATTTAGAGCAACTGTGGTGTTGTGTATTATAGACATTGCAGATATTAGAAATGCTTTTTATCTGTTGAAAATCAGGTGACTCATACCTGCGAAATCCAAACAAGGTCATGATGAGATAATGAGATCATTCATGTTCACATGATAAGAACCTTATGAGGGTTTCTCTGTCACGCTCCTCTGAATTCCCCCTAAACTTTAGAAAAGCATGATTTTAAAACAAAGATTTTAACATTTTCTAAATATTATACATTCATGACTTTTTTTCGTCTGTCGGGTGAGAATCATTTCATTGGTCGCCTAGAAAACAACGAGCCACGTGTTGTTTATTTTTGGGGTTTTCTCAATAGTCAATGGTTACTCAGAAACCCATCAAAACCTAAATAAATTCAAACCCAACAACAAATGCCTAAACATAATATTTGTAGCCATGTGACGACTCGTTGAAATAAAACTTAAAGCCCACATGAAAGTACACTGTTATAGTATTTACCATGTAGTATAATCTGTTTAGTATACCAGAGTGATTATAGTTTTGTTTTGTTTTATTCATATTTAAAATACCTTTTATTTTTTTATCTTTAGTTTTTATGTTAGTTGTAGTTCATATTTCTAAGCAACTTTGCTTTATGCTTTGTCATTTGATTATTTATTTGTTTATTTTTAATGTTACTATATAATATTTATTATTATAATTGAACATATAATAATTTTTAGGCAATTTTTCACTAGTCAAATATTTGATTTGACTTCAACCAACAGAAACTTTTCTAAAGTTCGTTTCATTTAAGGAAACAAAAATGACCTTTTAGTAAACTACTGGAAGTTGATCAACCATAGTAAACCGTGTAGAATACTTTAATATTTACTATAGTAAAGTTCAAAAACACTACATATGTATCTATGAATTCCACTATAGTAAAGCAGTATTGTTTCATGTGTGATGTTTCTTAGCTCTGGTGTTTTTACCAGTATCACGCTGATCTCTGAGCGCTGTGTGTGAGCACATTCCTCCATGATTCTCTCATTTCACAGATTCATAGCAGGTGAGGTCACGCTATCACCACACCACCTGGGACTGAATGACGGGTGGAGACGGGGAATCCCGCCAAGAATATAAAACTGCAGCGTGCCGAGCTTCTGCAAGCTCCTGTGATGTGCTTCCTCCTCACATTACCCCTCTCTCTTCTTCACTCTTGTTGTTTGTTAACCTCTCATTTTAGAAACCCTGTAATTTGAAGACAGGAACTAGTTTTGTTCTTTTATTGGAAGAAGGTCACTGCGAGACAGACACTGATCTTTATCTATGTAAACATTCATATTGAGTTAAAATCTGAATTCACCTTGTTTACTAACTGCAAAAACCTTTTTAAGTCGAAGAACCTTACCACAGTAAAGTTTAACATAGTTAAAACTACAATATACGTACATCATACATTACCAAAATGTATGCTTCACTATAATATACTTCAGTATACTACGTTACAACAGTTTACTATAGTAAATACCAGTGTTTACTCAAAATACTAGTATACTGTAGTATTTTGATGTCTTTATTTATATTTCAAGTGTAAAACATTAGAAAGGGTCATTTAGAAATTGACAAGCTGTGTGAATTAAAGTTTATTTGTGTAGGGTGACCATACGTGTCAGTTTTCCCGGATGCACCCTGGCCAAGGTTTGGCTGCGTCCTCCGGAGGTCACATTTTTCGCATACGTCATCACGGTTGTCTCATTTGAGTAAAATAATAAAATTAACATTTATTTCTCTTAACATGCAATCATTGTAGTTGCTTGCCTAAAATAATAAACCCCGGTGACGTGTGCGCCAAAGCTATAGAAATCCTGGCCAGGACACGTCCGGGAAAAATGGCACGTATGGTCACCGTAATCTATGTCTGTATTGCAAAATGTTTTTTACTTACGGTAAATCAAATGACACCATCCCATTTATACGAAATACCGTGTCATTGTTCTCCCACAAAACAAAACCTTCCCCTGCATTGTCATCCAGTTCCCATGGGAACACAAAGTCGCAAGTGAGAAAAGCAGTAAATGGGTCATTTCGGTCAAGTTTATGTGAGCTGGAAAGGGAGCTCATGAAATGCTGCAAAAGATTGAATGTGTTGGCCATCAGTTTAATTGACTGTTTCCTAAAACAATATCCTGACTCGGACAAAGAGAGAGTGAGAGAGAGAGAGAGAGAGAGAGAGAGAGTGAGAGAGAGAGAGAGAGAGAGAGAGAGAGAGAGAGAGAGAGTGAGAGAGAGAGAAAGCTGGGAAAAGAGTCCGAAAGCTGTCTGTTAGCTCCTCCTCCTCTCACCGAATAAGGTCAGAAGAGTTGTGTGTTAGTGGGATGATATCACCAGTGCCGTTTCACACAACGTTCACCTCTCACTGTGATGATGACATGTTTGGAATGTGATGGTTAACACAGGATCCTTGAAATGATGCGGTGAGCGTCTCTGCAGAGTAGTTAAAGTTGTGCGGTTCACATCGCTGTAGACATGGATCTACCTGGACTGCTTCCCAGATAGATGGTGAGTTTGAAAACTGTTTAAAGAGAATGCAAATGAGCAGTCGGATTGGATCGGTACTGTAGAATTCTCAGGAAAATTAGGTCATGGAATTGTGAATAATATACTGTGGGTTTTTTGGTGGTGTCTGGCATTTATTTTGCAATAGGCGTTTATATAAGTTTGTGAGACTCCCGCAAAGCAGGTCAGGTTAAACATTTACCAGCATCGTAGATGTTTCTTTAAGTGGCTGAAAATCAACTCTTGTGATGTGTCGACTATTATCCCGGTGGGAGTGATTCCCCATTGATCTGTCAAGCTGCTGGGGAGCTGTTGCAATGCTGTGACCATGTAAGCGTGAAACTCTCAGTGACTGAGGGACAATCACAGCTTCCAATCTGTTCTCTCAACTGACATGCTTTTTGTCTGTAGAAACATTCAACTGTTTTTTTCTGAGTCTACTCATGCATTTGGGATCATGTGCCAGGAATTGCATGGGTTGTGTTTTTTTCTCATTTAATACTGTTAAGAGTTATATCATATAAAATATAATTATAGTGTATGATTGTTGTTGTTACCGATCAATTTAGGTAAAATCCCGTTTGGGAGGAATTGCGTGAACTTTGTTTTGAATGAGTCCTTAATCGTGTTTTTCCAGACTCAAGAGACTGTTGGAGCAGGAGAAAGTGTACCAGGCTCGGAAGGACAAAGATCACCGAAAACATCTTGAGAAGGTTCAGGAGGAGCTGGTCAAGCTGAAATCATTTGCACTGATGCTGGTGGATGAAAGGCAGCTTCACATTGAGAAGATTGACCAGCAGACACAGAACGTCCAGGAGCTCAGCAAAAAGCTGCATGAAAGGGAGCAACAACTGGAAGTCGTCAACAGCAAAGCTAAAGACGACAGCTTGAAGATTCAGAGGTTGGAGCTTGACTTAGAACATAAGACCTCTAAATTCACACAGGAACATGAGGAGATGACCACCAGGCTCACCAAGACAGATTCTGAAAGCCGACAGTTGCGTCTGAAGTTGGCTGGCTTGTCACGCAAGATCGAGGAGTTAGAGGAGACCAATCGTACGTTACAGAAATCTGAAGAAGATCTGCAAGACCTGCGTGACAAAATAAGCAGAGGGGAGTGTGGAAACTCAAGCCTTATGGCTGAGCTGGAGAACCTTCGGAAGAGAGTTCTGGAGATGCAGGGAAAGGATGAGGAGATCACGAAAACAGAGACGCAGTGCAAGGAGCTAAAAAGAAAGCTTCAGGATGAGGAGAACCACGGCCGTGAGCTAAAACTAGAGGTGGAGAAACTGAAGAAGAGGATGATGGACCTGGAGAAACTGGAGGGAGCTTCTAACATGAGCAAATCTGAATGTGCTCAACTTCACACCAACCTGGACAGAGAAAGAACCTTGACGAAGAACTTGGCCTGTGAACTAGAGACGGTAAAAAAACACATCAAAGAACTTGAGAGCTCCGAATCGAGACTGGAAAAGGCAGAGAAGAGTTTGAAAGATGACTTGGCGAAACTGAAATCATTCACTGTGATTTTGATGGACGAAAGGAAGAACATGGCAGAGCGAATTAAACAGGAGGAGAAGAAAAGGGAAGAGCTGAGCAAAATGTTCAAAGCGGAGCAATGCAAGGTCACGGACGTCACCGAAAAGCTGATTGAGGAAAGTAAAAAGCTTCTTAAATTGAAGTCTGAGATGGAAACAAAAGTGTCCACGCTTACAAAAGAAAATGAGGACCTGAAGTCTCAACTCGCAGGTGGAGAAGAGAAAATCATAGATCTGAGTGCAAAGGTATGTCAGATGCAAAGTAAACTAGATGAGCAAGAGGAGAGCAAGTGGGAATCTTCCAGAAACAAGGTTGGATTTTCTGATGAGGACAACAAGGTTAAGGAGCTCACGCAGGAGATCGAGAGACTCAAGAACCGTCTGAAACAGCTTGAGGTGGTTGAGGGTGATTTGTTGAAGACGGAAGATGAGTACGACATGCTTGAGAAGAAGTTTAGAACTGAGCAAGACAAAGCCAATTCCCTGTCCCTGCTTCTTGAAGAGATGAAGACCCAGATCACCAAGAATAAAGCCATAGAGAAAGGAGAACTGGTGAGCCAAGAAGCTGAGCTTAGACTACGCTGCAAAATGGAGGAGGCCAGAACGAGAGATCTTCGAGCCGATGTCCAAGCTCTGAAGGAGAAGATTCATGAGCTCATGAACAAGGAGGACCAACTTTCCCAGCTTCAGGTGGAGTACGCTGTTCTCCAAAAGCGATTGATTGAAGAGGAGGAGAAAAAGAAAAACACGAGTCAAGAGGTCCTTAAACTAACCAAAGAGCTGGAAGCTACAAAGCGTTACAGTCGTGCTCTTAGACCCAGCATGAATGGAAGGAGAATGGTGGACGTTCCTCTCACTTCCACTGCGGTACAGACGGAAGTCGATATGAGCGAACACGCCGAGGATGAGACTCCGGCCGTGTTCATTCAGAAGTCCGTTCAAGAAGAAAATCACATCATGAGCAACTTGAGGCAGAAAGGTCTCAAGAAGCCTACGGTGTTGGAGTGTTACCCGCCGGCAGCCACAGAGATGGCCGTGAGGAAATCCTGGAACCCTTGGATGAAAAAGAAAGAAGCTGTAACGATCACCCAAGAGTTCATATCAGACAAAACAACCCAACAGGTCAACGGAACAATATCTCCAGAACTAACCATGTCTCAGAAAACAGGTCGACCACTCCATATTAAGGTGACTCCGGATCACCAGAACAGCACGGCCACGTTGGAGATCACTAGTCCACGAGCTGAAGACTTCTTTGCCAGCACTACTATCATCCCAACTCTTGGTCTCCAGAAGCCACGGATAACTATCGTTCCTACCTCCATGCTGACAAAGTCCAAAGCAAACAACGGAGCGAGTGGTCCGGAGCGGACAAAGTCTCCGGTTACCATCACAACCATCTCTCGAGCCAAATCTCCTGAAAAGGGTAAAACCGACCATCCCACCTCTCCTCTGGCCTTCATCACTGTTAGCGCGACGCCGGTCTCCCATGCCTCCCCGGAACCACAGGAGATGACCATGGGAAGGGCTATGTTCAAGTTGACCCCTGAAAAGCAGACCGTGCCAACGCCCGTCCGCAAATACAACTCCAATATAATCACAACAGAAGATAACAAGATCCATATCCACCTGGGCTCACCTGGGTTTAAGAAACCTCAGGATGATAGAAGTGGCACGGTAACCCTTTGGCCCAATGGTGTAAGTTCAGACAGCATGAACACGGGGACGGTTCTGCGCTCTCCGCGTCAGCTGACCGCTCACGTGGGGAACTCGGGAACACAGGGCAAGGTGACCAGCAGCATCACGATCACTCCCATCACATCGGCACCTTCACGATCGACTCAGTCTGTAGTGAGTATCACATTTGATTTGTGTTTTGAAGTGCATAAGTGTGTGAGCATACTATTGTGATTGTAAATTGTCATTTAACCATTAATATTGTGATTTTGTGTCCCTGAAAACAAAAGTGTAATATTTAATCTTCTACATTACAGTTGCTTCTGAAATGTTTCAAAATGATATCAGGCGGTGCCTGCTCTCTAGATAGCTCTCTTTCAAGGTATCAACAAAAATCAAATGCATTCCCCTTTTATATATATGATTTCTAACACAAGAATGGTGTTTGTCTACCCAGTAAAATCCTTGAGATAGTGGCACCAACTGACAACCTTCCCCATACCTTAATCTGAGATAAATTGGCTTTAATTATTATTAGCACACACTTTATAGTGTTATGTATGACTGCTTTCCTTGCCTTACACATCCTACTAAAATAAACAACAGCTATAAAAGCCTGTTACGAGAGATTATGCATGACAAGAACAGCATCTGACATATCGACTTTAAGAAATTCTAGTTTCTGAAAAGATTTTCATTTTGGAAATGAGAATTCTTATCTCTATTCAGTTTGAAGTCAAATTTTAAAAACGCACAAAGAGATAAATACGTTAAGCAGCCTGCAATTTTGTTTGTGATGGAGAGAGACAAAGTTACGGATTGCAGTTTTTCAACAATTCTTTATATCCTAGATAGTATACGTCTGTAAAATGTCTGCTAAAGATCTGTAAAACATCTGCTGTGTAGAGACATCTTAGAAATGTCTTAGAAAAGGAAGTATTGCATACATTCTGAATCATAAACATCTTAAAGACATCTTCTAAACGTCTACATGACATCTGGCAGAAAAAAGGTCTCAATCTTGCAGATGTAAATGCAGCCGTCATTTAGACGTCTCTGAGATGAATGTGTGCTGCTTTCAGGGTCGTTGATGCATTTTTCATGACTATGTTAGACACTTTCGTAAAGGAGTCTATAAAAGGTTCATGTTCGGAAATAAAAGGTAATCTACATACGTAAATATGAAGGCCATACTAAAGGTTATTTAAAACAAGAAGGGATATTCACCCAAAAATGAAAGTTCTGTCATTCTCAAGTTTTGACAGACGTATGTGTTTTGTTGTCTTTTTGCAGCATGGGACGAATGTGCAGTCACCTCGCTCCGCGGCAACAAGAATCCCTGTGTCAAAAGGTATGAAACCAGGGAAAGCGGTTATAGGCCTGTCCACGACGTCACGCTCTGAGAGCCAATCTATGAAAATTGAACTGAGGAAATCTGCCGTTTGCAGCTCTGTAACCGCAGGAGGAGGAAAGAGCTGAGAGCGACTCGTGTTAATGTACCACTGAAACCGTATCAAACACATTCATTCAATCATTTCACTGAGCCTGCCACTTTTAAACTGAGTCACATGACTTCTATTGTAAATATTATGTCATATCAATCTTTATGTACAGATATTTACGTTCAGGATTTCACATGAACGTCAGCACGTTTGTTTTCCAGCTCATTATCTCTAACCTTTTATCTTGTTTTCTTTCTTTTTTCTATTTATTTTTATCACTTCACTAATGTTTTGTTTTGTAAAGCTGTTTGTGGAGGTTTCCAAATGGCTAAAAATGTAATTGTGTGATTCCACGAAATAAAACATGTTTCTGTCTTCAGAATACACAGATAGCTTGTTATTTGGGCTTTTTGGAGTCACCAACACATGCATCACATGCATACGTACACACGCACCTCATCATCTTATCAGAGGCATTGAATATTGATCAGGAAACCTCCATGACATGTGAATAACATTAAGGCATGTGCCAACGATCATCACAAACTCACTCATTCACAGACCACAGGTATTTTACACAGAAGAAAATCTTTTGGTTTTGTGTTCATATAATTGAAGTCAGTGGCATTCAGTCTGGTTTGGTAACCAGCGTCCTTTAAAATATCTTCTTTTGTGTTCCGAAGAAGAAAGTCATACAGGTTTGAAATGACATCAGGGTGAGCAAATGATGACAATATTCTTATTATTGACTATCCCTTTAAATGATATCAACAGAAGCGCTATTCAATTCCTTACAATTTAGAAACAACACTGCCTAGACTTTGATAGTTAGGCGTTAGTGTGAAACAGTCTTTGTTTAAATGTGGTAACATTTCAACTCAAATCAAAAACAGTCCCTTAATGATAAAAGTTTTGAAAAAAAAGAAGCCACCAGGAGAAATTTATGACTGTCATTGAGAGTAAATAAATGATCATTTTGGGGCTGTAAGGTTCATCTTGAATCAATGCTTCTCCTGAGATCTGTACAACTAGAAACGAAAAATACAAACGTTCAAACCAGTGTGACATTCTCATTTCATGTTTTCATTTGGGCTCTTGAGCTGCTTTTTAATTTGTATGAATTATAGCTTTTTGAAATGTGTTAGAAAGCTACTAAAGTCTTAACATGTGTTCACAGTTTTTCAAAAGTCAATGACGTGACGTGGCTAAGAATTCGGCACATTAAATTGACATTAGACTTTATTGAAATTGCTCAGCATCTTGGTCATTATTCTTTGTTACTGATGTTCTTGTGTATCAGCAGCTTTTTCATTGGATTAATTCAGTTTTCATCGCACTGCCAATAATATGACTGTTTTCATTTTCTAATCCATCCGTGTACTATAACACGCTCTGACAGCTTGCCGATGACATCACTCGACAGCGCTACAATTCTGAGAAAGCGGTCATAAAATCCTGCTGATATTTTCCCCATTCGTGATTCTGGCTCCTAAGACGCATTTACACCAATCGGAAAACGATTCTTTCCATGAGGTCAGCTGCTGGAGTTTAAGAGCTCATTGTGTCTCAGTTTGCTCACGTTCCCTGTTTTCATCCTCAGAGAATGTTGTGCTCCATGTGAATCGAGAGCCACGCTGAGATGTGTTCCAGCTTCACTATGATACGGCTCGACAGATCGAAGCCCTGCGCACCACACCGCTGAGAGAACACCAGATCCATCACACCTGCACACCTGTAGTTCGGTTGGGTTCGTGCATGAGTCCGCAGCATAGGATGATGAAGATGCAGTAGAGTCGGATTCAGAGTATTAAGGGAGTAGAAATAGAAAGTGTTCGGGATGTGGAATTGAGATTTGGAGAAAAAAGTGTCAAAGTGAAAGGCTACAGTATGTTAGGAGAAATATGTTTTGTAAGGATTGAGACGTCAAGCTGATTTGTTTAAATTTCCTAAATCAATTTAAAAAGCGGTATGTCAATGGAAGACACATATAGAAGCTTTAACAGTAACACTTTATATCAAGGTACCCTTTATAAAGAATTTATAAATGTGTTCATTAATTAATAATACGTCATGCACAAATGCATTATGTAGCCGTTATAACTGCATTTATAAAAAGAGGGATTCTAACGAAATACCAGCCAAATAATGAGCCGTGTTTAAATCACATGTTATAAATGCTTAATAAATGTATTTGTTTATTTGACTCGAAAGCAGATTTATTATTATCTTGATGTTGTTTGTAATATAGGCTGTCAGATGGACACTGTAAGGTGTTGTGTTGTTTTCCTTACACCAGCTCACTATTTGGCGGGTATTTCATTAGAATCCCCCTTTATATTCATGCAGTTATAACTCCTTTATAACACATTTATAAATGTGTTCATTATTTTTAATAAGTAATTTGCAAATGCTTTTTGAAACAGTTATAACTGCATGAATAAAAAGAGGAATTCTACCGCAAAATTCCTGCCAAATAGTGAGCCAAGTTTAACTCACATGTTATAAATGCTTAATGTATTTGTTCATTATTTATTTGACTCAAAAGCAGATTCATTATTATCTTGATGTTCTTTTCAATATAGTCTGTCAGATGGACACTGTAGGTGTTGTGTTGTTTTCCAAACACCTGCTCACTATTTGGCAGGTATTCCATTAGAATCACCCTTTTAATTCATGCAGTTATAACTGCTTTATAACGCATTTGTAAATGACTTATTATTCATTATTGAACACATTGAACAAAAACATTTCAATTCTGTTTTAGGCAACTGTACAAGGCCTATCTGACTTTTTGAGATCAACGACTTTCCCTGAATATGCTCATTTAATACAGAACTACATCATTACGAAGGTAAAATGGGTGTTTATTGAAAGGTTTTTGATGGCACGGGTCTATGTAAAAAAAGGGTATGTGCTTTTTAAACTCTGTGTATGTGACTGTAATGAAGTCTGTGTTCGCCAACACCTGGACAATTCACTGAATAAATGTCTCAAAGTGTCTTGTCTGTTTTCTCTTACTCTGCCGATCTTTACATTAAGAAAGGAAAGTTGAAGTATATGAATTGATGTGACGTAACGGCGGTGTTTCTCCAGTGCAGCAGGGGGCGCTGCTGTTATTTCTCTTTCTCTCTGCGTCTTCAGTCACACACGCGTGGAAGATGCTTCGACACATCACGGTAATTGTTATATTTAATTATGTTACTCGTTGTTAAAAAACACATCATGTGTGACATCTTATAAATCATCAATTATGTTCTGGATTCACTTTGAAATTAGAGGTTGTACTTTAAAACGCGTTTGTTTCACTGCAACCGAAACGCGGAAGTCAAGAAGCGTTTAAAGTTCTGCACGTTCACCAACAAAATAAACATTTGGATTTAAAGACGTTTAAAATGTCACAATTGTTTCGTTTTCACACATTAAAATAGTTCAGACATTATGTCATTCATTAAACAAATCGAGATGTCTGAATGTCCATTAGGTCAGTAAAACAAGATCAAACTAAGTTGTGTCTTTATAAAACTATCAGAGTTTATATTAAAACGACTAAAGTCGGTGTTGTTGTTTATTCTGCAATCATTTTCACACCAACCGCCTGCAAAAATGCTCAGAAAGTGCAGTTAGGTCACAGAGATGCTCTTGAGACTTTTGTTTACAGGTGTAATTTGCTTTGTTGATATTTTATTGTCTAATGCAAGGACTTTCTAATATTATTTATTAAAAAACTAAATGTGATTATCAATTACATTCAAGCATTCCGTTTTTATATAAAATGAAGGAAATAAAACAAAGAGATTCATCCTGAAGAAGAAGCAACATGTGGAGAGCTGATATACAAAGTTGTTTTAGTTCATATTAATATTTAATTAAATCTTTTTTAGTTATTTTGACAGAATTAGGAATATTGAAGGCAGGGGCAGTGAATGCTGGGAAAAATCAGTAGAAAGTGAAGTGTGTTCTTTCTCAGAACCTTCATCAGGTTTTCAGACGGCAGATCTCCAGCAGCGTCCGGCGAAAACTGGAGAACAAGGTTGCAGAAAAGCAGAAGATCTTTCAGGTAAGTTCACATGCCATCTGTGTCACAAGTTTGTCATGTATTAACTTCACAGGACATTAACATTTAGTCATTTAGCAGACGCTTTTATCCAAAGCGACTTACAAAGAGTTCAGGGAGCAATAAGTGACAGGTCATAAAAGAGCAATAGGTGCTAATACAAAGTTTCTAGTTTCAACAAAAGCCAGAAGAGAGAGAGAAGAGAGAGGGTTAGTGTGGAGGGACACTGTTGACCGTTAACACGTTTGTGTCTTTAAATGTCATCAGCTTACACTTTATATCGTTTTTATATCAAACTCTCCAACTCACTGACACTGAAGTCACCAGACGTCTCTCCAGACACCCCACCACCTGTCCCCTTGACCCAATCCCCTCCCATCTCCTCCAGGCCATATCCAGCACACTCACACCTGGACTCACACACATCATCAACACCTCCCTGCTCACCGGCAATTTCCCATCCACAGTCAAACAGGCCCACACATTTGACCCCTCTACTACATACAGTTACAGACCTGTCTCACTCCTCCCATTTATTGCAAAAACTCTTGAAATGGCAGTTTTCAACCAGGTGTCTTCCTACTTATCCCACAACAAACTACTGGATGACATGCAGTCTGGCTTCAAAACAAACCACTCCACTGAGACGGCACTGCTATCTGTCACAGAAGCACTGCGGCTAGCCAAGGCGGAATCTAAACCCTCAGTCCTGATACTGCTAACCCTATATGCTGCGTTTGACACTGTCAATCACCAGATTCTGCTAGCAACCCTGTCATCTCTAGAAATCTGAGGCTCCGCTGGTTCCAATCCTACCTCTCCGGTAGATCCTTCAGGGTGTCATGGAGGGGCTCGCTGTCCACGGCTCACCACATGATTACTGGGGTCCCTCAGGGATCGGTGCTTGGACCGCTGTTTTTTTCCATCTACATGGCGTCTTGTAATGCCTTCTTATAAAGGCAGTAAATCGCTTTCCCGCTCATTCTCCTTCACAACTCCTTCCTGGTGGAACTTACTTCCTAACTCATTCTGGTCAACCACATCTCTCACAACCTTCAAAACACTACTTAAAACCCAGCTCTTCTGTGAATGCTTGACAGACACATTCAAAAAAAATGATGTACACTAACGTTTTTAACTTTTACACTTTTTTTAAACTAGTAACTTTGTATTAGCTCCTATTGTATTGTTGCTCCTGTATGACATATCGCTTATTGCTTCCTGAACTCTTAGTAAGTCGCTTTAGATAAAAGCATCTGCTAAATGACTAAATGTAAATATCTGCTTAATAACATCTGTGTTTACTGCTGTGTAGGAGGCCAATGGAATGCCAGTACATCTGAAGGGAGGGATCGGTGATGCTGTTCTTTACAGAGCTACTATGGGACTCACAGTGCTGGGTGTGTCAATGCTGCTTTGTTATGATGTATCGGTCATTGATCACTGTTAATAATGTGATGTATGTTCTATGTTGTAGCTGTATTCACTTTTTATTCATGTGTCTGTTTTCAGGAACAGCGTGTGTCATATATGAGCTTGTAAAGGCAGCCGTCCCTCAGAAGAAAGCTTGATTTCAACTTCCGGTTTTTCTACATCTACATTGAGTGTATTTATACTTTCTTTTGAAAGGCAAATGGGACCAATGTGATTTTAGGAAAATAAAATGAGTATCATAAACAGATCTGTATTTTTTCAACTCTTCTATTTTTTGAAGGAATAGCCGCAGTGGTTATGAGCTAAGATTACTTTTGGAAAGTCAACTGTAAGTAACCTTTACCATGTTAAAAATGCTTATAGATATACATTGTAATAAGAGGTGGGCTGTTTTGACCGGGAGCATTGAACAGTTTCCCAGAACTAGCTAGTTTTGTGGCGATGAGTACAAATCCCTTTTGAAACTAAGTGACCGTTTTCCAGATGTGTGTAAAGTCACTCAAGTTAATGTTCATTTGAAGAATAAAATCAAAGAGGTCTGTGACTGAAGATGTAGCGATTACCAGAACGTTTTTGAAGCGGCGTGGTTCTTAGATTTCTTCTTTTGATAGGCAGAAAACAAACAGCAATATGGACTTACTTCTTGCACTTCAAAACAATGTGTTATATTTGTAAATGTGTGTATATACATCAGAGGATTGTCGTTCCCTCTGGAAATTAAAATAGATAAGAATTGAGGAAAAGTAAATCGATCTCAGGTTGTGTCGAGCTTTGGTGGTCTATACAATTAAGTTTGAATGAGAATAGTAGAGTACAGTATGTCATTTGTGTCCCAGAGCGGCACGCAGTTATAAACATTATAAAACTACATTTGTGGTTGATTGTTCAAGCAATCTGTAAGACGCATAAGAAGATTACTTATCCAAAATCACATAAATAGGTTTTATAAATAGATCCATATGCAGATTTAACAAAGTAGTAAGATGGAAAGCAGGCGCTCCATCTTATTTTGACCCTCGGACAGTTGGCACCCACATGTTGAGTAAACGACTAAACATTGCCTCATCAGATGGACAATAGATGTATTACACAGCTGTTCTTTTATCTAGACATCTAAACATTTTTGGTTTTTAATTTAGTATTAATAGGAGTGTTTATTTGAAACAGCCCTCGGTCCACACCATACGTCACCAGAGTCGACCACCAGAGGGCTTCAGAGTCAAACAAATAGACGGGCTTGTCACCTGTCAATTTTGATGAAAGAAAAACGTCGTTTCCGCTTTATAACTATTTACTAACTATGATTCTAGTATAGTATTTTAGTTTAACTGTAGTGACTTTTTTTTATAAGATGGTGTTTTAAGTCATAGATAATTTGGTAGTACTGCATTAAAATGACAGAAGACAAAATCTACACATTTTGTTGACAGTTTTCAAAGATGCTGACAAGGTGTCGGCGAATTATATGATAAGTATCTCACAGAAAGTTTGACGGTATCTATAGTAACCGAATCAGTTATCTATAGAATCAGTTGAAACTCACTCGTCTTGAGAAACAACCATTACATACATTCTGTGGTTATAATGAGAAACGTACCGGTTCAGCATTTGTAAGTAAGGAAGACATTATCATTTCTAATGCAGAGATTATACGCTTCTGACAGAAAGTTATCTACTAAACCTCTATAAAGTTATTCTGTACATTCGCGTGCGAAATAATTATTTAACGATTTAGTTAGTTTGCAACAATGAATGCGTCCACAAACAGGCCCGTGAACTCAGACATTCCTTCGCACGTCGTTCGGAAAATCTGTCCAAAGCCATTCCCGCTAAACCTCCGACATTCAGATGAGCGCCTGTGACGTCACGGGCCTGGTTCAGAAGCGCATCCCCACAGCCATGACGTCACGGCTGCAGGTCCGGGTCCCGCCCTCTGCCCAAGAGCGCATCCCAGCGCGTGTGACGTCACGGACCCGGGTGCGGGTGCCGCCCCCTGTTAAGAAGCGCGTTCTGGTCTGCGACCCGGTGCATTTGGAAACAGCCCTCGCGAGCTGTGGGTGATCAAAAGCCTCGTCATCTTCATCTTTCGCTCCATCACACTCATCCTCAGGGAGAGAGAGAGAACATTAAAGACTCTTTACATCGGTCTCAGCGTTATTTCATTCATTTGTGATGTATTGAAAGAGCCGTCGGAAACTTGAGGAGTTCGGTAAGTGTTCGTGTGGATTATTCTTCTCTCTTTATGAATGAACTTTCAAACTTTCTCTGGAAGGCAGTGCTGTGATTTAAATGTGAGATCTGTGAGAGTGATATGTGGGATGATCTGCACGCACGCACGCACGCACGCACGCACTGACCCATTTACCGAAGCTCTGATCACTTTTTTCCACAGATGTTTGAATGGTGATTTCATTTTCCACCCTCGCTTTCCCCCCCCTGTGCTCTTTATTTCAAGTTTGATTGATGATGAAATATTCTCTAAGGTTTATGATCCTGAAAACAGTTTAAATAACTTTCTTTGTCTATTTGTGCCACATGATTTGTGTGACTTATCTCGGTATTGTTTTATTTCGCTCAGGATTTCAATAAACCTTTTTCTGAGTTAATATATGTTCAATTGGTCAAATTTGTGTCACGCTTTGCAACAGGTGGTTGACATTCAACATATTTATGAACTTTATTGACCTAACTACGTGTGAATAATGTCCTGTTAGAGCTCACCGGCTCATTTCATTGGATTTCAAAGTTTTGTCTTCTACACTTCAATGCTTTTTTAAATATACATTTGTCTCACTTAATGATGAAGCACACGCAGGAGAAAAACAGGAAAAATGCTAAACTTTGTGAAATGTGAATGTAATGCTAAAATATGACACATAGCCCTAATAATTGCAATGCATACATTGTTGGTGCTGTCTGTGGTTATATATTTGGCGTGTGAAATACCAGAAGTGTCCAGTAGTCAGTTTCCCTCAGCATGAACTTCAGGAAAGCAAGTCTTTGTTAGGGGAGACACGACAGGGGGCGCAGGAGTTTTTCCATCCCTGATGTGCAGGATCTCAGATCAGGCACACATCCAAACAATTGCATATATCGTCTATGAACTCACAGTTTCCGATGTAAAACAGATGATTTGGGAGAATGACGTGAAGCGGCTTATGCCTTTACTGAGTCTATAATTTTACACCGCAGTAACGTTTGCCTTGTTTTAAGCTCATTTTCTCAAGTATTAATCAAGGAAATGTTTTTTCCTTTGGTGTCCTCAGATGTGGCAGTAATAAAATGTTGATTTGGAAAGAAGTGTAGCTGTACTGTGTTGTATTCTGCTTGGTGTTTTTGATTTATGTGCAGACTGTTGTGTTTAATGTGATTGATTTTCAGACTGATTGATGTTCTGTTAATACTGGAGTGAAGATGTCGCTCAGGCGTTTGGCAGCTGCCGCTCTCATAACTCTTTCAGTGCTGGCTTCAGTCACAGCTCAAGGTAAAACAGACAACACATCTTTCTCCGTTCATAAACTTTTACTTCTTTGTGAAATATATTCATTAATAATGTGAGTCAGTTTGAAGGTGTTTTAAAATTAAACCTACATTAATTTAGTTCATATGTAGGCAATATGATGTTTCTATAACCGTTTTGATCCATTTTATCATTTTCAGGGTGAAAATTCTTGTTTCTTTATTGCACAAAGGTTCAGAGTATCTGTGTGTAATGCCTCATTTCAGACACTAGGGGGACACTGCAAGAGGACATGAACCGTCCTGAAATAACTCTTAAATAAAAGCGCTTGTGTGATGTTAAAGCTGCAATCTGTAACTTTTCCGTTTAATGAACAACAATGCAATTATTGGGCAAGTTCGTGCAATTTTATGTATTTAAACAGAGATGGTGACCGAGTTGACTAGTTACAGATTGCAACTTTAATACAAGTGGACAAACTTTAATGTAATCATGACAGCACTTGTAAGAAGTCATTTAAAGGCATACTCCACCCAAAAATATATATTTGGAAAAATGTTCGTAACTGACACAAAATATTGTATCTTTAAATTCTGTTGAAGACAAAATGTGATATTTTAGGAATTTAGGTCTGTAAACAGGTTTAGGGCACCATTGACTACCATTTATTTTTCCGGTAACACTTAACATTAAGGTTTCCTTTATGAAGCATTTATAAATGTGTTCATTAATGATTAATAAGTCATTTACAAAGGCATTATAAAGCAGTTATAACTGCATGAATAAAAAGGGGGATTCTAACGAAATACCTGCCAAATAGTGAGCAGGAAACAACATAACAACCTACAGTGTCCATCTGACAGCCTATATTTCAAACAACATCAAGATAATAGTCAGTCTGCTTTTGAGTCAAATAAATGATGAATACATACATTAATTAAGCATTTATAACATGTGAGTTAAACATGGCTCACTATTTGGCAGGTATTTTGTTAGAATTCTTCTTTTTATTCATGCAGTTATAACTGCTTCATAATGCATTTGCAAATGACTTATTCATCATTAATGAACACATTTATAAATGCTTTATAAAGGGTACCTTGATGTAAAGTTTCCCAAATTTTTAGTGATGTCCCAGAAATGTCAGTCACTAACATTTTTCCCATCATCTTCTTTTGTGTTCAACGTAACAAAGACATTTAAAGAGGTTTGGAACAACTTGTTAGAGCATGACAGAATTTTCATTTTTGGGTGGACTACCCCTTTAAGTGAATCCTCTCTAATGTCTTACCATTTTAAATGATTAAGTAGCACATGTTAGGTCAAATTCATTGAACGCAGCCTGCGTACGAATATTTTCCATATGCAACATCAGACACGTGCAGGATTCAAGACCCCTCAGACGGAGAGAGTCACTTTCAACTATTTCCTCTAGTAAAACAGTTCGTCTTGAATTTCATTCGTTCAGTAGCAGAGCTCCTCGGTGGCTCCGAGTGGTAGAAGCTGTAAAACTGTGAAATAACCATATCAAATTGTTCAATAAGCACCTCTACAACACACATCGACGATTTACAGTGGAAAGTGTAGTGGGACAATTTGCAGGTTTTTATTATGCACACAAAGAAAATCTTTATTTTAAAGCCAAGTTTCCTTTTTCTGACTCAAAGGAAACGACAAAGAGAAAATATGAGCTTTACTTTTTTTATTTTCTTAGGGCAGTTCTTGGTAAGAGTGTTCTTGTCAGCATTCACATATGGATGAATTCAAATGTTTTTTACATGTTATTTTAATAATATCACACATAAGTGTGCTGGCTTTCATCAATGACCGCCGTGGTAGCTCTGCCGATGACGATGGGCATCGGTGCTTACCGTCATCTTCGCTATAGTGCTGAGCTGTGACAAAACAGCTCAATGTCATGAAATGATCTTCCAGTTGATTTTTGGACTGGCTTGGACAAAGAGAAAAAAGGAACGCTGTAGGATGGATGATTGGCTTGAATGCGAGTTGTGTGTGTGATGTGAGGTAGCTCTTGGGTTGGACCCATTTGGAGTCAGAAATGGAGCCGTTTGTGACGTCTGGTACAGCCAGGTTGGTAAATCTTGATTTTGGTGAATCTGTTTCGGTCAAGCTGAAGGCCTGGTCGAATTCTGATCAGAGCCACGGCTTCACAAATATTTTATTGTGATATTCCAGCACATCTGCACACGTCCCATATTTCCCACACAGATTTCAAACACAATGGAGCTTTTTCATGAAACACGAGCAGAACAGATTTGTAGAACAAGAAAACAATTTTGGGTAAATTCTCTCATTGAATTTGGTGTTACAATGTCTACTTGCGTTTCGTGATTAGGACACAGTGAATACACACACGAAACACACAAGAATATCACTTTAAAATATTTCAACGTCTTCTACGTGTGCGTCTTGTACATGAAATCTTTAGTCCCATAAGTTGTTGCTGACAACTTTTCATGTACAAGTGCATGAGTTTCCAGTTCATGTAGTTCGTCACTGAAGTCAATGTACACAATGTGCACTCTTAAGCGGTTTGCAATTGAAACTGAAGTCTTGTTGTTTTATGTCTTTGTATATATAACGCTATTGGAAACAGGTCAACACGGCATGTCTAACTGTGTTGGCTGGGCCGTAATGACTGCATGCGAGTCGTGGCGTAACGTTTCGTCAAGGTCTCTGTACTCCTGTACTTGTCTATGCTTGAGCAGTCGAGGCCCTACGGTCAGACGGCTCAAACAGATGTCATTTTGACCCAAAATGGCCGTCGTCCACGTGTGTTCAGTGTTGTTTCGAGTACTCCCCCAATGATGAACTTCATTTCGTCCATAAACCTATGTGCTCCTCTCATAAATACAGCTCTGGAAAGGTGTCGCGGAAATAACTTTCGCCTTCTTTTTCCACAGTAATGCCTCCGTCAGACCTGAGGTTTAAGATTTTAAATGAAAACACAGTGCAAATGACGTGGACGCAACCGCTGTCGAGAATCGAAGGCTACAGAATACAAGTCATGTCGAATGAAGGTGGGTTCGAAAACAAGATATTTGGATATTTGGTAAGGTGTTAGCATGAATAGTAGGGATGTGACGATATATCACGATTCACACTAATTATAGCGGTCTAGGTCGATTCTAAAATGTCTGTGTTTTGTGCACAGCTCTTCCGTGAACTAAGGCTCTTTGATCAGTAGGAACTACTGCTGGATCCAAAATCACTACGAGATTGAATCATTTATAACCTGCATTTGAAAAAGCTCTCATTAAACATTATAAATATACTTTATTATCATGGAAAAATCTGAACAGGTTTGAAGAACAACCATATCATTTACATTTCCTGGAACTTCGTGTGTAAATCACGCTTCTTCTGTGTCCCATATTCTGAGTTTCTGCGTGAGAGCGCCCTCTGGCTTTCAGATGTCGCAGCATTTAAACAGAGCATTTAAAAACACACGATACATCGTCAAAGCCCTTGACAAACCGTGTACAATAAGACCAGAAATGTGTGTTATGCAAAAGTTTCATTTTTGGAAGAACTTCAAGGTTGTTAAATGCAAGGGGTTTTTCAATGAATCTATTGCTATAGTGGCCTTGAGCACTAAAGCCTATGCAGTTTGCTCCAGGGTATCTGTCCCTGTTGTTAATGTACCGTATGCTTCTTAAGATAAGTGTGCATCTGGTAAACGACAAGTAACCTTTAAAGTCAGTGCTACGGGCAACCGGAGAGACTGCGTCCTGACGCGTCCTTCAACAGTGATTTACACACCCGACCGATGTCTGAATTAGATTCATCTGTGAACTTGATGTTATCTTCACGCAGAATGTATATCATGATATTTAACATTTCAAATGCCAATGTTTCATTTTCTCGTAGAAGAGGCAGTTAAAGAATTCACGCTGTCTGGGTCTTCTACCAAAACCTCCATCAGAGATTTGACTCCCGATTTGGATTATGTTGTTATGATAACGTCATATTTAGGATCTGAAGAGAGTATACCCATCTCCGGTCAAATTACAAGTAAGTGCTGAGACAGCTAGAGAAAATGGATCTGCTTTTCTGTAGAAATGCAAACTGTTTGAGTAGAAATGGTGAATTATGTGTAGAAATTAATAAATTATATATTTTTCAATTCAGAACTATGTGGTATGTCTACACTTGACATGCACAGGCTGAGAATGGCCCAAGAAAATCTGGTCATGGTCAATTTTTTCTAGAAATAGTCTAAATTGTATTGTTTTATTCTTCACTTTATGTTTTGGAGTTTTCTTGGGTTTGTTTTAAAATACTAAAGCTAAAAACTTTTTAGGTTTACAATCTCGATCTTGGTAGTTCTGTTCACGTTCTGTTAAACTCTCTGAAGAAAGAAAATTCCAGCATGAGATCTCTGTAATGCTTCTGATGAGTTTTAATCTCATGAACTGCATCTCATATATAAGATTCAGAAATGTTACAGATGTCTCTGTCATTAGAGTTTGAGAAGAGATGTCAAATATGCGTCAAACTGACCTCAGATTTGTCAAGTCTGCAATCAAAAGTCAATATTATTGAAGACCTTAATATGAACTCGAACATTTCTCATCAAATCCAGATTAATTTACCTCTACACTCTACGTTCATGAACATCTCCATACTCTTCATGTGTTTCAACAATAACACGCTCATTTGATTCTCTTTTTATTTCTCCAAAGCTGTTTTAGAAGACACATCTGACACTAATGAAACACAACTAGCAATTGCTTTTTCCTCTGTATGGATATATTTGCTTGAATATCTCTCTGTTTTGTTTTAGTTCAGTCAAGTGGTTTTGAAGGAGGTTCCAGAAAGCCTCAGGTCTCAGATGCAGTCCGTAAGTAACTCCCATCATTCTTATCTGTGTGTTTCTTTCTGAACTTATGTTTCCTGTGTTCAGCTTGTTAGTCAGCATCACTGATAAAACCAGTCAGCGTTCACAGCGAGAGTTGTTAAGTAGACCCTTTGTGCCTGATTTGAAATAAAAAGGGTGGCGTGCTGAGGGTTGAAATCATTACAGCACGTCTCTCTTTACAAGAGCGCTGTGGCCTGTTCTTCCACATGAAGGTGAACAGATTTACTTTTCCTTTCCTACATCAAGCAGAAGTGGAAAATACAACCACCCCCTCTGATACCATGAGGGTTATAGTGGCTTCTAACGATGACTCGCTAACCAAATCCAGTCCTGTTTGCCGTGCTTTACGGTGTCTGCGCTCCAGCTCTTCCCTTCTGCTGGCGCACGTGAAAAATAACTGAATCCAGTTACTGTAATAAAGGCAGGCAAGCTGCGATACGTCCAAAACGCCCGTCCTGTCCCGTCTGCTCAAATCCCACCAAAGACGCAACCAATGCGGTCCGTTCAAGGACATCAAATTCCACAGATTGTGGTTGAGGGAAGAAGTGATTGAACGGGAAGGAATTTTTCCAAACTGCGTGGAGGACAAAGATAGAGAGAGGGAGAAGACTAGTAACAACTCGCCCAATAACATAATTGAGAGGCACGCTGTTTGATTTCCAGACCCGTGTGTCAATAAATGAACGTGCATGTTGTCATGTGCAGAATATTTAGCTGAATGAATATACAGATTGCATGAGGTTACTTGCTTGTATAAACACTGAAACATTCAAAATTGTACCTTGAATTAAGATATTTGTATTGGTAAAAAAGGATAATAATATTAATAATAATAATTCTGACTGACCGATAATGTTTTCCCCAGAATGCTCAGCCAGTGCCATCGGTGACCTGGTGTTCCTGGTGGACGGCTCTTGGAGCGTCGGCCGGGACAATTTCAAATTCATCCGCAGTTTCATGGTAGCCATGGCAGGAGCATTTGACCTTGGAGAAGACAAAACCAGAGTGGGTGTGATCCAGTACAGCACGGACATCAGAACCGAGTTTAACCTGAATCAATACTTCAGACGGGCCGACCTGCTCAGAGCCATTAACAATTTGCCCTACAAGGGCGGCAACACTATGACAGGTACCTAACTTATACTGTGAATCATACCTCTCTTGACTCTCATGTTGAACAGATATGATATAAGTCTTGTTTTTTCTTGTCTTTTTACGCAGGCGATGCCCTGGACTATCTGCTGAAAAACACATTCACAGAGGCCGCCGGTGCCCGCCAGGGATTCCCCAAAGTGGCTGTCATTATAACAGATGGAAAATCTCAGGACCCTGTGGAGGGCTACGCCAAGAAGCTGAAGAATGCTGGAGTTGAACTCTTCACTCTGGGTGTGTAGTTTTAAGTGAACATGATTCGAGGGTGAAGTAGGACGTGTTCTTAAATGAACATTCTTGTTGCTAGAATCAACCATCAGATTTTAGGGATGGGTTTAGATGTAATGTTTTGGTTAGGACTGGAGTCAGAGAGGCTTACCATTCAATCAGATTTTTAGGGATGATTTATGGATAGACTCAGAGTTTTGAACTTTACTTTTAAAAAACAAACCAACAACAAAAGATTATGTTGCTCATTTGATGGAGCATTGCAGTAGAGGTTGTATGTTGATTCAGAAACATCTCACATGGCAGAGTCAAAGTGATCTTAGTAGTTAATTCTTGCTTTGAGGTTTGGATTGGTTCTGTTTTAATGGACCTTTCAAGAAATCCATCTGCACAGAAAAACTACATTAACTTATATCCCATGTCATCATTTGTTGTGTTTATTCAGGAATCAAAGAGGCAGATGAGGAAGAGTTGAAACAAATGTCTTCCACGCCCCACAGGACACACGTGTACACAGTGCCAAACTTCGATTTGATCAAAGCCGTGGAGAAATCGCTCATTACGCAAGTGTGCAGCAGCGTGGAAGACCAACTTAACTCTCTGATAAGCGGCGAGGAAGGTAAACAAAAACAAATATCAGAGTTAGCCTTAAACCCAATGACTGACCTTAACCCCAACATTTCTTCCTTCTGTCTTTTTTCAGACATTGAACCAGCATCAAACCTTCATGTCACAGAGGTTGCGTCCAAATCCATGCGGATTACCTGGGATGCGTCGACAGGGGAGGTAACCGGATACAAAGTGCAGTTGGTTCCGATGATGGCCGGCAGCAAGCGGCAGGACCTATACGTCAGGCCAACACAAACATCTGTTAACGTCAGAGATCTGACCCCCGACACCGAATATGAGATCAGCCTGTTTGCACTCTTCGGACTGACGCCCAGCGAGCCCGTGATGGCCATGGAGAAAACCCAGCCTGTTAAAGTATCATTGGGTGAGGAGGACATCCATTATTATCCGCTCTTGAAAAGTCTCATCTGACTGTTAACTGAGCTCTGTTTTGGTTTCCAGAATGTTCTCTGGGCGTGGACGTGCAAGCGGACGTCGTCCTCCTGGTCGATGGCTCATACAGTATCGGCCTGGATAACTTCGCTAAAGTCAGATCTTTCTTGGAAGTCCTGGTCAACAGTTTTGACATTGGGCCGGACAGAGTTCAAATCAGCTTGGTCCAGTATAGCAGAGACCCGCACACTGAGTTCTACCTGAACACCCATCACGATCTGAGCGCCGTGGTCAAAGCCGTAAGAACGTTTCCATATCGAGGAGGCTCCACCAACACGGGCAAAGCCATGACGTACGTGAGAGACAAAATCTTCATATCTAACAGAGGTGCTCGCGCCAACGTCCCTCGCGTTATGATCCTCATCACCGATGGAAAATCCTCGGATGCCTTCAAAGACCCAGCGAATAAGCTCAGGAACACGGACGTGGAAATTTTTGCTGTGGGTGTGAAAGATGCCGTCCGCTCGGAGCTGGAGGCCATCGCTAATCCTCCGGTGGAGACACACGTGTATACGGTGGAGGACTTTGACGCCTTCCAGAGAATTTCTAATGAGCTTACCCAGTCCATCTGTCTGCGGATTGAGCAGGAGCTTTTGAACATTAAGAGGAGACGTGAGTACAAGATTGTATTCATCTATAAAAGGCTCAATTTGTCAGAAATGTGTCTTCCATCATCTACTTTTTCTGTAAGACTAAGAATTTTTAATGTTCTTCCATCTTCAGAGTTGACCGCACCCAGGTCTCTGACCTTCTCAGAGGTGACCTCCAGGAGTTTTCGGGCATCGTGGATAACAGATGCTGTAGATGTGCAGTCTTATATGGTGGAATACAGGCCTGAAGCGGACACAGACGCTAGCTACATCTCCGTCTCTGTGCCTGGTGACATGCCCACGGCTGTGTTACTTCACCTCACTCCAGTCACAAAGTATGAGGTCAAGGTGTACGCCCAATATGAGAAAGGAGAAAGCTTTCCTCTCATTGACTATGAGACCACACTAGAAGGTGGGCATCAGTTCTTTTATCTTTAAAAAGTCTAATAAGTTCTCCTCTTTGAACTTAAAGTCAACATTTATCTTTGTCTGTGTCCTGGATGTTTTGCAGAACAGGGAGCCGTGAGCAACCTCAGAGTGTCTGAGGAGACCACCGACAGTTTCCGTGTTTCCTGGCAAGCAGCTCCTGGTTCAGTGGTGCGTTACAGACTCACGTACGTCCCGGTGAGAGGGGATAGTGGGCCGCTAGAAACAGCAACAGTCGGTCCCGAGACCACCATCGTCCTGCAGCAACTGTTCCCGGTCACCACATATCGTGTCTCTGTGGCAGCTGAATACCCATCAGGCGTTGGGCCTCAGATGCAGGTTGACGGGACAACGAAAGATGGTAATGAAATACTCTATCTTCTCTTTTAATATATTTGACCTCTTAGTGAACGCGGTTGATCATTGGGGCACACTACAGTTTTGAGAGTCGCCATCTCTGATTGGTGATCAGTTGTTTTCTCTTCTTGTGTCTGACAGAGCGTGGCTCACCAAGAGACCTGCGTGTCTCCCAAGAGACCACATCCAGCATGCAGCTGTCCTGGGCAGCGGCTCCGGGAAAAGTCCTTCAGTACAGAGTGTCCTATCAACCCACGGCCGGCGGTGAGATGAAGGAGGTGACAGTCAGGGGTGATACCTCTGCCACCGTACTGAAGAATCTCCAGCCGGGCACGGACTACCAGCTGGCCGTGAGGGCACGATACTCCTCAGGATCAGGAGAGTCACTACAGGGAACCGGAACTACACTGGAGGGTATGGTCACACACAACTGTCCCTTAACAAACATGGATGAGTCTAAACATTTCAATTCAATGAAACATTGAATCAAAACAAAGAATCACCCGTACACCTACTGTACATACTACATGCTTTCCCTTACCAAAATCAACCGTGGTAATACTACAGTATAAAACCTAAAATAGTTACTATAGTTAAACTGTAGTAAACACAAATTAATTATGATTTTGCTAAAGTGTGCCAAAGATGTGCCCAAAAATGCTCACTTCATTACTTTTACTATAATAAAATGATGGTACTGCCATCCAACCAATCCTCAAACAGCCGCTGACTGTGAAGTGACCCCAGCATCTTCTGACTTTTTACAAAACAAATAGAGAATTTTTGACTAAACCTTGCTAACAAGCAGCAATACCAAACGTTTTCAGAGTGACTACGGAATAACGAGAGCTGCTGCCTCCTTATCAGACGCGTTTGGCCAGATAGAAATATTACAAGTACCAAGCAAGCACTATAGACTTGGAGTGGAAGGTCCTAAATTTACAATATTTGTGCAAATACACACAAATCATGTGAAAAATACACATCAGTCTGTTTTAAAAATGTCACACATCAGTCTATTCTGTAAGGTTAGTGATATGCAGAGTCTGTTTTTATGCAGACAATAAATGAGGCACACCCAGTTTTTCTGATGCACACCCAGAGTCTCTTTTCTGGCTACGTTATGGTTGAAGCAATGTGGTAGTAAATGGAAGATGGCTGGTTCAATCCCAACAGAATAGAGTCTTTTTTTATGAATACCTTTAAACCTTTGCACATTAATGTCACATGAGCACTAAAGGGCAATTCCAACGTGATAGAGTCTAAACATAAAAAAAATTCAGTCTATGACATATTTTTAATTTTCTATTTTAAAAAAGGGTATAAAATGTGCTTTGGACGTGACAAAAAAAGGAAATGCTTTTTGGGAGATGACAAACTTTTTGTAGGATTTCTGTAGAAGGGATGCCTCTTTATAAAACATAAAAGTTTTTTGTCTCCATTATGTCTCCATTTATGAGGAATATGTAGCATGAAAACAAATGCTTTAGAAATTTGAAGCGAGATCTCACATGGGTATTTGAACCACCAAATGTTAATATCTGTGTGAGATATGTTACCATAGTAAAACATTTTAATGGTAAGGTTGACATTTTTACGGAATTGCCCTAAAATCTACATATACTTTCGCTCTACCAAAGAAATTTGAACTTGAACAATATTTCGTGTGTTTTGTGTGTACATGGATATCTGACCTTTTAGTCTGTGAATGCATTTCAAGATAATACTTTTCGCTCTAATTCAGTATCTTTCTGACATCACAACGGTAACGATAATACCACATTTTTCTGGACTGGAGTCTAAATACTAGATCTGGAAACCAAATCTGATGTCCAATAATCTTACTGAAACCCTCATTTAAGGTCTGATGACCAGACCTGGTTCGGTGAAAAACTGCTAAAAGTGTTAATTCATTCAAAAAACAAACTCTTCTTTAACAGAGCCTATGCTGTTCCAAATGGCATGGTCTTTGATTCAGTATAAGCATGTTCATCTGTCAAGCTCCAGAAAAGCACCAGTCATATAAAATGCAATATCTTCAAAGTGCTTTTTTGGAGCAAAACAGGGCTCAGTAAATCAAGACACATTTGAGTTATCATGTGGATGTTTGTCCTGCATGCAAAAGCCCCCTTTTCATAATTCAGCCTCTTTGTTGGATGCCAGTATGGAATGATGTCATACAATAGATGTCACAGATCTGAAATAGTGATTTCACTCCATCGAGATTGAGAAGCTGAGCTAAATGAAGATCTCTGTTGCAGACTGGAACATAATTCAGGAACTATGCTCCACATCCCGCTTTAAAAGATTTCCCAAATTCATCACAATCCCTCCAGCTCACCCTCAAGAGATACAAACCAGAATAAGATTTCCATTCCAGGTGTGTGTTGAACGAGTGGGACGTTCTCCGGTGTATTGCTGTAATTCTCAGCTCAAACACCTTGAGTTAATTCATCGTGTCGTAACTAAACCTACAGAACCGTCTGCGTGCCGTGTGTCAGTTTGGGAAAAAGCATACATGGAATTGGAAACAGGATGATTTCCAGCCAGCGCTGGCCTTGGGGCTTTGGGAAGGAGAAGGGAAATGTTATATGGGTTCTATAATTGTTTCCATATGTCTTACGTAAGTTATACATTACCCAGTTTAGTTGAATTAAGAGTGGAGGGATGTGAAATGACATTTGCCCTTTACTACTTACGTGAGAGAATATTCGATGGAAATAAAAGACTTTCATCCATCAGAGTCGAATTTTGAATGAATACAGACTTTTTCCTTCTTGAAACGATTTTGTAACTGGCACAGTAGTTTGCCATGCGTTTTTTTAATCTGCAGAACCTTAAAGCCGATGCTCTGATAATGCGTGTTCATGATCTCACCGGATGAAGATCGCGAAACTAAGTTTAGCCGTCTTGTGATTTCACTCACATATACTGTAAATAAAAGACATTCAGAGTTACTGTAATACACACGCATGTGGAAAGTATTACCAATCCAGTGTTTTCGAAGAGATCCGTTCCAAAGAGATTCATTTGCATTGCGTTCTGACCGAAGCTGCACACGGTCAGATGGGTTACAGATGATAATAGCGTTACACGTGGATTAGAATTTAAAATCAAGTCTCAATCAGCAAAACCCAAACAGGCCAAAAGATGCTTATCTCCTCCAGATCCACAACACCTGGGTGTCCGACCGTTCCTTCCTGTTTGCCATCTGTAAAAGTCTGGAATGAGTTCAAGCTGCTCTCTCTGTCCCGCCCGTGACCCCCGAGATACGTAAAATTCAGATGAAGAGGACGAGCTGAAGGGCACCTGTGCTTTGCCGGTCATTGACACGAGGGTTAAACTTCAAAAGCGCTCCGGAGAGAATTTACAGCGCGTGTGTGTGTATGCTTTGCCTCAGGTTTTGGATTTCTGAACGGCAAGGGGTGTTGAATTGGCTTTTGGAGTCCAGTTTGGTTTTTAACTGCATTCAAAGGATCATTTCACATGCGGACGACTTTTTTTCTGTAGCAACAGTTCTGGAAAGAGACAGAAAGGAGAGGAGGAAGAAGGATGACAAAAGGAAGTTATCATTAGACAGTCAGCGACTAGAATTTGATGGTTTTGTTTTAAAGCACTTATAGGTTGGCAAGCATATCCTCTGATTCTTCTGCAGAATGGAGGAGAGGAAAGAAACGCATTTGAGTCTTTGCCAGTAAAGATGAGATATTGGAAAACCGAAGCGGTTTCAAGTGAAATGTGATGTGGATATTGCAGATGTTCGGACAAAAGACACATTGGTTAATGTCATCTTAAAATAACTACCTACTTACTGAAGTATTTGAATTCAACACGCTAGAGAAAGATTGAAAGCAGACATTAAGTCTGGGCTGTGTGTTGGCAGTGTCACCATGAGCCTCCCTCTCTCCCTCTTTCTCTCTCTCTCTCTCCCTCTCCCTCTCTCTCTCTCTCTCTCTCTCTCTCTCTCTCTCCCTCTTTCTCTCTCTCTCTCTCCCTCTCCCTCTCTCTCTCTCTGTCTCTCTCTCTCTCTCTCTCTCTCTCTCCCTCTCTCTCTCTCCCTCTCTCTCTCTCTCTCTCTCTCTCTCTCTCCCTCTCTCTCTCTCTCTCTCTCTCCCTCTCTCTCTCTCTCTCTCCTCTCTCTCTCTCTCTCTCTCTCTCTCTCCCTCTCTCTCTCTCTCTCTCTCTCTCTCTCTCTCTCACAAACACACACGCATACAGACGTAAATGTGTGATATATTTATAGAGGCAGATGTCTCACGATGTCTCTGGTGTAGTTTGTGTGCAGGTGTGTTGAAACGGCAGTGAGCACTAATTCATTCAGGTGAAACCAAATTTAACAGCTGGTCATAAAGTCACACGCACACTTATTTTCCCCCAGAGGTCTCACAGTTAATGTTAGAAAGCTTTCTGACCCGTGAGATCTTACAGTCACGTACTATCTTTCTGTGTGTACACATTGTTTTTGAGTTAGATTGTTAGATTGATGTCCTATCAGAGATATGATCTAGATATGAGATATCGATGTGGATGTGGAGATACATAAAGTCAACTCTTATGATGAGCGTGTGTGAGATCAAATACGCAAATCAACTCTGAAATGTAAGACTTTTACGCTTGTACTGTATTTACAGTATATAGTACTAAACCATTATAGGGTGGCTCATTCTTTATACATATTTTTCCACATTTCAGAATAATACGAAATGCTTTGAAACTATGGAATCACACAAATGTGACTTTGGGAATTATTTGTATCTAAATTTAAGCAGAACTATTAAATAACATGGATTTAGTCATTTGATTTGATTTTATTTGACTTTTTCGTTTTATTTAGTTTTAGTTTTAGTTTTAGTTTTAGTTTGGTTTGGTTTACTTTAGTTTCATTATTTATTTAATTAAGTTGCCCTACAATTATTATTTTTTATACTATATAATTATAGAGACGATTTAAATACATAAGTATACAAGAAAAAAAAAAATTATGCAGTCCCCTTAAATAAGTTTATAAAAAAATTGTAATATAATAAAAAAAATTAAGATCATGAAAGACATTATACTGTATAGATATTTACTCACTACATGCGTTCACAAAACATAAATATTAAATTAATATAATAAAGAAAAGCTGTCTATAGTATCCTGTCTGTTGTATATTGAGTGTGTTTTTACTGTTACCTGCAGAGTTGGGCTCCCCCAGAGACCTGATAACCAGCGATGTGACCGATACCAGTTTCATGGTGTCGTGGACTGCCGCTCCAGGACGGGTGAGACAGTATCGTATCCGCTGGAGGTCTCTCTTCTCTGAGAACTCTGGGGAGAAGGTCATACCTGCTGATGTGACCAGCACGCTGTTGGAGAACCTCACGCCTGAAACACGCTATCAGGTGTCTGTGTTTGCATCATACGACAGAGGAGATGGAGAGCCGCTCGTGGGTGAAGAGACCACAGATGGTGAGCGTCTTGATTCATTCAATGATGTGTTATTTGTGTTAAAGGGATAGTAAGAACACAAAAGAAGATATTTTGAGAAATGTGTTCTGAAGAAGAAAGAAACTCATGCAGGTTTGAAATGACATGAGATTGCGTACAAGATGATAGAATTTCCAATTTTTATTGAACATTCCCTTCAATGCCATATATACTTGAGATTTTTACCGGTTAAATGGTCGAATCATGTTCTCCAAGAACCATTTTTCTAGTCTAAGATTCTAGAATTGCTGTAAAGCCATTCATTAGAGATTTGGTTGTAAAAGGTAAGCTCTGGGCTTTTAACACCTTTTTTAAACCATGCAACTCAAAAAGTTGTTCAATAGGGTTTTAGGAACTCATGGGGTTCATAGATGGCCATAAAAACCTTTTTGAAACATTTTTAGGTTTGTTAAAAATGATTGGTTGAAAGAAGTTGGAGGTTAAGTGAAGGTTAGATGAGTGTTGTGTAAGGTTACGTTCAGGTTGGGGTGGGGTGGGTTAGGTTACAGTGAAACAAGAGCTGGATTGAGCGAAAGATTGAAAATCATTTGCGCCTTCTTTACCTTTAGGAGAAACATCTTGAATACGCCCAAGATTGTCAAGGAAAGAGAAATGGTTCTCAAGATAATTCAGACCTGACAGAACATGTACGTCTGCGCCTCGGGCTCGGCTCTTTAAAGTGCATCAATCAACAAGCTTTTGATAGAACGAGAGAAAACCTTTCAATCTTAGCTCGACACAAAATTATTTAGTGGTAGCGTGACTTCTCCAAGTTGTGGTTTCATGCCTGGCATCAGATTTTGGCAGATGATGGGAGTTTTGAGGCTCTGTGCAGAAGTCACTTGCCCCTAAGTGGAAAAAGTGAGCTGGTCGCGGCATGGGTGCAGGGAACATCACCGCCGTTTTAAAGGGAGACATGTGTGCAGGGCAGCCCATAATATAAGCCGTATGTTGTCTGGGACGCTTGCTGAAGCAGTGGCTTCGTTCCATCATCCCATCACAGACACACAACTCAAAACATACAAATGGAAAATTTCACCAATGTCAGTTTTGAGAAAATATTGGAATAAGGGTTGCTTAATTTTGGCCTGACGTGTTTCAACATTTGGTTTTCAAGTTCTCATTTACTCCCATTGTTGAGGAAAAACTCAAATTTAATTTAATTTTGTTTCGTGCGTGTTTTGTAGCGTCTGCATCCACAAAGGCTTTGGCCGTGTCTGACGAAACCGAGAGAACCATGCGGGCGACGTGGAACCCAGCTCCAGGCCCCGTGCAGCACTACAAGCTCACGTACGTCCCTCAGGCTGGAGGAAAAGATATGACCATGAAAGTTCCTGCCAGCGTGACCACGGCCGTGCTGAGGAAACTTCAGCCCCTCACCATCTACAACATCAAAGTGCATCCCATTTACAAACGCGGAGAAGGAAAAGCAAGGCAAGGAGTAGGAACCACACGTACGTTGGCCAATAATTCAAAGCCCATGAGTCTGAAAGATCTGTAGAGACGCAACAAGCATCGCTTTTACTGTTGCTCATATTCAACATACCTCAAAAGCCGAAGAACCTGGATTGTTCTGTCCTTGTTTGTGTCTGTTGATCATATATTGATATTGCTGTTTCTTTTTCTGCAGTGTCACCTTATAAAGCCCCAAGAAACTTGCAGACCTCAGAACCCACCAAGACGAGTTTCCGCGTGTCCTGGGACCCCGCTCCCGGCAACGTACGTGGATACAAAGTTTCCTTCCATCCCATCGGCAGCGATATTGATCTGGGAGAGCTTCTAGTTGGACCTTACGACAACACGGTCGTTCTGGAGGAACTCAGGTAGAACAGCTCGCCATGAACTTTAGACGTTTCCCTTAACATAAAGAAACATATGGTTTGAGTTGTGCGTTTTATTCCCAGAGCTGGAACCAAGTACTCTGTGGCTGTTTTTGGAATGTTTGAAGGAGGTCAAAGTATGCCTTTAGCTGGAGAGGAGAAGACCACCCTCTCCGATGCCCCCGAGCCACCTTCTGTCAGACCTTCTGGTACAAAACGCAACAATGACACATTCACGTTGTATTTGTTCAGTTTGTGGTTTTATTAGTGTAACCTGCCAACGTAACAAATATATGATGCTGACATGGCGGATTTTAGGTTTCGTTGATTCGTCTCACAACGTTTATACGAAATGTCTGAACATGGTGAGATCTTGACAAGAGGCTAAACAGGTGCCAGAAACGCGGTCTTAAAGCTTAACACGCGGGCTATTGGCAGACACTTTAAAGATGTGAACGTAGTCATAACATGAATGAATTTGAGGTTCAGTTGTGAAGCGGCGACGAGCTAAATTCATGACAGGCCCTGATCAAATTAAGGATTTGGCTACCAAATGGAACACAAATTTGGTAGTAATATTTATTTTAGAATGTGCAGTAGATAAGAACATGTAAAAGTTAGGGATGCACCGATACCTTTTTTAAAAGCAGAGTACGACTACCGATATTTTTTCCGGTATGCGGCGATACCGATGCCTGTACCTTTTACAACACAGTGTGACCAATAAAAATAAAATTGCTTCTTAACTCCACCTAAACACATTCTGAAAAATACAGTGCTTTTCATAAATTTCAAAGCAAATTTCACAACAAATTTCTGAGTTATGTCACATGAGGTATCGGTCTTTGGTATCAGTGCAGTTTTACGAGTACATGTGCTTCTCTCGGTAAAGTGTCTGAACGTATTTCACTTCCTCGAGACGGCGATTTATAGTCTCTTTTTACTGTATAAAAAGAGTACTGTATATCAATAACAGATCTTGTATTATTTAAAAACTTTGTGAAGTGTTTTACTAGAAAAGTGTGTGGAAACGTTCAAGTTTTGATATCTGATGCAATAACGTTTATTTACATTTAGTCATTTAGCAGACGCTTTTATCTAAAGCGACTAACAAAGAGTTCAGGGAGCAATAAGCGATATGTCATACAAGAGCAATAATACAATAGGTTCTAATTCAAAGTTACTAGTTTAAACAAAAGCCAGAACAATACCTGTTGAGTTTTTTTTCACTTTGTAATTCATGTTAGTGTCCAATTTAACGTATAAGTGATCTTTTCTTATTTTTTAATCCTGCGAAACATGCGAAAAGTGTTGTGATTTTAGCACTATTTCAGTTTGACCAGGCAAAGAGCTTTCCACAGGAATATATTTCTCCAACCAAACCCTTATATCCAATACCTTCATCCTGAGAGATATCATCACATCTCCAGCAGATGAAAACCTGGCCAGGGAGTCACAGTCGGAACAGCCTGTATGTTCAGCAATAATGGTCGGGAGAATCATTTCCGCTTGACAGCTTTTTCCATTTAGGACTACATGACCTTTGCGCTCACAGTTTTGCTTTACGAGACGTCACATTTCATTAATTTAAGGCGAAACATCCAGCCAGTTGTTAAAATCAAATCTGACACTGTTTACTTTCTATACGAATGGTTCTGCTGGTTTTGGATGATCCATCATTGCACGTGTTTCTAAAGAGAAAAAAGTAGTCTTGGTAATCTTTCATCAAAAAGTGTAGTTTCAACAGCTACAGCTATAAGTTTTGGCAGTGGTTGTGATAGATTTTGTGACGAGTGCTAAATGACTTTCAAATGATTCTTTCCTTATGTTGATTATCGTTTTATTTCAGTGACTTATTCAGCTGTTGATCTAGTATTTGCATTAATTTCTTATCAGTTTGTACTCTCAAAGGGTCCAATGTTCTTTTTGGGGCTTCTACAGATTAAAAAAGGTAGAAATGGTTCTTTTAAGAACCCTTGACCGAAAGGTTCTTTGGTGAACCAAACATGTTTTTCATTTTGGTTTTGCAGAAAGGAGGAGATTCCACCACACCTTCTTGAAAGTTTCAATTGCTCTTTATGATTTTGAGTTTGACCAAATCTTTTTCAATTGCAGAGCGATCGCATGTGCTTTAGTCTCAGTTTTGGAGCTTCCGGCTCTTGCAGGTTTCTGGAACATCACGAGGTCCACAGAGATGGAATGCACGAAAGTGCTTGGAAAAGGAGCCGTTTTTATTTCACGTGTCACAATGAGCTGTTTTTTGTGCTGTGTAGAACAGAAGCAGTGACAATTCCAGGAAAACAGCCCCTGGGCCGGATGCCAGAGGGGATTTGGATACAACACCAGGCTGAAGGTTTTAAAAGAGAAAACGAATTCCTTGTGGAAAAAGACAGCCGTTCTAAAACAAGAAAAATAAATAAAAGCCTTCAAGAAAAAGTGTGATGGTCATTTTTTTGTGGTGTCAGGGTGTGTGAGTGTGTGTACGCATTTACAGGTTGTCTTTTCCATCGCTCTAAATGTCTCGGTGTTTAATTCCATTGTCTTTTAATCACAGATAATGAGTGTAAAACTACAGCCAAGGCCGACATCGTCCTGCTGGTGGACGGCTCCTGGAGCATCGGCCGTCTGAACTTCAAAACCATCCGAGGTTTTATCTCTCGCATGGTGGGCGTCTTTGACATTGGGCCAGACCGGGTTCAGATCGGCAAGTCTTCCGTGCTTCACTTTACTGTTTTAGTTGTGTTAAAGGTTTTTTATGACCGCATTTGGGCACCAGATGTGAGCTTTATGATGCAGGCTTCTTTTTGAGTTATTACCACCCGTTTTCTTTGTATTAAACACGGAATGTGCTTGTCCCAGGTTTGGCCCAGTACAGCGGGGATCCCAAAACCGAGTGGCATCTCAACGCTCATTCCACCAGGCAATCCCTCTTAGAGGCCGTTGCAAATTTACCCTACAAGGGAGGAAATACAATGACGGGTAAACCTAACTAGCGCTTTTGACCCAGACAAACAAAAGCATAGTCATTAAAAACTCCAGAAAATAACGCGCAATGTTTTCAAAGGTATGGCCTTGAACTACATCCTCCAGAACAACTTCAAACCGAATGTGGGTTTGAGACCCGACTCACGTAAGATCGGAGTCCTCGTAACCGACGGCAAATCTCAAGATGAAATTATAGAGAAATCTCAACGCCTGCGTGACTCGGGAATCGAACTGTATGCCATCGGTAAGATCTTAATTTGATAACCCTGAAGGTCAGTTTGAGATTTGAGATCTGACGGTAATGGTCAAATCGGTGTCCTCTTGGCTTGAAGGTGTGAAGAATGCTGATGAAAATGAGTTGCGATCTATTGCCACCGACCCGGACGAGATCCACATGTACAACGTCAAGGACTTCTCATTCCTGCTGGACATCGTGGACGATCTCACGGTCAACCTCTGTAACAGCGTTAAAGGCCCAGGTAGAGTCATGCTTGAGTCTCTGTGTCAAGATATAGGCCAGGACAGCAAGAGAATCTGAAAAAATATCTGTCAGGGTTATTGAGTTTGATAGATAGATTTTACATGCTCTATGGTTAATTTCTGCGGACCATTAGCATCCAAGAGTTCCGAAAGCTCCTTAATTTGTCTCTATTCAAATTGTGCTCTTCTTTTGCTAAATTGTTCTTAATTTTTATATTAACAATCCTGCTGGATGGATACATCACAGATGACATCATTTTTATGTTCCATTGTTTTTTATGCGGCAGGTGGTGGACCGGGGACGCCCTTTGACCTGGTGACTTCAGAAGTAACGCACTACTCTTTCCGTGCTACCTGGATGCCTCCTGATGAGCCAGTGGAGAAATTCCGGATCGAGTATGTCCCTGCCGCCGGAGGAAAAACTGAAGTGGTGAGCGCCTTAGACACATTTGTCACAAACAGAGCGTAACCTTCTTCATGCTTGCTGTATTTATTCATTTACATTTATTTATCTAGCATGCTTTGAGTGAAGATTTTGAGATGACAATAAACTGTATACAAAGCTAAGTGTACAACTCGGAAGAGCATTCAAAACTGAAGTCCATACTGCCCATTCAAGCTTTCTGTATTTTACGTTTACATTTAGTCATTTAGCAGACACTTTTATCCAAAGCAACTTACAAAGAGTTCAGAATAAAATGTGTCATACAGGAGCAATAATACCAAGTCGCTTGTGTGCATATCACAATATTTACAGAAATTACACAACACGCTCATCGTGTGCTGATCTCTGACTGTGTTCCTCCCGATTTCCCCTCTCTCTCATCTTGTATAAACCCCTCTCAGCATTCTCCCATGATGTTTTGCAGATGTTTGTCGACGGTGAAGAAAACACACTTGTCCTGGTCAACCTAACCCCGATGACCAAGTACATTGTCCGTGTCTTTGGCGTGATCGGCGAGGAGAGCAGCGAGCCTCTGGAAGGAACCGAAACCACACGTGAGTTCAAAGCATCTCGTGCTTTTCTTTGTTTAATGGCATCATTTGACTTTCTAAATCAGACATTTCTCACAGCAGACATTTCTCAGACAATATTCTGTTCTGTGGTGTGTGCTCCTAATGCCTTTTGGGATTGCATTATCTGTAAAGGATAAATACGATGCGTATCAGGTAACTCGGTTAAACTCAGAAGGGGTTTGGAAAACCTCAGAGAAACTTTTCACAGGCTGTGAAGCGGTCTTGGGTTTGGTCTGATTATGGAGCGACAAAGTAAACTTGAACCATGTTTTACTGATCAAAAGCAAACAGAACATTTTTAATTGTCCATTCTCACTTTATCGTCCTTTTCACATTTCTCATTATAACATTTATAGTCAATATTACAAGACCTTGTGTTGTTTTAAAGAGACGCTTATCGTTTGGTCATGCGCCATTCGAAGGCAATAATCTGCTGTGGTCATTGCGTCTTTCATTTTATGGTCATTTTATACTTCACATACTCCATTTATACTGTTTGACCACTGACCACTTTTCTTGAGTAACCACACTAGTTTTCAAACTAATGAACCTTTTATGAATGTGTTGATATTTGGGATCAAAGCTCTCTCTGTCTGTTCTGCAGTGCCTCTGCCCGCTGTGACCAGCATGACGGTTTACGACGAGGGTCTGACGACCATGAGGGTCAGGTGGGAGCTGGTGGGTGGAGCCAGCGGGTACATGCTGAGCTACAGCGCCCTAAATGCCACCGTGCCCTCTGGAAAGAAGGAGGTGAGCCCGATGCCTTCCAGAACCTTCCTCCAGACTAGCGCTCACAATTTCCACCTCTGCTTTATTAGACCTCAAGGCAGAATAAATAAACCCTTGCCAACCCTAACACATCCAGATGGCCAAACCAGTGGCCCGAATCAGAGAACAAGTGCTGTTCAGACAGACCAATAGAAAACTTCTGCGACCCACTTTACTTTTTTGTATCATTAAGATCTGAACCTAGAACTTCGGATCAATAAAAGACTAACCAAAATGAAATATTGTGTAATGAATAATGTCCACAGAACCCGGCTGTTTCTTCACTAATGTTTCTTTCCGCCACAGTTGCGAGTTGCTGAAGATGTCAATGATGTCCAGCTGTCCCAGCTGCTTCCCAACACGGCGTACTCCATCTCTCTCTTCGCCATGCACGGAGACTTGGCCAGCGATCCCCTCATCGACAGAGGAGTCACTCGTACGTCTGTGCTTCTGATGTCTGGAGCAGATTTGACAGGTGTTTTGTGTTCTATTGTGTTGTATGTGATGTTGTGTATGTGTGTTTCAGTGCCTCTGCCTCCAGCCGGTGAACTGAGAATCTCAGAGGTCACTCACAGCTCTATGCGTCTGACCTGGGATGCCGCTACCGGGAATGTCAGAAAGTACATTATCACCTACAAGCGAGAGGACGGAGAGTTGAAAGAGGTAATCCGTACGCTGAGAATTTCTCCAAACACCTTTGACCAACTTGGCAACAGAAATGACACTCGAAATTGTGAAACACTAAATAATAGAGACAAATGTATCAATGGTTAAAAATGCATGGATTAACTTACATGTGCGATGTTTGATTGCCGATGGTGGTGTTTGATTGACAGGTCGAGGTCAACGGTGACATCAGCACCCTGGTTCTCACTAGCCTGAGGTCACAGACAGAGTATGATGCCGCTGTCACTCCCATGTATGACGAGGGTCCGGGGAATCCGATGCTCGGCAGCGCAATAACCGGTGAGATTTTTTAGGATGACCGAATTGACCGGCGGTTCTACGCCAACAAGTAATCATCGCCTGTTGTTATTTGATCCGTGGGTGGTAAAGTATACGACCACAGGGCATTTCAGCAGCTCCTCGTGTGTATAATGACCACCATGTGTGAGATCATCTCAACCCAAATCCATTTTTCATGGTTTCATAAGTTTCTCCACGGATGTGTTTTTTGCTCTCAGACACACAAACCACTTCACAAAGAAACTGATCCTGAAGAGGCTTGTATAACAGCCGCGGCTGGTCGCCCACTTGATCTCAAGTGGTTTGCTATTGAGATGGGTTTGTTTCTTTGTGTCTCACCCTTTCAATGTCGATGTGCAGATGTCGTTCCTGCGCCCAAGAATTTGAGGTTTTCTGAGGTGACCCAGACGTCCTTCAGAGCCACGTGGGAGCACGGAGCTCCAGATGTCGCGCTGTACCGTATCGGATGGTCCAAAAAGGGCGAGAACAATTTCAAATATGTACGTTTACCTCTGGGTTTTAAAACAGACCTGTGGATTCAGTAAACTTTCTGATTTCACATTGTGACTTACCGGAACAAATCTTTTGTAGGAAATATTGGGCAACGAAGATACAACAAGCGTTTTGACGGATTTAGATCAAGACACACTGTATGATGTCACCGTAACAGCCATCTATCCCGATGAGTCCGAGAGCGAAGATCTAATTGGAGACCAACGCACATGTGAGACTGCACACCCCCACGCATAATTGTTTTGGTATCTTCATGGGGACTTGCCCTAAACCCTCCCACAAACCTTTCTGCATTTTACATGTTCAAAGAAGATTAATTTAGTATGTATAATAATCATATCGCATCGTGTGAACTATTCGTCGTGTCCACACAAGGATTGGCAAACAAGACCACACTCACAATACACATCTGTTGACATTACTATACAATAATGTGTTGTTCTCTCAACATCTTTTTCTAGTGTCAAGGCCCCCTTCAAGCGGTATGTTGTTTCAAAACCAGAGGAAGTGTTTATAGAATGTGTTCATGAAAGGAGAAGATGAACTGCATGTGCATTTAGAAATAGGGCTGGGCGGTATGATGGGAAATTTCACACGACCAGAGAAACTAGAGACGTAGAAGTATAGAAACCATAGCGTGTATACCACACTTGGTTTAATAAATGCTTCATCCAATCAAAAATGTAAGTCAGTTTAAATGTGGTATGGATTTCTTTTGGTTTGCATTCATCAAGTTTCAAATTTAAAGCGGAATAGCTTACATAACATATGTACAGTAAATAACTGGTATTGAATTTAACCATCCAATCATTTATGATATGAGCCATTTTATTTTTTATCTTTCAAAATAAACTATACATTGCGATATGAACGGTCACTATTACAGTAGAATAAAAATCAGGACTTTGGTCATGCCGCCCATCTCTATCAGACACCATCAGCCACGCGTCCATCAATTCATCATGTATCATCATTGCTATTTCATTACCATCTTTGCCGTTGTCATCCGCTGTCAATCATAAAGTGCATGCTCATTAAGTCATTGTTTTGTTGTGGATTCTCATGTCTTCATGTCAAACACTCATAAGTGTCCATCATCAGCTTCTTCATCAAGACTCATATCATACTCATGTGACCGGCACAATATACAGGGTTGGGAATCCTAAACTTGCCCCTTTTTGGAAAGTATTCGCGATTGATTTTTATTGTTTGAAATCTGAATTTGAACCAGAATAATTCATTTCCTTAAGATTCCCAACCCTATTGACTCTGACTGAGCTACTGATACAAAGACTGAATGGAGTTTTCATGTTCCCCCAGTGACCACCGGACCACCACAAAACCTTCAGGTGTTCAACGCCACCACGACCACTCTCACTGTGAAATGGGACCATGCGCCGGGACCGGTCCAGAACTATAAAGTGACCTTCCAGCCCACGGCGGGTGGAAAACCTTTGTCTGTGAGTTCATCCTGCGTTGAGATGTTTAGAATAAACAAACATTGAATTAACATAATGATGAGTGGCAGAACTTTTTGCGGGGATGTTGCAAAATCTGTTTTATGAAGTTTAAGGGCTGTGTGTTAATAATTACAGTAGGTACCCGCTGGAAAGCTGGATGCAGGACAGTTGCTACCAACAGATTCCAAATCATCACAACATGGCCTGTAGTTATACTTACTGTTATACATTTTAGACTCGGGATGAAGAGCCCAGACAACAACGTTTGTTTAGGGATTGTGTTGTAAACAGTGATAAAATCTAACAATGACCACTTTATCTGGTTATAATAAAAGTCTCATATAAATATTTCAATATTTTAAATAAGTCAAATAAGCAACACTGGGTTAAGATAATTTCAGCCAAAATAGATTTTGTTAGATATAACAACAGAAAAATAAATGCTTGCTATGTCGATCATCTTATGTAATTCCGCTTCTTGCATAAATTGCATACATTTTAGATTTTCCTCCCACATGATGTTTTTGTAATCCTGTGTTTTTGTTCTGTCTTTGGTGTCATAAAGCTGTCCACTTTCTCTTTTTTTTTAAGGGACTTTCTTTTTGACATCAAGCACAATCTTACAACACAGATAGCTGCTTTGTTTTTGCAATTGGTGCCATATTCCTTTTTGTCGCTCAATGATAAACATCAAGGTTGCAGACCAACGTTTGTGACATGTTCACTTGATAAAGGGTTTTGAACTAATTCATAGAAACGAATAAAGGGAATTGATTCTTGGACTTCCCGACACTACAGGGAGCTGAGAACGGTTTCACATGTGCTTTATTAAAATATAACAAAGTAAAAAACGTTCCAGCTGACGTCGCTCACTGACCCGAGCTGCTGAAACCAATCTAATTGGGTCCAGCGGGACCTGCCGACTCAGAATCTGATTTCATTTAAAGAATATGTTGTGGTGCACGATTCAGAATGCCAAAAGTCAAGACTTATACAGTGTTGTTTTATTGGATCTGGGGAAACCCAAGTATAGAGGTGTCATTGTAAATGTAAAATGAAACGGGGTCAACTCAGTCAAGAAACACACCTTACAGTAAGAAGACAATATATTGATCAATTATCACTCCTTTATTATTTGTGTGACAGTGTCTCATGATGTGAGGAGGTCTGTGCTGCCAAATATTCATTACTGATCACTTCTGGGTATCATCTTCCATTTAGAAACGCATTTCTTGTCAGGAACAATTTGTATTGTGTTCAGGTTTTGACGACCTTCATTGTGAGTTTTCAGACTGCCTGATTAACAGATGAATAGTTAGACACACTGGGACGTAATATATCAAGTTAACAATAAAAGTTAATGAGGAATTGTCAAAATGACATATAGCTTTGTGCGAGGAGCAGACTGAGTTTTGACAAACGTAAGTAGACTCGAGGGGGAAAATGTTATAAAAGTGTTTTATTTGGCTCCTTTTGTGTGGTGCGTTTTGTTGTTTCACACTGAGAGTGTGATTGAAGTTTGATGGAAACCATTGAACAACAGAACTAAAGTGCTGATGTCTTCCATCCGTTCAGGTTCAGGTCGGTGGAAAGAAGAACAGTGTGATTCTCCAGAAGCTGAGTCCTGATACGCCCTACTCCATCACGGTGGCGGCCGTCTATCGCACTGGAGAAAGCAAAGACATTTCAGGTCAAGGAAAGACAAGTAAGTATTTCATTTTTCCTTACAGAATCAGTGTATTTTTAATTTTCAGATATTATGCAATGAAACTGAGATGAATTAAATATATGGAATGATGTGTCCTCCAGAACCTTTAGGAGGAGTGAGAAACCTGCAGGTCTTGAACCCCACCATGACCACACTGAACGTTCGCTGGGAACCTGCCGAAGGGAAAGTGAAGGAATACAAGGTCATGTACGTGCCGGCAGCCGGTGGGGCGGAAAGCATGGTAGGACTGGTAGGACGTAATGCTTTAAGTGTGATGTTTAGCTGAAATATGAATCTGACATGAAGATGATGATGAAATTTCTTTAATGCTAGAACCGCCAAGTGGTAAAATTTCCCTGTGCATGTTTTTCAAATATACATAACAACAGATTTTATATAAAATATGTAAGTCTCCCCGTCATTTACTTTTACTTTAATTGTGTTATTTACAATCCTATGTTGTTAATTTTTTTCTCGGTAAAACCAGATTAAAAAGCAGGGCATTTATACCTATAAGTGCCGTCGGGGCAAATTTACCTCATGCCTTTGTTTTTTATGACCACCTAATGTTTTGATCTCTTGTCCGACTTATAAATGATAAAAGTAAAGCATCAATTATTATACCGCTAGAAACACAATTTAAACGTGATTTTCTTACTTTAGCTTTAAAGATAAAGCAACAGCACAAAAACATAGTTGATGACAAAAATTTTTAATTTTATGTCTCTAGACCAGTTGTTCTCAAACTTTTCGTTGTAAGGCCCCCTTTGTGTAGGGTGCATCGCTTTGTGGACCCCCAAATAAAGACATATAATCTTAAACTAAGAATCTTTGTTAGACCAAAAACATATTCAGGTATACAATGCGTTAACCTTAATTATTTTGGTCGGTGGTCTTATTTTTCTAATGTTTGATTCGATTAAATTTTCTGATAAATTTCGATATTTTATAAAATGCCACAAAATCTTTGTCCCCCCTTGATCCATCTTGGGCTCCCCCAGTTTGAGAACCACTGGTTTAGACATTACTTTGTGATGACTGTCACATAAAACAGTGACATAATACGCCATATCAAAACAATATTCATGTGCATGGCTAAATTTTACCATATACAGCAAACTCTGGCGGTTTTAGTGCTAAAATGTCTCAAACTTTCCTTAACATATGTCATTTCTGGAAACAGGAGCAAGTATCAGGAACTACCACCACTACAGTCCTGAGAGCTCTTACACCAGACACGCTCTACACCGTCACCTTGATTCCTGTTTACGCCGAAGGAGATGGTCAGAGAAATTCAGAGAACGGAAAAACAAGTGAGTTTCCCCTTGAAATATCACCATAAGGTGATTTCAATTATTTTATTGTCTGAAATCATAAAGGAACGTTTTAAAGAATTTTTTATTGAAAGGTTTTCAGATGTGTGTCCAAAAAGAAATAAATTGATGTATTTGTCATGGAGAGTCTCATTCATACATTCTTCTCAATCCATTATAAAACCATCAAATAGAAAATGTTATTTTCTTCAAAGGGGCCTTGGGTGGTGTGAAAAATCTGAGGGTCACTGACCCCACCATGACCTCTCTGAACGTCAAATGGGATCCTGCTGATGGGGCCGTGCGCCAGTACAAGATATTCTTTGTGCCCGCAGCCGGAGGAACAGAGATGATGGTGAGGGCTTGTTTTCTCACAAACCTTCCCATTCATGAACAAATCTGAGTGAAGTCTCTGTAACAGTTTGATGATCTTGCAAAAACAGTGTCCATCACTTTATTTCCCATCGTTGTTGTAAACAGGAACAAGTACCTGGAAGCCAAACCACCATTGTCCTGCGAAACCTGCAGCCTGATACTCCATACGCCATATCTGTAGCTCCGGTGTATCCCGCCACAGAGGGCAGACGTCAGTCTGAGAACGGAAGAACTTGTACGTATACATTTATCACATGATAAAGAACCTTTAACATCTGAAGAACCTTGTGTTAAATTAAGGAGGAAAACCTCAGATGATAAAAAAGTAGGAATGGTTCTTCTATGGCATCGCTGTGAGTGTACTGACAAGACAACATATGTTTGTTGTTATCTCTCCGTCTCTATCCAGTGCCGCTCGGAGGGGTCAGAAACCTCCGTCTCCACGATGCCACCTTCACGACGCTCACCGCCACATGGGAGGCAGCAGACGGAAACGTGCAGGGCTATAAAGTGGTCTACGTGCCCACCAACGGCGGAACCGAGCTCATGGTATAAAAATCTCTTTCACAAGTGAAATCTCTCTGAGACTGGATTTAAAGCCAATGACATGGATTAGTGAAGGACACAGATTGTTATTGACGGCATCGTCCCCCGAGGAACAGAGATGAAGGAGAACTCTAATGAAATACGACTCGATTTCTCATTACGCTGGAAACTGCCGGGAAAGTTTACGACTGGGAATACCAATGTTTAGACTGAGCTGGAGTAAACTGTGAAACCTAGAAAAAGATTTGTTTGGCGAGACTCAGAGAAATAGCGCTCAAGGTTTAGTTTTCTTTATCGCTTTGAAATTGGAAGACCTTCGATTTCTGTCAGGATGAACAAAGGCAGAGATGATGGCATGGGTTTGAAGACATATCAGAGATGTCACTTTAGGCTAGAAATCTGATATAACTCATCAAGTTATAAAGTTTGCTGACGTGAATAATTCCTCCTGTCACTTTGATCAGTTTTATCACCTAGGGGAAGAATAAACTCCCATCATCTCACTTTAAACTGTAATGTGTAAGATGTTTTTCTGAAGTGAAACTGATTAAAATTATGTGTGTTTGCAGGAGCAAGTGTCTGAAAGCACCACGACATTAGTTTTGAAGAATCTCACTCCAAACACCATGTACACGGTGACCGTAGTGCCGGTGTACGCCGAGGGAGACGGACCGCAGCTGACTGAGAAGGGAAAGACTAGTAAGTGTGCTATCATTACCAAAAATCTTTAGTTAAACAGAAGTGGACAAGTGTCACAAAAGAAACTATGCTTGATATTAAATATATAAACAAAAATGACGATTAACACTTCTGAACAGAATATTTTTATTCTGAATTATTTCTAATCAAGATGTCATTTAGTTAAATGACATAAAAAGTGTGTGGATGCTATTTAATTGTGTTTTAAGGATACTATAACTTACTGTTGCTGGGACAAATTTAATTTAGCCATTTTATTCCAAATATGTTATACTTTCCACCAAAGAATGGAATATAATTCAGTTTTTTTTCGGCCTTGTTTTATATTAATATCTGATTGTCTCTGAAAGTGCTGTAGAAATACATTTTAATTTAATCTATATGGGAAATGTTTATGACTGTTTGACTTTTGTAAATAAGATAAGCCCATTTACATTCTATTGTACATCCTTAAACACCTCCATGTTGATTGAGTTTTACCCTTGTCTCCATAGAACCGTTGGGTAGCGTCAGCAACCTGCAGGTTACAGATCCGACCATCAGTACCTTGAATGTTCGCTGGGAGCCAGCGGAGGGAAACGTACGGGAATACATCGTCATTTACGTTCCTGCCGGAGGCCAAGATCAGGAAGTGGTGAGAAAAATGCTCACTGTGGAAATACAGTGACCCATTTAAATGTCATTTTTATTGACTAAGTTTTTTTCTGAACAGGATCAAGTATCTGGAAGCACCACCTCCACCGTTCTGAAGAACCTGCAGCCGGACACCACCTACACTGTGACTTTGGTGCCGGTGTATGCAGAGATGGAGGGCAAACCTCTTTCAGAGAACGGAAAAACAAGTGAGTTGAAGATACACTTAGTCATAGGGGTACATTTATGGACTTATTAAGAGTTATTAATGATTTGTTTCAGAACCGTTGGGTGGAGTTCGCAACCTTCAGGTCACTGATCCCACCAGCAGCACCTTAAATGTGCGTTGGGAGCACGCCGACGGAAACCCTCGAAACTACAAAGTTTTCTACGTCCCACAGCCGGGAGATGAGGAGAAAATGGTACGACGTGATTTACTAACTTCAAGCATGAAAATATTATCAATAACAATAGTGTAACAAATGCATCAGCTGTTTGAGGAAAAAACCTGCTTGTTTGCTCACCCGCTGATGTTCAAATGTAATCTTGTGTACAAACTGTAGATGAAGACTTTTGTTTTGTTGGTTTTTAAACAGGAACTGGTTTCTGGAGGCACAACAAGCACCGTCCTGCGTAATCTCAATGCCAACACGTTGTACAAGGTCACACTTTTGCCTATGTATGAAAATGATGTGGAAGGAAAACGTCAGTCTGAAAATGGAAAGACGAGTAAGTCTTGAAAATGTTTTGGGATGGAGAACTACTTTTGCGAATGGTTCATTGAGTCTCTTTTATTGACAGAACCTTTGGGAAGCGTGAAGAACATCCAGGTGACGGACCCGACTGTGAACTCTTTAAGGGTACGATGGGAGCCGGCCGATGGAGATGTCCGCCAGTATAACGTCCTTTATGTGCCTGTTGCCGGGGGAGCTGAGGGCATGGTAACGGAGGAAGTCTCAGTATATCTCAGATGTATCATTTCGCTAAGCTAGTTGCTAAACGTGATGGTGTGCTCTACAGACACAAGTGTCCGGGATGTCAACCAATACTGTTCTGAGAAACCTGCAACCAGACATAGAGTACAGAGTCACCCTTGTGCCCGTATATGCAGATGCTGAAGGAAAGAAACAATCCGAGAACGGCAAGACAAGTACGTACCAGCGAAGTTCAGAAATTCGTCGGCATGCAGTCTACTTTGTCTTTACAATTCCATTTGTTCTCATTCTCAGAGCCTTTGGGTGGAGTTAAGAACCTGCAGGTCACAGATCCCACAACCAGCTCACTGAAGGTGCGCTGGGAGCCTGGTGAGGGTAACATCCGGCAGTACCGAATCTTCTATGTGCCAGCTTCAGGCGGTGCAGAGGACATGGTAAGAGATGCTCTACCATCTTTCCTGACCTGCCGCTGATTTTCTTTAAGTTTTAGTGTCTATAAACTTTCATGTGTCAACAGGAACAAGTTTCCGGAGGAACCACTAACACGGTTCTTAGGAATCTTCTATCCGACACGCCCTATACGGTGACCGTGGTTCCTGTTTATCCGGAGGGAGAGGGTCTCCGTCAATCTGAGAAAGGAAAGACACGTAAGTGGACACAAAATGATGTTTTATTAACTAAGTTCGGGAGGAGAAGGAGCAGACTCGGCTGGTCCGCTATCAGCAATCACATCACCCGACCTATCAGTTCAAGAGAGAGAGAGCTGGCTGATTTATTTTATTTTAGTAATGCAGTATAGCGTCACTATACTTCGCCCTCTTTCGGTGAGTTGTGAGTAATATCAGCCGTTAAGTGTCCATGAATTCACACTTCGAATTTTCACAGGAAACAGTAGGCTGCAATCCTGCACTTGTGTCTCATAGCGATTATAGGAATTACAATTGTTAATCTTTTCTATGTACTTCCTCATTAAAAAATAGATTTTTTAATTTTTAACCAAAAGATTAAGAAAATTGCAGCTTTAAGAAATCGGATTCTTTGAAGTTATTTTTCAAGGTTTTTCTGTTTGCCCAATTCTGTAGAACTAGTCACATCTGCTTCAGGTTAAGAAGCATGTTCAGCAGTTTTAGCATCAACTCTAAATGCCCCCCCACCAGCTGAATTTCCCTTTTGGCACTTTCTCACCATAAAACCCATCTGCGTCTCCGTGGACCGCTTCACTTAGCATTCATTCGTCAGTTTTACAGAGCTTCCTCCTGAGCTATTCTTCTTCCTCTGCTGTTCTTTGCCTTCCTTGTTCTCACGTCGCCGTTTAATAGTTTCTCTTTAACACTCGTTCTCTCTCTCCGCCTCTCTTCCAGTTCCTCGTTCCCCACCCAGAAACATTGTGGTGTACAACCCCACACCCAACAGTCTGAATGTGAGATGGGAGCCCGCCACAGGTCAGGTGCAGCAGTACAGGGTCGTCTACGCCCCGCTGAGTGGCATCCGGCCTCTGGAATCAGTGAGTGAAATACACAACAATATATCATTAAATTTCATTTCATTCCGAGAAAGTTCTCGGTGGTATTGTTCAAATTTAATATGTACAGCACACAGAAATATATTATGTGAACACAAACCTTTATTATGAATTCGATAAATCACGAGTAATGGTAGTAATCAAAATTTGACGGGATATGTTTGGACAGATTGTGGTCACTATATTTATAAAAGCAGTGTGAACTTTAGTCACGTGGGTTTGGTTATAATCCAGGATTTTTGGTTGAACTGTTCCTTTAAGGCAATAAGAAGTCATTGACACATTTTAGAACAAATTTTGTCGCTGTTTTTACAATCGAGAGATGCAGCGTTCTGATTGATTGTGATAACTTTGACACAGATTTGTGATTGCTTGTGATTGTCTCACAACCTTTTTGCATTTTCTTCATGACCAAGTGCATGTCGGGACACAAAAGAGGGACATTCTTAAATTCAGTGCACACATGTGTCAAAAAGTGATTCTGTCATAAGCGTTTGCGTATGGAAGGAATGTAGAATCTTACAAATGAGCAGATGTGCTGATAATCCTGCCGGGTGATGACAGGTAGCTGACGGGTTTCCTCAGAACCTCGAGTCGAGTCTCCAGCAGACCCGGGGCGATCGCGTCGAGCTGACAGTATTTATGTAGCAGCGAGAACATCTGTTTGCATTACATATCTGTTTGGAAACGTTATCTTGCGCTGGTAATCTAAACAGCGGCTTAATGGTGACATCATTATGTATATTTGCCCTGCCAGATTTGTAGCATCTGCTGAATTGTAATGTAATCTAAACTGTAGTCGTCTCCGCAGGTTCTCGTTCCTGGAAGCATCAGCAATGCCTTCCTGGATCAGCTCGTCCCGGATACACCGTACTCAGTGACCGTCTTGGCTGTGTATGCCGACGGAGAGGGACCAGGCCTCGATGGGAGAGGAAAAACATGTGAGTTTTGTCTTTACCTAACATGTAACATTGCAAAACAATTCATGTATTTAAGTTCTGCTTGACCAGCATCAGATGCACGTTCTTTTTCTTCTTAAAAAAATGTTGTTGTTTGTTTCAGTACCGCGGGCTGGACCCAGAAACATGCGAGTCTTTGAGACCACCACGAGCACCATCAGCATCGGCTGGGAGCACGCGGAGGGTCCCGTGCAACAATATAAGATTTCATACGCCCCCATGACAGGAGACCCCATCACTGAATTTGTGAGTATGAACATTGAGATTCTGTCGTATAAAGCTAACATTTAACTCAGAATCTGTGTTATGGTCCATCTGTCGTGAATTGTGGCCCATCAGTCCAAACTGCTCCGAAAAAAGACAATGAACTGGTTCTTTTTCGGTGGAAAATGTTGTTTGGACTGGGAAACATACAAAGGCTAAATACACTGTGTACTTCTCTTGTAAACATTCTGAGATCTGAGAATAAATCAGAAGTGGACATCCAGTAGGAATGCTGCGATGTCTGTACCATCTGTACCGCTCAATAACCATCAAATGATAATTGAATGAAGGATATTTAATAAAAAAACAGGTTCTAATAGGCTGGTTTCGTCTGTAGGCGTCTGTTCCTGGCAATAGAAACAATGCTATCCTTCAAAACCTGCTTCCCGACACGCCGTACAACATCACAGTGGAGGCCATCTATCCAGAAGGACCCGGAGGATCTCTGAACGGAAACGCAAGAACACGTGAGTAAAGACAAATAAGCGTTGTTGGGTAAATAATTGATCGGAAATCTTAATGGCTCTTGCATTTTGTGTTTAGTTGGTCTGCTGGCACCTCAGAACCTGCGGGTCTCAGACGAGTGGTACACCCGATTCCGTGTGTCCTGGGACCCGGCGCCAACTCCTGTCATGGGTTACAAGCTGGTTTACCAGCCGACAGGTAAATACTGTGACCACAACCAATGTCGACTTTCAATCCCATACATGACCTAAATTAATGAGGATTTTATCTGTAGACAAGGACGAGACTTTGGAGGTGTTTGTTGGTGATGTCACCACTTTCACGCTTCACAACCTCTGGCCCGGCACGACGTATGACGTTCAGGTGTACGCCCAGTATGAAGGCGATGTAAGCATACCTCTCGTCGGTCAAGGAACAACACGTAAGTCTGATGTTTTATACTCATGTGGTGGTATGATTCGCAGTTTTAGAGTCACATGACTGTCTCTTGCTCTTTTAGTGTACCTCAATGTGACCAATATCGAGTCCTACGACGTCGGCTATGACAGATTCTGCGTTAGATGGATGCCTCACCGCGCTGCCACCTCTTACAGAATCAAACTCAACCCTCTGGATCGTAAGTCAGGTTTCCATCCATTAACCATAAATCTGTTCTTAAACCATTTTTAGGCATCGTAGGTGACCAGTGGTAGTTCTAAGGAGTACATTTACTTTTAGTCATTTAGCAGACGCTTTTATCCAAAGCGACTTACAAAGAGTTCAGGGAGCAATAAGCGATATGTCATACAAAGGTAATAGTACAATAGGTGCTAATTCAAAGTTACTAGTTTCAACAAAAGCTAGACCACTACCTGTTGAGAGAAGAGGGCTAGTGTACGTATTTTTTTTCTTTTTCATTTGTCTGTCAAGTATAGAAGTATCAAATGACCTTATTGATATCAGCATGACTTGTTATTTGAAGATGAGGCAATCCCAGAATGCATTGCGATGTGTTATAGAGTTTATGGAAATGTTGATTTTGATTAAGTTAATATTTTTATTTCGGTTCTTTTGGATATTTTAGTCCGGTAAATAAAATGTAGTCCTGGTTCACTTAACGTTCAGACAGCCATTTTAACAGCTACCTAAAGCTTACGTGTAAAGTCACAACGTGATTGGACAGTTTTTACGATTTATATTTTGAAACGAAACTTACCGGACATCCAAAACAATGCTGTGTGCTGGGTTACGCATGCTTAGTGTTTGCCTGCGCTGATGAGGGTATTTTTAACAAGCCGGTAACCTGTGTTGTAGTCGAGACCAGCCCCGCCGAGTCCGAGTCAAGTCATAGTCCAGAGTAGTTTCAGTCAAGTCAGAGTCCAGAGTAGTTAGAGTCAGAGTCAAGTCCGAGTCCTAGGACAACAAACTAGTCTGATAAAGTCGAAATGTCAACCAGTTTTTTATTTGTACAGACTGGACATCAATATTAGACAATCAGGAAACGTCATGCAAAGCCATAGAAACAACTTTCATTTTTGGCCCATAAAGGGACATCTTTTCAATGTATTTTATATTTTTGATGCGACTCGAGTGGACTCGGGCACAAGTCCAATTCCGAACATGTTTGAGTATGAGTTGAGACCGAATCAAAATGCACACAGTCCATGACAAGACCATTAAAATAGGGTTTTCAACACTTCCGGTATCACACGAAGACGTGAGAATGTTTAAAGCAGTCAAAACGGCGCAAGGAATTCCTTTTATATGACCAAATCTGATTATTTTTTGGGTCGTATATTGTTATCACTTCCTGGTTTTGGTTCGGTCCGATGACTTTGGTCTGCGTTGAGTTCATATTTAAATTGAACCGCGTCAGAGTTCGTTTGAAAGTGGACCGAGACCCATCTTTTCAGCAGTCTCGGCCCACTTGTTTGGTGCGCACCAGGGTGTTCACACTTACACAAATAAACCGCAGCAACTGAGCAGTCGCACCAGAGTTCGTTTTAATCGGACCAAACATGGAATGTATGATCAAACTCAAGATCATTTTAGAACATTCTGTCTTGGAAGGTTAGGTTGCAGCCTAAGTAGACACACTGGATGAATATCAGAATTTCACCCGGATGTCCTTATGTGGGTGAAAACAACCACAGACCACCCTGCTTTTAATCCTGCATCATTTTATGAGATGTATAACTCTCATAAACTCTTATCAGTGTGTTTGTCTAAAGCATCTGTGTTGCCAGAGAAAGACGTGTAACGTTTCACAGATCGTCAACTTTTCAGTTCTCCAAAATGGATTAGAGGAGTTTACAGAAAAACTAAAAGTATAATAGTACAGTAGAATTACCAGATTTATTCAGACTCCTTTTGTCAAATACTCCTTTATAATACCATGTTTAAAAAAAAATGATCCAAGAGCGTTACAACACAGCCAGCCTTAAGAAAAGTTTAAATTTAAATTACATTTATTTTCCCAATGTTTAATTTTAAATATGGTAAAACTATTTTAAACTATTTGTTCAAGTGTTTAGTTAAACCATGGTTTAGTGCCACAATATTACCATATTTTCCTTTATGTCATCCATGGTATTACCACAGTATTATTTGAAGCATTTTAACATACCCTGTATATGAATAAAGTGATCGTGACATGACTGTTTTTGTATTTCTGATGCATTGACAGCATCAGCTAAAGGTCAACAGGAGATCACCATCACAGCGGCTCAGAGTCAGTACTGTTTCGATGGTTTGAGCCCAGACTCTCTCTACAACGCCACTGTGTTTGTCCAGACCCCCAATCTAGAGGGACCCGGAGTCAGTACCAAAGATCGAACCCGTAAGTTCAGCATCTGTTTCAAAATTAACATCAGGAAGCAGAGTTAAAGAACAACTTTAAGCTTTGATTCTTTTTTTCTGTTTGTCTAGTGGTCAAACCCACACCTGTGCCAACAAAACCACCCACTCCTCCTCCACCACCCACAATTCCACCTGGTTGGGCAGGTATGTGTGAGCAGTCGCTGCTCTAGGAATTTATATTGCATTAATATTGAGATTCAGTGCAATGGCAGAACGCCACAACACTTTTGCAAGAGTAAGACATCTCACATTTGTTTGGACAATTTATAAATTGTAGTTAATTACTGGAGAGCAACGAGTGGTTTGGAACACATTGTTTTCTACAGATACGTGCTGTGCAAACATGTTTTAGATCTGGCCGCTTTGATATGGGCTTTGATCAAAGCAATACGAAAAAAATCTTGAAAAGAAAACGTTCTTCCGCTAATGAAGAAGTCGAAGGAAAACGATAAAAAATTGGATCTGTAAATCCAGGCTGGCTCGTCCTCAGATCCTTCGGTTCACAGCAGTTTCCACAGAAGTCAACAGACTTAAAGCAGAACATTGTTTTATTAATATTCGCTCTTTCTGAGATCTGCTTTTCCAATATTCTTCAGTCTTGGATCATTTCTCCAGAAAGTAGGATGGATCCCAACAGTAATCACAAAATGGAGTCACAAAGTCTCTTGTCAGTCATCACCTTCTCTTGTGTTATGATTCACATGATTAGAAAATCTGTCCGTTCACAGAGTTGTTTTTACTGTTAGTATGTAAAGGTGCCAAGGCAGATGTGGTTTTCCTCATCGATGGATCATGGAGTATTGGAGATGAGAGCTTCAGCAAAGTGGTTCAGTTTGTCTCCAGCGTCGTCGGAGCGTTTGACTTCATAGGCCCATCTGGAATGCAGGTAACACAGTTGACTCAGCGTATCTTTGGTCTTCTGCTTGAAGAATGTTCCTGTAGATCAGTTGGTAATGCATGTTGAATGTAAATGCTAACGTGTTGAATATTCTTGCCCTGTTGGTTGGAAAAGATCTCATTCGTGCAATACAGCGATGATGCAAAGACGGAGTTCAAACTGAAGTCATATGACGACAAGGGCACCGCGCTCTCCGCTCTGAAACTCATCCAGTACAGAGGAGGAAACACCAAAACAGGTATTATTCACACACAAAATCAAGTACAAAATCATCCATGTACTTTCATTAAAATGACTCGAAGAATGCAAAACCCAGAAAGCATCCAAAGCAACGTGTTTTAGGAACCGTAATACTGGATTTTAACCAGAAAATGTAATCTGTTTTGCACGCTGTATATCTTTGTTCAAACACACACAATTTCACCGACCCTTTGTTGTCCAGGCGTGGCTCTGAAACATGTGTACGAGAAGGTCTTCACTCTTGAAAGCGGAATGAGGCGAAACGTACCGAAGGTCGTGGTCGCCGTAACAGACGGCCGATCCCAAGATGAAGTACAGAAGAACGCTGACAAACTACAGCATGCAGGTACGGCCAAAACCCTCAGGTCTAGAAACCCCGCTGATTGATCAGAGAGTCAGATTCTTGCACAATCCTAGAAAAGAAAATCCTATAGTTTTGCGAAGATTCGATTTTCTTGAACAACGACTTTGGAAACGAAGAACTAAATTATAATGGAAACCGTGGTTAACATTATAAGTAACACAAATACAAATTTGTCGTTTCAGGTTACAGCGTGTTCGTGATCGGCGTGGCCGACGTTGATTTCGTTGAGCTGCAGAACATCGCAAGCAAACCGAGTGAACGTCACGTATTCGTGGTGGACGACTTTGACGCCTTCTCCACCATCCAGGACAACCTGGTGACTTTCATTTGTGAAACTGCAACCTCTTGTGAGTTCATGTTTTATGACAACACACTTTCTTGATCTATATTTTGGTTTTGGTTCATGATTCTTTTGTTTGATTTTCCAGCTTGTCCTCTGATCTATGTGAATGGATTCACATCTCCAGGTAGACTTGTGACATGCTGTGTTTAAACTCATGTTTTTTATATGCACAGCATATATGCTGACATGCATCTGTGTGTTTTTACAGGATTCAGAATGTTGGAGGCCTTCAATCTCACCGAGAAGATGTATGCTAACACCAAAGGCGTCTCGATGGAACCCGGTTCTTTCAACAGTTACACTGCTTACAGACTGCACAAGAACGCTTACCTCAGCCAGCCCTCGTCGTGAGTTCTTTTCAAATCAGTTTGGGATTAAAAAGTCATTAGAGAGTTGTAGGTCTGATCTGTGAGTTTTGTTGGCTCGCAGTGTTACTCCCACACACTTCCTTAATTACTTTACCATCCAGAGAACTGAAAAACTGCATCACATCAATCCAGTGGTGCTTTGGACCGGCCGCTCAGCTGCTGAGATCTGCAGAAACATGAGCCTTCACCTCCTTTCCATTTGGCTGAGTTCATTCGTGTTTTTTACAGATATATTCATCCGGACGGTCTGCCTTTCACGTACACCATCATTCTGATGTTCCGTCTGTTACCCGACTCGCCGACAGAGGCCTTCGACATCTGGCAGGTGTCAGACAAGGACTACAAACCGGAGACCGGTGTCACTATCAATCGTGAGTCTCATTCGTACTCTTTCTGAATTGTTGCCTGTTTACAGCAAAGATCACAACTGTAACTGTAAAGTAAAAAAAACAGTTGAAATGTTAGACAGTATAGCAATAACAATACAGAGAAATGATATCTTTCCAATCACTTTCTGGGTGATTTTCTTTCTCACTGATGATCTATAAAACATTGAGGGCCAATTCAAAGGAATTTTAATTCTGATTTAAATGGTAAAATGGAAACGCAAGCTTTCAATGAACATAACGTTATCGCACAAAGGTGTGGACGCCAAAATAATTATCGTTCTTTGTGTGAACGCAATAGAGTTTGCGGTCATTTCACTAAGATAGCGATGAATCTGCTTTTGACGATTATTTAATAAGTGTTGGCATATCTACGTTCCCACCTTTTGTTTTTTTCTTTCTTTAGCCTCCAGCCAAACTGTGTCGTTTTATAATAAGGACACAACTGGAGAGATCCAGCGAGTCACATTCAATAATGATCAAGTGAAGAGGATCTTCCACGGAAGTTTCCACAAGGTACATGTGCAGTGCATCAACAAATAAATCAGTGCATTTGTTTTTCGCTTTGTAACCAGTATGCTTTGTCCGGAAAAAAAAGCAATTTGTGTTTGAAGCCTTTTGCCTCTTCAGGCCAGTAATGAGAGTCAAGCTTCTTCTCACATTAACTCTGTCACAGTCCGTTAAGAAGCAGCGCAAGGGTGTGTCTCCCAAAATCACTTTCACAAGAATCTACTTTCCTCCAAAAACGCTTCTCTGGCAGAGGAAACTGGAAAATGTTGGATCACGGCTCTGTGTATTTAACAGTGACATCAGAAAACATGAGCGGATCGGCTGAAGTGCTTTTGTCTTCGCTTATCTTTCTGAAGTCTGCGTCTGGATCGCGATACCTGCCTGTCAAAGTCCACCACAGGGGAAATTCTTGCGGTTTGAATGGGAGGTGTAGTGGCTTGTTTGTTGTGGTTTTGCCTCCCAGAATCCTCGGGTGAACACAGTAACCCCCCTGGGCGGTACCTGTTAGTCTGAACCCTTGGGAGGAAGTCATTAATCCTACACACAGCATCCAATATACTGCTGGGATGTATATAAACGACGCCATTAAAAGTTTACGATCACTTACTCTTTCTATACGAATTTATTTAGCCACATTTAAGAATTAAAGCTCATCAACACTATGGAATAACTATGAAAATTATGATGTCGGCCATCTTTGTTGTTGAGAATTTGTCGTGAATTACAGCTGAGAATATGCAAGCGGTTTCTTAAGGTCACCCTGAGATGCTTTTTAAACATAGTTTGCATTCATTCTGACCTCTTATACAGTATTTTATTATTCAGTATTAGTTATTTCTTTTGAATTTTTTTTTATTTTTGTAATAGAAGAAATGAAGATGTTGGCACAACTACACAATTTTGTAGGGTTTTTAGCTCGTAAAAAACATTTTATTGAAATGACGCTCAAAAAGAATCTAAACAGTTTTGTTTAGATATCTTAAAGTCACCATGAGATGCTTTTCAAACATATTGAAGGAGTTCACGTTCATTCTGACCTCTTAATCACTATTTGTCTTCATTATTGAGTTTTAGTCATTTCTCTCGAAGACTTTTTTAATTTCCTAATAGAAGAAATGAAGATGTTGGCACAACTGTTAAATGACGCTCAACAATAATCTAAACAGTTTTGTTCAAAGAAAAAGTGTGATGTACTGTTACTGCGAATCGTTTGATTTTTCAAGGTCATTCTGTATGCAAAGTTATGTTTCAGTAGCAAAAAATATTTTATTTTGCAAAGATAAATCTTTTATTTTTTAAATGACAGATTAACTGATTTGAAAAGCAATGAAAAATGCTTGAATATCAGTGCGTTTTTAAAGCTGGAGGTTTCTGGCACCACTTAATTTAATGCAGATGTCTTTTGGTTCTGGAGATAAACAAACATGATTTAAACCATTTAGCTTCAGAAGACTTGGACTGGAGCTCATAGGCACATGGATGGTTTTTGTGGTTCTTTTATATCTTTTTGGAAGTGTTGTTATGTTGAAAAGGGCAGATTTGCATGTATTTGTATTCTTTTTAGCTACACCCGAGAAGGAAATGCATAGATTTGGAGTTACACGAGGGTATAATAAAAACAAAATGGATTTGTTTTCTTAAAGTCCCAGTGAAATGAAAAATGACAATGCAATTTTTTTTGTTTATAGTAAATTGTTTTTCAATGTGGGTTATTCTCGTTTTAATGCCCTCATTATTTTCAGTTAAAATCTGAAAATGGACTGTTGTGACTATCCATCTTAAATGACGTACGTTAGACGGCTTGGGCGGAGCATCTGTTAACTCCTCCCCTTCAACTGTCAGTCTGATGACAGTTCCATTTAAAAATGCAACAGCTGATTTTATACATCCAATCAAATCGCAGAGAAAGACGAAAGCCATGGCCACTATTTTTCTCATTCGAAATTCCATTTCACTCGGAAATAATATGGAAGTAAAAACGATCGCAACTTTCGATTCAGAGGGACTCTAAAATCGAGTCAGAATGGGAATGTTTGTGTCAGTAAGTGAGTCCCGCTGCAATCTGCGATATCTCTGAAAGCCTTGCTGTACTGGAATGAAGTTTTGAGCAAAATCTGTTAGATAAATGCTGCGTCTGAACATCCACAGGTGGCTATTTGAGCTGGGTGGACGGCTACCAATAATCAGAAAAGATTGAATGAATATAATAATTTCCAACAATACGTTATGTAACAGTGAAGAGAGTTTATAACAGACTGCAGAGGATCCGATTGGTTGAGTTTATGTCAGACTGCCAGGAAAAAAAGCATTTACTGGGCAGACAGGTACTTAAATGTAACAAAAGGAAAAGAACAGGATTTTAGTGATCGCTTTACCCCTCCATTGCCATATTGTAGTTTGTTTCTTGGCCCAAGCAAATGGTAAATGTTTATACTTAAAACAAGAAAAAAATAGGTCAGAATCGCTTCTGGCCACTACTGTATCTTGGATGGAATTTCTATTTCTTTTATGCCAAAAATCATTAGGATATGAAGGATCGATCATGTTATATGAACATAATTGGACATTTTCTACCGTAAATGTACAAAACTTTTTTTTTGTGAGTGGATGCGGCAAAACCTTGAACAAAAATGGCCTGAAACATTCCTATAAACTTCACTCGCTGCTGCCGCTCTTTGGGATTTACCCACTCGAGTTTGATATCTATGTAAAGTTGAACAAGGCCATTTTCTTAATATTTAGATTTTTTTGCACCCTCAGATTCCAGATTTTCAAATAGTTGCATATCGCCCAAATATTGTCCTATCCCAACAAACCGTACATCAACAGAACGCTTATTTATTCAGCTGTCAGATGATGCATAAATCTTAATTTCGACCCTTATGGCTGGTTTTGTGGTCCACGGTCACATTTTTGAATTGTCGAAATGAAGTATTTCTTCCGCTGTGAGAGGAATTGTCTCAAAAGTTAGACCAAACAATATGCTCAAGTCAAAAGTCTGGTTCTGCGGGTCAAAGTTGGACATCTAGTGATCTCACATTTGGTTGGTATCAGCGGTTCGAGTCGTGTGATGCCGGCGCAGTTCAAAAGAAAACTTCTTGTCAGGTTCCATTACATCCAATTCATCATTTTAATGAATATGACGTCTCTTTAACTCTATTTACTGCCTCGATTTTATCAAAATCTCTGTCCACACCCTGAACCGCAGAATCAGTCCTCGATCATCTCGTGAAACATCCCTGCATTCTGTTTTAGTGTAGCGGCCGGCCGGCGGATGATCCGTAGCGAGAGCCCTTCATCCCCCGCTGTGATGAACAGGGAACATCAATCCCACCCGCTGATATCATTGTTGATTTGCACGCGATGTCTGTGTTGTTTTAGCACGATTGAGCCTTGTTTCATATTTGGCGTAGTTGTTGTGAATTCACCCTGAAATGTAACAGTGGGAGGCGTTTCTGATCAGTCCGAGGGATTTAAGATTGTGTCCCTGATTCTCTGTAAAAAGTATTGTACAATTAAACTAGACTGTTATTTGCGGCTTGAGGACGTCAGGATGGATTCTGCAATAAATGATTTTTTTACGAGCGCCTCTGGCCCAAACACGCCCTCAGAACGGAGACTCCCATCATCTGTAATTATGCTTTTGGCGTTAACGAAACGCTAGAAAACCGCCAACTGGAGGATGTTTAATGATGAATTGAATGCGTGTTCTCTGCTGTTAAATCACCATCCACTAATACATCCAACATCATTTTCTCTTTCAGCTTCACATCCTAGTGTCTCCCAAGAGCGTCAAGCTGAACATGGATTGCCAAGAAGTTGCCGAGAAGGAGATGAAACCGAGAGGAAACACATCCACAGACGGATATCAAGTGCTCGGCAAAATGTCCAAATCTATTGGATCTAAAGGGGAATCGGCGACAGTGAGTACCTGCTTTTCAACGCTACACGGTTGTAATGTGGACCAATGACATTTCACAGGGGACAGGTGTTCTTTATCACACAGGTTTTTGAAAACAACAAACCCGTTGGCATTATCACAGCACGCATCGCTCCAGCCTGGATCCTTTTACTGGGCCGTCTGAGCCCCTTATTATCTGAAAATGCACAGCTTTTATCAAAGACACATGTAACATCCGTTTTCTCTCTGCTCTTCAGTTCCAGCTCCAGATGTTTGACATTGTGTGCAGTCTCGGCTGGACCAGCAGAGACAGATGTTGTGACCTTCCTTCCATGGTAAGAAAAGACCTCAAGAAAGATCTACGGATGGGTGTGGAAAGCACAAACGTTTGGTTACATTTGGGGTAGGGTTGACCCGTGATGAACCAACCGCTTGTTTACGTTCCACGCCACACCTTTGATCATCGTAGCTTTAAGCGAGACACTTGACCTCGCTCTAGTGGTTGGCACACAAAGTGCTCCTCCAAACGCACGTGTAGCGGTTGCCCCGAGCTGTGCGCTCTTTTCTCTGTCTTGATATTCCAGATGTTTTCCACGCGTCTCTGTTGAGCAGATTTAAACATGACGTGAAACACGACAAACACATCGCTGTTGTTAGCTCTCTTCCAATCGTCGTCCGTCACACATCTCTACCAAATTCGTGTTGCTCAGCTGTCACGAGGTGCGACTTCACTGCTAAACATGACATTCTTACAGAGCGTTTTTGTGTTGTTTTGTGCTACAAATATCTAAACATTCTTAAATCAAGATGCACTTTCAAGAATCAAGAAACGTGACCTAAGATATTTAGTCTGGTTTTATGAAACATTATATAAACATATAGTAAGTTTATGGTTAAAACAAGCATAAATATCTGCCAATGGGGCGAGAAAAATGTAATTCTCAAGTATCTTATTCAATATTTTTACTTTTCTTTACCATAAACTTACTTCATGCTTGTATCATTTTTCATAAAACAAGACAAAAACGCTTAGTAAGACGTTTATTGTTTTCAATACAACTATCATTCTCACGACTGAACAAACACGAAGGACATGCATGCGGTAATGCCTGTAGCCAGCTGTGATTTATTATTCATTTAGTTGTTCATAAGCAAATAATTTAAGTCTTTAAATGTACTCGTGGGATTTCATGATGAGTGTTTATGACACGAGTCCTCTACCCACACACCCAAAGCCAAAGAGAGACGTGTCCAGAGCCATAAAATCATAGAGATTATAATACATTCACTTAGTGAAACCTCTTATTGAGTCAAATGCATCACTGTGTTTTTCTTAAGAATTATAACGTTGTTTCATAATCCTTCTTTAGAATACTTGACTACACCATAAATCTTCTCAATGGTTATCACAACAAGTTAACAATATAACAAAGCAAACAGTGCTGTGTACAGTCAGGTAACAGCAATATCAGCAGATGATGATGTCTGGCTGACAAAGAACACCTGCTTTTCACTCGGTTGAATTATGTCAAGATTGAAAACTTGTTTCATTCAGAAAAACGTTGACTTTTAAAGAATATGTTATGCTAAAATAACACTTGCAACGCCAAGCTCATGGGTTCGATCCCAGAGGAGTGCACATAGTCAGAAACAAATGTATAATACAATGCAATGTAAGTCGCATTCGAGGAAAGTGTCTGGCAAACGCATGAAGGTAAACGTTAATATAAAAGGAAGATTCTGTCTTTTTTCATATCATCCAAACATCATTTCTTTGGTCTTGAGAGCCATTAATCCAAAATGTGGATTTAACAAAGACACGTTTTGTGTTTTTAAAATGCGAGTGAATGCTGAACCATTTTCACATTTTACAAAGGCACAAAATCAGTATAGCATATTTTGTACATTTCATCATATGATGGATTATAGTTTTTGTTTTGTTTGCACCAAACCCATGTGTAGGTCTGTAGAACGACTAAAACATACAGTTTGAGTTAGACGGAGGTATTTAATGATGTTTTGTGTCTCTTTGAAGCTTGAGATGTGTGGGTCTCCATCCACTCCCATTGTAACCAAAAAACCTAAAACAATACTTTCTTTATTCTCAAGAACAAAAAAAGCTGTTGGGGGTTTGAACGACACAAGTACGTGTTAATAATGACATTCATTTTTGCACGGACTAACATTTTAACAAAACTGAAAAAAAGAAAGCTGTTTAATGAGTCTTAAAAACAACAGTAGGCAATACTCTTTGCTTTTGAAGTTCCAAGTCTTTTTGATGAATAAGCAGACATTTATTCAAAGTGACAAACAGAATAAAGTCTTTTGACAATAGTTTATGAATTCCTCCTCATGGGGTTTGATCTCACAGTAATCTGTTACCAGCCACCAAACACAGGTTCTTCCGTCTGTTTCATGAATCCACCTAAAATTGAAGAAGTTCTTTCTTTATCTCTTATCTTCTCTCTTGTTTTCTTTCCTGCTGTGTTTCAGAGAGATGAGTCCAAGTGTCCAGCGCTTCCCAACTCCTGCACATGTACCTCAGACAGTTCGGGAGTTCCGGGCCCTCAGGGACCAGTGGTGAGTACATCAGGAGAACTTTTCTACATTTGCTTTGTTCACCAAGTAGTTGATTTATACTAATGTACATGCATTTGATTGGTCGAAACATGACAGGACATTGTATTTACGTTTTTCTTTCCCAGGGTGCACCTGGAAGCAAAGGACCACGTGGTGAGAGAGGAGAGAACGGTGCAAATGTGAGTACCACATCACTCTGTAAACCAAAGTTATTACCTGTTCCAGCTCATCTCACCATGTTTATTCATCTCTGCAGGGTCCGTCCGGACCGCGAGGAGATATGGGATCGCCCGGTCCAATGGGCCCTCCAGGACCACAAGGACCCAGCGGGCGCTCCATCCCAGGCGAGGCTGTGAGTCTCTTCTCATAACTATGGTGTGGTGTCGTAGTCAAATGTCAGTAGCTGGCCGTAAATCACGCAGCAAACAGGGATTATTGAGGCTATTTATTATCCCGGGGCTTGCGGTAGAGGCATAATTATGGCAGGAGCTCGGCATTCGGCATTCCTGTACATCTGAGGGCTTTACACTCATCTGAGTTGAGTTCTCGTAAACTGTATGATCCCACTCAACGCACAAATCTCGCTGGATTTCCTTCCTCCTTTTCCGAAGAGCCTGCAGTTTTCAGTTGTATCATATTGGATCATACTTAGCGTTAGAAATTTCAGCCCAAACCAGTCACCTAGAAACCACGCAAAACACCCTAGCAACCACTTTTAAAACGACGTAGCATCTCCTTCGTCTGATGTGTGCATTTCATTTTTGTTTAGACTATTCACTTTTTTTTTTCTCCATTCAGGGTCGTCCCGGTCCGAAGGGAGATCCAGGCGACTCTGGCCAACCTGGACAGAAAGTAAGTGTTGTTCTGGAGCACAGTGTGTGTTTTTTTAGGGTGAAATGGGAGGATTTTTTCTGTCGCAAGGCTTTCGCTAACTCTCTGGATGATCTCCATGGGGTTCATGTGAAGTTGTAAGTCAACCACCTTGGGCTGGCTCGAGGCAGAGCTCAAACAATAGTTGTAGATCCCATCATGAGGTAAAGTGTCGCTGGTTCTTGATCTCTCTCTTTCACGTTTCTTCTGTCGAGCTTTTGATTTTCGTTCAGAAAAGCAATGAAGTTTGATTGGTGAGGTCAGACGTGAATAATCTGGAGGTGTCAATGAATGTAGATCGCAGAGGTCAATTATAGTGTCGATTTGAGTAAATTGAATGAAAAATGAATTTGTGTTCATATGGAGATTTTCAATCAGATTGACATTCGATTGCAGAATGACAAATCTGAGCTCAGTTGACGACGTCGTTGACATCTCTTCTGAATCTCTAATGACGGAGACATTTGTGAGACTTCGGACTCCTTTTCTCATGAGGAAATGTCTCAAATTGAGACATAATGAGATATTAAAGGGATGTCATCTGCAGGTTTGACATCCGTGTTGAGATGTCATTTAGCATCGCAGATTTTAGACTCAGTGAGATGTGTTGTGGACTTCTTCAAGGACAGACCCTCTCGCCGTATGTCTCCATACAAGGTTCAAAAGGGCTTCATTAACATGTCACTTTCATTCTTGGCTGATCTGTTTCTTTTAAGCAGTCACGACTGATTGAAAACGACTTCGCAATGTTTTGCTTTTCCACTTTAAAAGACACAGACAAGATTGTTTATTTGAGTCTGATGAATAAAGGCGAAATGAAGCACGAGCGAATGAAGGCGGAAGTGTTCTGGTGACTGTCATGTCATTTCTTCAGGGTATTTGATCAGGTGAGCGTGTCGCAGGAGTTGCTATGGCGATGCGCATTTAATGACTTGCAGAGAATGCAGCCGGGGTTTATAACTGGCAGTAAAAAAGATCTGGAATAAATTAAGTGCCCTGTAAATTTAATGCCAAGACATCAAAGAATATGGAGAGAAGGGGAGAGAGAGAGAAAACACATTTTTTGTAAGAAATTGTTAGTCTAAAATAATTTCATTTATTTTTGACTGTGTTTAGTGACCTGTGCTAATATGAAACCCCTGCGAGTCTCACCGCTCTTCTCTCTCGCTTTGTTTTTCTTTTCTCTCAGGGTCCACCGGGACCAGCCGGTGCCGTCGGGCCTGTTGGAACCACCGGAATAAGGGTGAGTGAGGACCGTTCAATGTACCTGCAAACAATGATACAGGAGAAACCTCTCAATCTGATCACGCTTGTTTCTCTGCATGTGTGTTCTCAATGCAGGGACCTCCAGGGAAAGAGGGGCCTGCCGGACCCCGAGGACCACAAGGACCAATGGTATGTTCTTGATTTTCTAAAGTGTTGTTTAATTTGTTTGGTTGGATGTTAAGTCTTATGCGATCTTTTATTCTGTTGTTCAGGGACCCCCGGGAGCCCCCGGAATGTCCGGACCTTCAGGAAAACCTGGAAAACCCGGAGATACAGGCGTGCCGGTAAGAAAACTCCAGTTCTGTTTTCATGATAGGAGCGGGTTACGCAGACACACAACAGCGTGATGCTTGTCAGAGGAGGAAAGGAAAATCTCGATTGCTTTTTCTAGACAAAAATGAGATGAAATGAAAACAAATGGATATTTTTGCTCAAGTCTGCTGGAGTTTATTTTCCTGATAAAAGGCAGCGGTAATCTTACACATCTCGCCTTCTTAACAAATCCCCAATCATTTGAATCATTTGTCTTTCATCATTTCTTTTGAATAGTCTGATCAATGTCTGTCAGCCCTATGGTTTAGATTTGTGCCCCAAACACACTGAGCCCATTATTGACTTTTCTGTCCTAAATCGAAACAGTTTAACAACAAAGCGCGAACGCTCTGACACGATCCACACTGTTTGTAATTGGATAAATATTTACTCATTGAGATGTACGGTGTGGTTTCAGACACAAATGAAGACCAAATGAATCCTTCTACGTCATGTTGTGATGCAGTCTGCTTAACAAGAAATGTGATTTTTATTCCTGCAGGGTCCAGTGGGGGTTAAAGGAGACAGGGGCGAAAGAGTGAGTGATCATTGTCTGATCTCATCGTGTTCATCATGTGTTTATAAACGCACGTTCGTTGACCTGTTGCGTTGATTCTTTTAGGGTGACATCGCCTCTCAGAGTATGATGAGATCCATCGCCCGACAGGTCTGCGAACAGCTTGTCAACGGTAAAAAAAAACTTTTGTAAAATTGGGTAATATGCAATAGGAAAGTTCATTTCAATTGAAATGAAAATACACCAAAAGTGTGGTTCTATTTTGGCTGGTTTCATAATAATCCACGTTTGTGTTTTCGTAAAGGTCAACTGAGTCGGTTTAACGAAATGCTGAACCAGATCCCCAATAACTATCAAAGCAACAGTCCAGGGCCCGCCGGCCCACCTGGACCTCCAGGATCTGAGGGACCGCGCGGAGAGCCCGGTCGGTTAGGCAGAAACGGTCTTCCGGGGAATCCAGGTTCGCCCGGTCGCCAGGGAGAAAGAGGTACCTGAAACAACCAGCAAAATGTTAACCTAAACCAAGTGATTGTAATGTGAAAGCCCCATGTGTCGGGAGATCTGTGGTTAGTTGGATATACTGTATGTTTTTTTGTAACGTGATCCGATTTGCATGAATACTGCATTGAATCATAAGCTACAACAATACAGATGACAGTTGCATGTATATTCATGATGGCAGCATTGTTCACGTATAGTGTCTGTTAGCCTCCAGGCGATGCTTGATTCATTTCAGCTTCACAGAAGTCAGGCCTGTGTGTTAATGTTGTGAAGTGCTGGTTTTTACAGGCATCAAGGTGTGATGTCACACTCTTGTGTTGTGTGTTGTGCGTGTTCGGACTCACATAGTTGTGTTTGTGTGTGTTTACATCAGGACCACCTGGAGAAAAGGGCGATCGAGGAAGTCAAGGCATCGGAGAGAGAGGACAGAGAGGGGCTACCGGACCACCGGGTGTGTTTCTCACACACGAGTTTACTCAGCTGTCGAAATTAAGACTTTGAGAAAAATGTTATCAGTGTTGTTTTATCTTCGGCCTGATTTAACTTTACATTTTTTGCATTTGTCAAATGTAAAATATATCAAGGATGCCCCTTATTTTGTGAAACCCTTTGTTTCATCTCATTTGATCAAATGACGGACTGGTTTGATTCGTCTCTTTCTTGTCTCATTCTCATGCTCACGTCGAGCACTTTTATTTTCAGACACAGTGCAGTCAAACTTTTCGGGAAAATTTCAAAGACACTTTTCTTCTCGATTCTGTAGGACCATCGGGTGAATCCAGACCAGGTCCTCCAGGTCCATCGGGTTCTCCAGGTGCCCGCGGTCCACCCGGTCGCACCGGCGTCGCTGGAGTACGGGGTCCACCCGGCCCACCTGGATACTGCGACTCCTCTCAGTGCGTTGGCATTCCGTATAACGGACAGGGATACAGAGGTACGTCCCCCATGGTTCTCGCTGCGCCTGTTGCTATTGGCGAATCAGCATTAACGGCATGCGGTACAGTAACATAGTGCATGAATTCACCAGTTGTTGATGTAGTGAGATGAGAATGTGCGGTTCATTTTTAATCTAGGAAATACCTGCTCCGTGTCCTAACTGGGTTTGGCATTAGAAATCCAAATTGTGACCACAAAACAAATCTGATCTGGCCAATTTTTCTTGCTTTGCGCAGCATTGCCAGCCTGATCTTATTGGATTTCTAAAACTATTCTACAAATTGCATTGATATGATATAATTTAAATAAAGTTATTGTAAAAAAGTACCAATGAAGCTCCACCCCTAAACTAACCGTGACTGTCACAAATCACACAAACGACAAATCTATACAAATTATCCACCTCGTACAATTGTTCTGAATTGTTATGCGATTGTGTCGGCATTGCACTGTTATTACAGACAAATTAGTTTGATTGTCTGTAAAGTGTATCTTTTCACTCTCGCATCAGTTCGGACACGGTGTTATTCGACAGCACATCGTAACCACGATGTCAATCTGTGATTTTCTGGCAGAGAAAGGCGTCTGTGATTTCTAACCCCTCCTGTTTAACCCGTTCCAGGTTCATAAACTTTCTAAAGCACCTGTGCTGCTTACACTTTGAAATCCCGAGAAAGTCACATGTTATTGGGCTCTGTGCGGATAACCTCCACGGAGACGAATAAAGCAACACAACCGAATGAAAACAAACAAAGCCAAACCGAACGAAAAGAGATGATACTAACAACAACTCACAGCCACGGGCATCAGCGATGACAGCCACCACAAGCAAACCAGCTTCAGTCTACCGGACACCGCATGAATAAAACCCCGCCGGCAACCACCACAAATACTAACCGGGTGGAACCCGCAAGGCATTTAGCATGTTAACTCCGCGGTTTCTGTTTATCTGTAAATAAACTAATCATGCAATGTAGTAAATGAAACCCTAGTCCACTAAAGCCTATAGTTTAACCCCTTGTAGTGAGCTTGTGCGTGTGTTCTTCTGCTTGCTGACCAAACGTGCCTTTAGTGATCTCACAGACTGCTGCTCAGGGCCAAAACACGTGTGTTTCATACGCCCGACCCTGGAGGTTTTCTTCTCTCCGTGTGTTATGTTTCCATTAGCTAACATTCATGTTTCAGTGAGGTCATTGAGGATTCATATAGCGATTGGATCGAGGTGGAATTCTTCATTCTAGTTCTCATGCAGATGCTGTATGGAAGAATTCAACCATATATTATCATTAAGCTTTGATAGACAGATGTTTCTTATAGTTATAGGTGTGTTTTAAACATACGGTGGGGTCCTCAAAGTCTGAGACGGCATTGAAAATCTGAAAAAATAAGATTTTTAAGAAAGTTGGTTACCTAATACCCATTTTGTTTAGTTGAACCTTGATTTCAGGATGCTGATAATATAAACAGCAATGCAAACCAGCCCCCCCTCAAAAAATGAATCAGTGGTCTTGGACCCGGACCCCATTGTATGATCTACACTCACCTTCAGAAGATATCCGTTGTATGTTGCTTGCACGCTGACACGCGATTGGTCGCTGCCGTATTTCCAAGCAGAACAGTTTCCACCGGAAGCCGAACACGTAGACACGATACCCGAAGAAGATTTCGAGATTTCCCCTCAGGAGCGGCGCAGGAGGTCACAGCCACACTCCGGATGAAGGGGACGTTGATTGGCTGAAGTCGTTTGTTTGTTGACGTTCCAGTGGCCTTTACAGTTCACCGAATAATCGTAATCGAACCTCACAGCTTCACGTCTTGTACTCCATTGCTTGTAAAACCGCGCTGAATATTTGTCCGAATGGCGTGCAGGTGACAGGTGTTTGATAATTTATTAACATTGAAGGGTTTCCAAAGATCATCATCATCATCATCATCATCATCGCCTCTTCCAGCAAAAATCATCCTTTATGTCACACACACACTTACATTAGTTAGTTATTCATGTCTCTCGTGTTTTCTTATCATCTGCTCTTCATCACAGTATTGTAAATCAAATATTTCTCATAACGGATGAATGTTTGATATCACCGCACAGTTGATTTTACCCAAGGTGGAATTGCATGTCTGTGGTGTATATTTACTATGTTTTCTTTCCATTTTGTAGTTGTTCGTTTCCTTTTTTAATCCAGAATATAGTTGTTGTAATTGTTGTTTATCAGTATCGAATGCAGCTGGCATTTGCGTGCAAGACTATAGATGTAGTATTTGCTGGCTTATGTTCATCGCTGCGCATTGTGAATTCCACGGCCTTATTTTCTTATTTATTTCTGAAACAGAGGAGGCATTTTTCAATAAAACTACTGAAAATTAAATGCTTTGTGCAGTTTCTTTATGTTTTGAAAAATAAAGACCCAGATGTGATGCCAGTGACGATATGCAAATATTACGACGATGTCATTGCTCTTTAGTAATGGTTTTATGCAACAGTGCTGGCTCATTTCAGCACTGTTGCATTCTCATTTTTGTAGATCGGTTATATGTCGTTTCATTAGAGACAAATTCATCTGCTGCTCATTTTTAAATTTTGAACCGAGGGCTACAGTTCATATCAACAATATGAATATCGTCTGTATGAAAAACGCCTTCCTCCCACGAGGATTCACTTCAAGACGGACGGAAAGCTTCTGTGAGGAGCTTCATTGATTTGTGACCGGAGGCGTTGCACAACAGGCCGCCTTTAATTTGCTTCAGACGCACAGAGAATCATTTCTGTGATTTAAAGGAACGCCTCATAACTGTTGACCGTCAGCAGCGCTAGGCTGGAATTTCATTTGAAAGGTATGAATCACAATCTGATGCTGGGACAGTGTGCTGCTCTCGGCTTTGAAGTCGGTCCAGACGTGCCCTTCAGAGGAATGCTTTGGAAGAAGGAACGTGACCTTTAATGTCAAAATATAAAACACATGATATTTTGTCTTTTTTGGGGGGGTTTGGAAGCTCCGTTTGTCCATGGATTCGAAGTTACACACACGATGAAATTTGTTTCGTTTTGTTGAGGATCTAGTGAAGCAGCCAAAAGGAGCCATCGCTAAAACTGCCAACATGAGAATGAGGTTATGTAGTAATAGACGAAAATCACATCGCACTCCTGCAGAGAGATTTCAGCACGAACGGATTCTGTCAGAGGACAAAGAAAACGCTTCTCTTCTTTTTACAGCATTTATTTGCCGAGTTAAAAATCTGCATTGATGCAAAGGCCAAACATGAGTTCATGGAAAGAATAGAAGATATCTGGCAACGATGACCGTTTGCGCAACGGAAGGGGTTTCAACCGCGCCAATTACTTTCACTGCGTGCCTGTCTGCAGAAATCTTTATTGCACCATAGTAAAATATCCCGTAGAGCAATCGTGCGCGACGCTACAATCGAGATTTTGAGCGATTCTGATATGCAGACATTTTCGTTTGAAAGTGATATCATCAGCTGTTAAGGCCAAAAGCACAACAGGACAAATTTATTTGCCTCTCTATCACCATCTCTGTTTGAAACATAAAAATGCGGGTTACTTTACATGTTTGACAAACAATTGACGTTTATCATAAAACTATCATAAGGAACGTTTTTCTATTTACGTGCCAACAGACGCTTTCTTATTTGAAACCAAAACGCTTTAAACATGGAAGGCTTCGTTTTTTTAACTGTTGCCAAAGTTCAGTTGTCAGAGCTGTCTTTATCTTCCTCACAGACATTTTAACAATTGTTTAAACTTGTTTTTTATGAACTGTCCCTTTAAAAGAATTAGTTTGGTGATTATTTTGAAGCGTTCAAGGAACGGATCGTTCTGGCAGACGAGGTTTATTTTATAATTAATCATCAAACCGGCATAAGCAAAGTCAACAGGAAATCAAATTCCTCTCTGTTTACTTTCTGAATACACATTTGTGGTGGTGTGCACATTATTCCAATGAAACAAAGCTCGTCTCTTCAATCATTCCTCGGTGCAGTCATTTCCTCCGCTTTCTAAAATACAATAAAATAAAAATAGTAACATAAACTAAGAGTCATAATTCAATCGGGGTCTACTAGCAGCGAATAAATAAACACTGGGCTCATGTATTTTTGTTAAAGCATTTATATAGTTTCATTTCCTTTAATGAAGCGTCTAGACTGAATGAGTGTTTGATAGGAGTTGTTTGTGCTGAAGGTGTTTTTGATTCATCAGGGTGGTCTTCATCCTTCAATCTGAATGAATTCACTTGAGGTTCATTTCCTCTTCATTCTGTTTCGGCCTCTTCATTTGGCAGAACTGCAGGAATAATTTATGTGCTAGAACATCTGGGACGCGTGAAAGCCATTTACAAAATAGCTGAAGCGTGTGGAAGATAATAAATGAACTGAGATAAAAAAATATTTTGGGGAACGTGACACATTTTCATTTCTTCATTAAGCAATTGCTTTCATGCAGAAGGAACATATACTGTTGCATATTGCCTGAACACCATAAACGAGAAAGGGTTTTTGTTAAACCAAACTAGGCTTAAAGAATAGTCAAGTGTATACATGTGTCTTCAGTTGTTCTTTGAATACCAAAGATTACGCATCAGCTTTTTTTAGTTTTAGAGGTTCTTGGTTTAAAGGCAGAATAGATCATTAGGAAAATGCTAACGTTTGCCTGCTAGCAGTGCAATCATACGATCCCTCCCTCTCGCAAATCACCATCCAAAGCCACGCCTCCTCCACAACACACAGACCAGAAGCTGTTGGATCGGTTCTAGTGAAGTCATGTCACATTGTCAAGTTCTCAGGGGGTTTTGCTTTACTTCTGCCCAAACTTGAAAGAGGCCTTAGCCATAAACAGGGTTTGATGGAATCAACTCAAACGATTTCTTCTTTTTGTGATTTATTTAGACAAATTTATCAGAAGTTTTCCATTTAGTTAGCCATTTAGTTAGGTTGAAAACCTTTACAAGAAAAGAGAAACAAAATACAAAATACAACAATTACTTTAAACCTTACATTAACTTCAACAAACAACATTCACAGTGTTAGATGAACCAACATGAGTGCAAGGCATTTAGAAATTAACTACATTAACTCTAGCAATTTCACCATCAACATTTGCATTTAACAGTAAACAGTTGACAAATATCAGCATCAAATCATTATCTTACCAGTAGCATCCCTGGAAATGCCCAGCAAGTAAAGTCCTTCCCCAATTCATCAACTTTCAACAGCAACTCACAACAAGTGCTTCACAGCCTCTCACTACATGTGCTTCAAACAAAACTCTTCACTTCCTGATTTCTGGTCTGAAGACTGGAAAGTCTCAACTCCCTTTTTCAAAATAAAAGTCTCATCACCCTCAAAAGAAGAAGTTCTCGTTCTCAATGTTGAAAACTGCGACTATGCCTTCAGAACTCTCTCCTTGGCAGCTCAAGAAGGCACAACATTCTCAAAAACTCCGGTCCACTTTGCCAACAGGATAGGAGAAATCCAGAAGTCTGTGTCGGTTGAAGACTGGTGGTGGATCCCAGGGAACCTCAATATAGCAGACATCATTACTAGGGGAGCTGCTCTAAAGGATCTGGAAGAGACTTGGCAAAGTGGACCGGAGTTTTTGAGGAGGCCATTAGAAGACTGGCCAATAAAGTCAGCTGGGGAAGTGGTAACTGACGCCAGAGACAGCATTAGTAAGCTACAGAGGAAGGCCTTTTCAGCAGTGGTGACAAGAGGTCAAGTGAAGAGACGCCGCGGGGTTTCCTCCCAGGAGCACACCAAAGCTGAAGACTCTAATGAAAGGAATATTGCGGAAACAACTCACCTGACTGTCTGCCCTGATGCATCAGACATTGATCCAGGAGTGAAGCAGGATGAAGCCGCGATGAGGAAAACACTTTCCAGTTCAGCTGTCAAAAATCTTTTGGAGGTGAAGAAGTTTAGCTGCTTGTCCAGGTTGGTGAATGTCGTTGCTTGGGTACGACAGGCTGCTGACAGCTGGCTAGGCCTGAAATATCAGGCCCAAAAGAAATCAAAGTGGGAGGCATCACCCTCAAAAGAAGAAGTTCTCGTTCTCAATGTTGAAAACTGCGACTATGCCTTCAGAACTCTCTCCTTGGCAGCTCAAGAAGGCACAAACGATTTGTCTTCCCTGAAGGTCTGGATTCTGCCGCCGCAGAGAAGGAGTCCATCTTTGTCCTTAATCACCACTAGTCGGTTGAGCGTAGTATCAGGGAATGTTGTGCCTTCTTGAGCTGCCAAGGAGAGAGTTCTGAAGGCATAGTCGCAGTTTTCAACATTGAGAACGAGAACTTCTTCTTTTGAGGGTGATGCCTCCCACTTTGATTTCTTTTGGGCCTGATATTTCAGGCCTAGCCAGCTGTCAGCAGCCTGTCGTACCCAAGCAACGACATTCACCAACCTGGACAAGCAGCTAAACTTCTTCACCTCCAAAAGATTTTTGACAGCTGAACTGGAAAGTGTTTTCCTCATCGCGGCTTCATCCTGCTTCACTCCTGGATCAATGTCTGATGCATCAGGGCAGACAGTCAGGTGAGTTGTTTCCGCAATATTCCTTTCATTAGAGTCTTCAGCTTTGGTGTGCTCCTGGGAGGAAACCCCGCGGCGTCTCTTCACTTGACCTCTTGTCACCACTGCTGAAAAGGCCTTCCTCTGTAGCTTACTAATGCTGTCTCTGGCGTCAGTTACCACTTCCCCAGCTGACTTTATTGGCCAGTCTTCTAATGGCCTCCTCAAAAACTCCGGTCCACTTTGCCAAGTCTCTTCCAGATCCTTTAGAGCAGCTCCCCTAGTAATGATGTCTGCTATATTGAGGTTCCCTGGGATCCACCACCAGTCTTCAACCGACACAGACTTCTGGATTTCTCCTATCCTGTTGGCAAAAAATGTTTGGTAGCCATAGCTGTCTCGCTGAATGGCTCCCAATACGGTCTGGCTGTCAACTAGGTGAAACCAACGCTCCATCTCCATTCGGCCATGCCTCTCCACGTATTTTCTCAATCTGGCTGCAAACACAGCGCCACAGACTTCAGCCTTCACGGCATCGCCCTTCTGATCCATTGGTGTCAGCTTCGCCTTGGATTCTAGCAACCTGATGTCTATACCTGCATCCGTCTCCCATCTAAGGTATAGAACCGCTCCGTAGGACTTATCACTGCCATCTGAGAAGGTAATGGCCCAGGGTTTTCCTTTCCAACCTAGTGGAGTAAGGCTTCTATGAAACTTTACTTGTCCCAGCTGTGCATACTCCTCAAACAGCTTGGTGGCCTCCTCCCTGAGGCCCTCAGAAAGTGGCTTGTCCCAGGTGTTTTGGGCCAGATTCCCACTCCCTGTTTCCTGGAATGCTTTCCTAACGAGGATGGCACCTTTCTGCTTTAGAGGTGTGACCAGTCCGATTGGGTCATAGAGCCCTGCAACCTGACTCAGCAGTAATCTTCTAGTGAGAGGATTAGGTGTTTTTGATCTCACCTCCTCCATCAGCAGGTCTTGGCCCGTCCTCATCTTCCCTCTTCTTCTGGAGAAGTTGACTGATGACATTATGTAGAGTTTGTCTTCCTCTGCTAGATACCCAATGCCTAATGCCTTGTTGTCCTCATCCTTCATCTGATTTGGCAAAACAAGCATTTTGTTCGTCTCAGAGGGCGTCCTCGCCGTGAGGTTTGTTTCTCCACTTTTCTGCCTGCTACTCTGTGCAGACTGGACCCATGGCTTCAGGGAAAATCCACCTGCTTGCAGAATCTCTTCAATCTCTTTCGTCATTTTGCTAAGTCTGTTTGCATCATTGTGGGATGTGAGGACATCATCCATGTAGCTGTCTTCCTCCAGCACTCTTCGCGCCTCCTCCAGGTGAGAGAACTTGGTGAGCCTTGCAGTTTCTCGCATAGCCAGCTGTGCTATGCATCCAGCAGGTCTGTCCCCTATATTCACCCTTGTGATGACGTACTCCCCTATCTCTTCATCCTGCCGGTCCCTCCAAAGGAATCTGTGCAGATGCATTTCACGTTCCTCCAGCCACACAGAGTTATACATCTTCCTGATGTCTCCTAAGGCTGCATGCACTCCTTTCCTAAACCTTAGTAAGACAGCTCTGATGGGGTTTAAGACATCTGGCCCTTTGAGCAGCAGGTCGTTCATGCTCACTCCCCTGAACTTTTGACTGCTGTTCCATACAAGGCGCACTGGAGTAGTGACTGAGTGGGGATTTGGCGCAACTAGATGACTCACGTACCAAACTGGCCCTTTCCAATCCTCAGTCATCTTCTTTGTGAGTCTCTTTGCAGCTCCGCGCTCAACCATCTCGTGAACTTGAGCAGTGTAAGCAGCGAGCCACTCTGGTTCCTTCCTGAGCCTTTTCTCAGTTCTTAAAAAGGTGGCCTCAACTCCACTTCGGTTATTGGGAAGGCAGGCAGGATCCATTATCCAAGGATACCTTGCATCCCAGTGTGGAGACTTGCTGTGTTCATCTTCAATGATGTACGTAAGGCCATCTTTTATTATTTCAAGTTCCCTTTCCTCTGCTAAGGTCATCTCCTTTCCTCCAGGCTGACAATTCCCACAGCGGCATCCACCACATTTCGGCTCGCAGGCTGCACCGATACTGTCCCATCTCCACCACTCAAGGAAGTCGCGGTGAGTTGCGGCTGTATGCCTAGTTTCAGCGATGGTGTCTTGAATATGGAGTGTCTTCATCATGAAGGGGATCTCAGCAGGAATCTCCTCATATTTGATGGCAGCTGTTCTCATAGAACGGGCAAAGTGCGTCTTCGACTCATGTGCGGCCACGTTTACTTGCTCAAACAGATCAGGGTGTGCTCCGCCCACCGTCTTTCCAAGAGGACTCTCCCACAAGACAAGATCTCCTACAACCTTCATCCTTTGCGGGGCAAGTCTCCCTTCTCTGTGACTTATGAGCAATTCAATCTTCTTCGGTCTCCTTAGCTCCTCAATTTCAACTTCAGGGAAGAATCTCCTCAGCTCTTCAGGCCTAATGACTTGGTGAACTTTGGCGATCTCCTTCAGCCCATAACAGAGCAGTTCATGGGCCCTCTCAGTTCCCTTGGAGGTTTTGATTCGAACTCTGAGGAGGTATCTCCTCGTGGCTACTTTGGTAACCATTCCACCAACTCCATGCACAACAAGTGTGATCTTCTCGCTCCTAAGATTCAACCTGTTGGCTGCTTTATGAGTGATATAATTGGTGTCTGAAGCCAGATCCACCAGGGCTCCGATTTTTTGACCTGCATTAGCGGTCACTTCCATCAACATCATAATGACGGGGAGTTCTCTCAATCCACCTTCTTTGAGGAGGCTCACCTGGCAGTTGGCTGGACAGCTAACCTTTGACACTGTATTGGTGAAGGCCTTCCTGCATCTCTCAGCTAACTCTGGTGTAAGTTCACCCAGGAATTTCTTCTGTTCCTCAGTTAAGCCCTTTTTGTCTCTGTCATCTGTTTGAGGTCTCTCAAGTTCACGCCTCTTGTTGTTTCCTCGTGGACAGAGAAAGAAGTGGTGATCTGAGGGGCCTCTCGTCCTGCAGTCTGCATTTCTGCACAGATAAGTGTCTCTGCAGCCGTCATCATACTTGTGGCATCCCAAACACTCCCTACATGCACCGATCCTTTTCACAGCAGCTTCCTTTTCTGATAGCTTCAGACCCTTGAATTTCTTGCAGAAGAAAATCCTGTCCTTATGTTTCTCATCTCCACAGATAATGCACCCTTCCTCAGCATCCTCTTTCTTCGTGGCTTTAGTCGAGGCATATTTCTTGTTGAACTTCCTTTCTGCTTGGTCTGGTTTCTCTGGCTTGTCTGTGATTCGTAGTTGGTCTAGCCTCTCGAAGATCTCCTCTTGCTTCTTTAGAAAAGCTAGGAGCACATCAAAATGGTTGTCTGGAGTAACACCGTTGCTAGGATCCACCATGAACGTTAGCCAGTCCTTCTTCACAAACTCCGGAAGTTTGCTCTCTAAAGACCTCACCACCAGAGGGTTTTTGATGGCGCCGGTACTTCCTAGATCTGTGAGATCAGCAAGCGCTTTCTCTATTGTCTGGATAAGGTCTACTACTTTTCTTGGCTGATTTCCTTTAACAGGCGGAATCTTCTCCAGCTCTTCAGCAATCTCTAGAGCAATGGCAGATTTATTTCCATACCTGTTAGCTAGCACTCTGAAAACATCATCCGCTGCGGTATAGGTTGACAGGCGAAGATCTTTCACAATTCTTTCTTCCACACTATCAAGAAGCTGAATCTTTTTGACCTCTGGCGAACCAGTTGGCTCTCCCTGCTTTTGAAGGATCTCCCAGTCAGACTTCCAGCGGTGGAAGTCTCTTTTACAGCCGTTAAACGTGGGCAGTTTGGTCGGCTTAATTTTCACTACTGGTATTCTCAGTCCAGTTGGCTCCTGATTCACGCCTATACCTTGCTTCTCCACAGCAATCCTCCGTGCTCTGGCAAACTCAGCTTTCCTCATGTCAAGCTCATTGTAAGACACTCTCAGGTCCTTGCTTCGCATCCGAAAGTTGCTTGCCTCTGCTCCAGGAATCCACGACTCCCAGGCTGTGAATGCGATAGATGTTTCTTTGATCAACTTTTCCAGTACAGTAAGGTGGACTTCAAATCCTTCACAGTTACTGCTTTCCACAGGTATTCCATATGCATGCCTCCCGGCTTTTTCTGCTTCTTCAAAGGCAGCCTCCAGCGTGTCTGATCCATATCTGCTCCAGAGGTTGGTTTGAACAATCTGCTTTACGTCATTGAACTTTTGCTCACATTCACTGGCAGATTCCTTTAGGCTCGTATCCGGTTTTGTACTTAGCTCTGCACCTTCACCATCTTCACTGGCTGCAAGCTCTGCTTCTAAGCCAGTCCTGTAATCATCATTGGCCTCAAGGACTTTCCTTGAATCGGCAGAGAGCTTCACAAACTCTTGTCTGAGTTCTGTCTCAGTCAAATCACCTGCTCTCCGACAGAGATAGTTAGCTTGCTTAGTGAAGGAAATCTTTGCTGCTGTTCTGCCTTTCTTTAGCTGCTCCAGTGTCTTGCCGAGTGTTTCGACTGCCATCTTGATTACGATAAAGTATTATCTCTCTTCAACTCTTGAATTATTGAATCAGATGAACTCTTCTGCATCCACACTCTGGACTCATTGAAGCCGTTAATCTTCTAGTCTCGACGCAGCTCCTTGGTTATCAGGCAGCACAGTGATGGGTGCCAGGTGGCACAATGTCACTCAGCAAACAAAAAGGAAGGATCAATCCTCCAATCTTCAACTTTTCCTTTTCCGTTTCCAACTGTGCCGTTGGTTTTCAACTGTCAAGTTCTCAGGGGGTTTTGCTTTACTTCTGCCCAAACTTGAAAGAGGCCTTAGCCATAAACAGGGTTTGATGGAATCAACTCACCTGACTGTCTGCCCTGATGCATCAGACATTGATCCAGGAGTGAAGCAGGATGAAGCCGCGATGAGGAAAACACTTTCCAGTTCAGCTGTCAAAAATCTTTTGGAGGTGAAGAAGTTTAGCTGCTTGTCCAGGTTGGTGAATGTCGTTGCTTGGGTACGACAGGCTGCTGACAGCTGGCTAGGCCTGAAATATCAGGCCCAAAAGAAATCAAAGTGGGAGGCATCACCCTCAAAAGAAGAAGTTCTCGTTCTCAATGTTGAAAACTGCGACTATGCCTTCAGAACTCTCTCCTTGGCAGCTCAAGAAGGCACAACATTCCCTGATACTACGCTCAACCGACTAGTGGTGATTAAGGACAAAGATGGACTCCTTCTCTGCGGCGGCAGAATCCAGACCTTCAGGGAAGACAAATCGTTTGTGCCCATTCTCCCTCATGATGCGTGGATTTCTACACTGCTTGCGCAAGAGGCACACAATGTCAATCATGAGGGTATAGCAGGGACGCTGTTGAGGATGAGGAGAAAAGCCTGGGTGGTTAAGGGAAGAAGGATAGCCAAAAAAGTAGTGGACAGTTGTGTCATCTGCAGGAAAGCGAGAGGTGAGAGATGCCAGCAAATAATGAGCGACCTGCCGCCTGAGCGGACCACGCCAGCAGCTCCATATCAGTTCACTGCCGTGGACCTATTTGGCCCATATGAAGTGAAAGATGAGGTGAAGAAGAGAGCAAGGCTGAAAGTGTGGGGTATTGTGTTCAGTTGCATGGCATCCAGAGCCATTCATGCTGATATTGTCAGTGATATGTCCGCAGAAGGATTTCTGCTGGCCTATCAGAGATTTACGTCGTTGAGGGGACACCCCAGCAAGGTATGGTCTGACCCAGGCACTAACTTTGTCGGGGCCAAACCTGCCCTCGAAGACCTGTATCAGTTCCTGGAGCACCTGGAAAGATCAGGAGTGGAAAAAAAGGTGGCCAAGCATGGCACAAAGTGGTCCTGGAAGATCCATCCAGCTGACTCGCCTCATAGAAATGGAGCGGCGGAGGCAGGAGTGCGAACCGTAAAGAGAGCCCTCCAGAATGTAGGTGGCAATGGAGTCTTCACATGGGGAGAATTCCAGACCTTTGTATATATGGCAGCCAACCTGGCCAACGAGAGGCCTATAGATGCGAGAGCACAAGTCCAAGAGGATTGTGTGGAGTATATTACTCCAAACTCTCTCCTGCTGGGGCGAGCAAGCTTGAGAGGAGACCCAGGAGACTTCCAGTTCGAGGGTTACCCCTACAAAAGGCTGAGAGTGATCCAGTCAGAGGTGAATAAATTCTGGAAGAAATGGTGTCAATTGGCAGGCCCGAACCTCTTCGTCAGAAGCAAATGGCACACAAAGGAGAGGAATGTTGCAGTAGGAGATGTTGTTTGGCTTGCGGATCAGAATGCCTTAAGAGGTCAGTTCAAATTAGGCAGAGTGATCAGTGTGTGTCCTGACGAGAAAGGAGTTGTGAGAGACGTCAGAATCAGGACGTTTCCCAGCTATCCGGTCATGATCAAGAAGCCATCCCATGAAGAACACAGCGGGAGTACGCCAGCAAAGAAGAAGCTTTCCAACAAAATCCCTGCAACGATCTTACACAGAGACGTTAGGCGTCTTGTTGTGTTGATTCCAGTGGAGGAGCAATGAAGAGAAGATCCGGTACACTCCAAAGAAGCTTGACATGACCTCCTCGGGTTCTGGAACCAGGAGCTCAAGTGGGAGGTGTGCTGTCAGATTGCAAATGGACAGAGACTTTTGTTTTTAACAGTAAACAGTTGACAAATATCAGCATCAAATCATTATCTTACCAGTAGCATCCCTGGAAATGCCCAGCAAGTAAAGTCCTTCCCCAATTCATCAACTTTCAACAGCAACTCACAACAAGTGCTTCACAGCCTCTCACTACATGTGCTTCAAACAAAACTCTTCACTTCCTGATTTCTGGTCTGAAGACTGGAAAGTCTCAACTCCCTTTTTCAAAATAAAAGTCTCTTTTTTAAAACAAAAGTCTCTGTCCATTTGCAATCTGACAGCACACACATTCACCGGTGGGACAACATTACTACATTATGGAACATCTCCAGCTCTCAGTCATTGTCACGCTGCCTGCACATCTCACATGAGCGCGCTGATGACGAATGATGTCTGCGTGAAAAAGGGTGCGCAGTGGGATGCAAAATAAATATAAACAAAATATAGAATTATAAAAATACCAATGTTTCGCTTTACTTATCGATTGCTATCAGGATGTTAAGAGACTTCCAACCAGCATGACTAAAAACTTTTCTGGACAGGATTGCCTACTCTGCCTTTAAGCAAGCAGAACTTTCAGATTTGGATTACTGTTAAATTAAAGTTCTTAATAAATGTTAGTAAGTGTGACTCAAACATTCATTTATCCTTCTCATGAAACAAAGACATTTTTTAAGTTAACTAAACTATACTTTCAGTTTCATTGTTTTACATATTTCTTAGTCGAAACATGCATAAATCAAACACCTTGAGAAATACAACCCATAATGAGCGAGAAGAGACTGATCTCAGAACTGACATCAGCACAGTCATTGCTCACTGATGCCTCAACACATGTTACAGGTTACATGTATCCATCCTCCCACAGACTAAGCACATGCACCACTATTCTAACCACCAAACTGAATATGTCAAATTCGTCTAAATATCCAAGACAATTGAACATTAAAGCAAATCTTTAACTTCACTGAAAAACATAAAATAATCATTTAAAAATGTACTCTCCTAATGCAGACTGACGCAAAGCATGCTGGGAATTGGAGATCCTTCTCAACCAATTGTGTTGAATTAAAGTGTTTAAATGAAGTAAATTGAACAAGGATGAATAGCCAAAACTTCAATTGAATCAAAATAATCATTATACTTAACTCAAAAGTAAAAATGCGTTTCAGGAATTTAAAATATTAAGTAAGCAGATTTAAATTAAATTATCATTACTTAATCTGTTGGATTATTTTAAGCATTCGAGTAGACGTCGTAGACGGTTTGGTAGTGTCGTGTTTGTGACATTTGGTGACATGTTGTTGTGTCTGCCATCTCGGAACGGTCCACATTTTGGTTGCTGTCATCACTCTCAAGAAGTTTTCCAAGATGTCCCAACTTTGTCCAGCCTCTGGTTGTGAAAAGTTCAAAGAGGTAAGTAATCCAAGAAATGGGATAACCTTTCACAGGTGAGAATGTGTTGGGTTGTGTTTTTATATGCCTTTCAGGTAACTTTTTATTGTTGTGTTAGTGCCAACTGCCATGTTGTTCGAGTTTTTAAAAGAGCTATAAAACCAGCTATAAAATGAGTTTTTCATTCACATTATGTGTGAAAATATGTGGAAATGTCTTCCAAAGAAACCTGATCGCTAACATACACTCTTATCTAAACACGTTTTAAATGAAGCAGGGCAGCGATTGTATTAGATCATGCAGTTTAGCTTTAATATACTGTAATTTCAGTGATTGAATTTATGCTTGATAATGCAATAATGATGGATAAATAAGGATCTAAACTACTCTTCGCCACTGCCATTAAAATCTGCCTGAAGTAACTCTACATGATCCGTTAAATGTGTTTATCTAGTTAAGATTCATAAACCCGCACATTATGTAAAATAAAAAAAATGATTACATGCCGGGCAGTGAACAGTCACCACAGCAGACAGATTTGGAATAAAACAGCAGAAAATGAAAAAATGAAAACAAGATGTTTTTATGTGAATGGTTGATTATTACCATTATGATAGTTCATTATTTGGTGATGGATGATGCCAACTCAAGGCTTTGGATTCGAATAAACTATTTGTATTCATACTTTTCACTTTCGATTGTAATGTCTACGGCTTCGGAATAGTTCGGCAGAGATAGTCTTAAAAATATATGCAACCAAATAGCAATTTCCTATTACACTTCACTTTTTCAATGACGCCTCGAATTGATTTTCTGTATTTCTCAATAGGTTGATCTTTGTGTTAGGAACTCAAAGGTCAGAGGTTCACACAGTTTGGATAAAAGCATCTGCACCGTGACACACATACTGTAGATGTGAGCACCCTCATCGTGACGGCTGAAAAGAGTTTAACAAACTCGATCCGTTAAAAGGTTCATAATGGACTTTCCGCTACGGTCCCGCAGGAATTATTTCGAGTTCAGCAAGAAAACAGTCATTTGTCAAAAGTAAATGGGATGATGTGATTCAGCTGTAATGACATCCCATCAAAGCACCTGTTTGATTTTATCCGCTGATTGCTGATAAATTGTTTTAAAACACAAGCGGGAATGCCACGTCATTCCAGAGCCGTTCTTCACCTTCTCCTGGATTCCAATGTGCCGTTATCCAGTGTTAATGTTCATCACTCGACGGCTGGATGTGTAGGCGGGCACTGCTGCGTGCAGGTGCCTTTGTTGGAAGAGGTTTCTCGCAGGGCTTCATAATCTGATTTTACCGCAAAATTTGGGTGAGCAGATCTTTAAGGGGGCAATTGTTCCCTTGTGATGACTTGATTATCCTTGTGTGCAGAATCCTGGAGTGCTTTATACTTACACTTGTAATCATTTACAGACTCATTATGAATGCCTGGGTCTCATTCAGAAACATGATGGAGTTCTATGAGTGGATGCAGAAACATCAGCAGATCTTTAATTTCCGTAATAAGGTGCGATTAGGCACAATAAGGGCCTTTGTGAACACAGGCTGGAATGTAGAACATCAGCCAGCGGCGGACTGGCCATCTGGAGCACCCGGAGTTTTCCCGGTGGGCCGCTTGCAAACGTGTGCCGGCCCACTCAGAACAAAAGTAGGAAGGATCTCTTTTCTATGCAGATGGATAAGTGCGGCAATCGCGCGGGCGCCGCCGACAAAAGAGCATGTGCCCGCCGACAAAAGAGCGTGTGCCCGCGAATGCACTGCCCTCCCTGGCTGTTGTGATTTCTTTGTCCCAGTGGTTTAATGCAGCAGTAACAAGAGCTCGTCAATGTCAAAAGATTGACCAATCAAATTAAATATGTCTATACCATTAAGCGTCTGATAATGCTTGAAAACTCATTCTTATGACAGAATCATTGGAGCCGTACCACCAGACCAGAAACGCCTGTAATGTTTTTAAAGAAAATGTTCCTAATATAATTTAGCATGTTTTTTTCTCTAAAGCTCGTAATAAATCAAATGCAGTTGTGCTCAATAGCGGAAGAAGTGGAAACCACAGTGCAGTGAGCTTTACAGCAGTGGACTGAGAAGGTCAGCCAGATATATCAGGGAAATCGGTAGCACTGTGTGTATGAAGAGATGAATAAACCCCAGAGTTCTGTTGACTTTGGAGAGAAACTTCAGACCCGTCTGACATAGATTAATGACGAGATCTCCTCCTCACAGCTCATGCAGAATCATTCATGCGTGAGTCAGATGTTTGCTAACTTTACAAACCCTCAAAGGGTACAACAATTCATATTTCACTTTGTATATATACGATATAGCAGTCACTGAGAAGTACTATTTCTCAAAAACGTACTATGACTAATAATAATGTGAATAATGTGTGTTGGGAATGTGTGTGCGTGACATATATTTTGATCAAAAAACAATTGTTAACATGTGACTTTACGCATTAGAGGGATGTCTTTTACCTGGAAGGTTGGAAAAAGTGTCTACATTCATTATGATGATGGGTCGCATACAATGTGTCGTCCCTATTTTAGCTTTAGTTTTTATTATGACATTGCTGTCCCGATGGGATTTGATTTCTCAGAGAACCCTTGGGTTAGCCTAGGAACAGCAAGTACTGTAATTTCCTTCAGAATTTGCTCAAGAAAAGCACAGATGCGTTTGATTCAGACATTCATTAGTATCATAACATACGTCTGTAGTGACCTCTGAATATGACTTAAGTCATCCGTTTCAATATTATAGTTTTTCTTATATTACACCATGAAATTGCGGTAGCTTGCCTTTTGATGTAAAATATCTTACATAGCAAGAAAAGCATGAGATTAATAAAAAAAACGTGTTTGCTGGAAACGTCCCGGTTACGTATGTAACCTCTGTTCCCTGATGGAGGGAACAAGACGTTGTGTCGAAGCCGACAGATGGGGGTTCGCCCTTGAGAACCAATCGTCTCTGACTATTTTGAAAAGGCCAATGAAATTGGCGAATGAAATTTGCATGCCGGGCTCCGCCCCCGGATATCCGGGTATAAAAGGGGAGCCGGCGTGCTCATTCATTCACCTTTGTGCTGAGGAGCCTGAGAGCATCTCGTGACTGCTGCAGCGGACGGCTATTGTCGTGGCAAGAAGGACACAACGTCTTGTTCCCTCCATCAGGGAACAGAGGTTACATACGTAACCGGGACGTTCCCTTTCTGTCGGTCTCTCGACGTTGTGTCGAAGCCGACAGATGGGGTTCCTATGGAAAACGCCACGGCACTAGCCGCGTCACAATCTCTAGCGAAGCGACGTTGACCGGCCTGGGCGAGCCACACGTGAGCGCTATCGCGAAATTTGTAACCTTCCAGTGGGCAGGCAGGGGCTCCCAGAGCTTTTGGCAAAGATGAGTAGCCCCTGCCCTCTGCCAACTCAGACGGCCCCATTGGCGAGGGCCATCCAGTCGTAGGGCTACTGGGTAAGCGCTGTTCCTTCAATGAGGACGTGCGCTACGGAGACCACTTCCCACCCTAGGGGGGAATACAGTGGAGACACCAACATGGTCTCACCAAATAGGGGAGAACTCATGGGAGGTATGTGCGGAATGCCGCAAGGTGGATGTCCACCTGGGGAGGTCATGGGTTGCCACGCGGGGAACCATCTCATGACGACATCTCAGACGGAACCACCCTAGTGGGGGGTTACTACGTGTGGGGCACTAGGTCCGGTTAGAGCTATATGTAATAACTCAGCTTGATACCCGGCCATAGGCGGCAGGGCTGCTCCGCCGAGCCCGCCGCCCTGAGTGCTATTGATGGATGGACGGACTGCCTATTCTTCACCCTTGGGGAAAGAAGGGAGGCAGCCCATAGCGCACTGGTCCACCTCAGAAGGGGAATGGCGCTATGGGCAGGCGTACGCCCCACGACTGCTGGTCTCACCTGCTGGCAAGACTCGAGCTGCCGACTCCCCACGGAGGTTGTAAGCCTCTGCGAGGTATAGCGTAGCCCAACCCGCAGCTCTACAGATGTCTGCCAGAGAGGCGCACTAAGCCGATGCCCACGAGGAGGTCACACCCCGAGCGGAGTGTACCGTCACTCAAATGGGCACGGGCTAGGATCGGCACGCCGTAGTGACGGCGTGTGCGACCCAGCGCTACAACTCTCCTCGGATACAGCACTCCCGTTGCTGACCTCCATAACAGACAAGAGCTGCTCAGGGCCTTGAAGCCCTCAGTGTGGTTCGAGTAGAGGCGCAATGCGCTTACTGGACACCCCACGTACAGGTTGGGTCTTTCTCCCGGTGTGGGAGCGCCTGCAAGTTCACCACCTAGTCCCAAAGGGGGGCGGCGGAACTTTGGGCACGTAAGTCGGCCGGGGTCTCAGGATCACGTGAGAGTCACCGGGCCTGAAATTTGGCAATCGGTGGACACGGAATGCTTGCAGGTGCCTCACCCTCTGGATGGACTCGAGCCCCAGCAGGAGAGCCAACCCCCCTCGCAGAACGAGGAAGGGGCTCTCGGCAGGGCCCGAAAAAAGGGGACCCAAAGGTCCACCTTAAGGTCCCAAGAGGGTACGGGGCGCGGACGAGGCCTTAGCCCCTCGCGCCCTAGAGGAACCTAATAATCAGGTCATGCCGCCCCAGAGGCTCACCAGCAACTGGTACGTGATAACCGCGACAGCGGGTACCCACGTTCCAATGTGGAAGGGGAGATTACTCCCCAGCCTCTCCTGCAATAGGACAGCACGTTCCTGAGCGAGCAATTCCGCGGGTCTTCTCCTCGAGAAGAGCACCAGGACGAGAAGGGGCGCCACTTAAAGGCATCCAGCCTTGTGGGCATGGCCCTTGCCTGAGTGACAGTCTCCACCACTGAGGGGGGTAGGTCATCCAGGAACTCCTCGTCCCATCCAGGAGCCAGACCCAGAGGTCCGGCTCGAACGCCACAACGTGTCCATCCCCTGCGAGTAGGCCCTTCGCCAGGGGATTTGGCCAGGGGGAGTTGTCGTCAGGAGTATTAGCTCCGAGGACCAAGTGTAGTTGGGCCCGTAAGGCGCAACTAGCAGCACTTGATACTCCCTTCCCAGACCTTGCACAGGACCTGCGCAATGAAGCTCACTGGGGGGAAGCGTAGTTCCGCTTGTCCCGCGGCCAGCTGCGCGCTAGGGCCTCCGTGTCGAGGGGGGAGCCTCGACCAGGGAGTGCCCAGCGGCACTGGGGGGTGTTCAGGGAGGCAACAGGTCCACCTGTGCCCGCCCAAACCACACCCAAGCCGGCCGCAGTGGTGGAGTCGTCACTTCGCACGAGGTGTCAACTGACGAGAGAGCGCTTGGCTGTCTGGTTCAGGACACCCGGTGGCGTGTGACCTGCAGGGGCCTTGCCACCTGCTGTCTCCACCAGGGGTGGAGTCGTCACTTCCCACGAGGCGTCAACTGACGAGAGAGCGCTTGGCTGTCTGGTTCAGGACATCCGGTGGTCATGTGACCTGCAGGGGCTTTGCCACCTGCTGTCTCCACTGGAGGCTGCGCGCTAGGGCCTCCGTGTCGAGGGGGTCCTCGTCCAAGGAATGCCCAGCGGTACTGGGTGGTGTTCAGGGAGGCGACAGGTCCCCCTGTGCCCGCCCAAACCACACCCAGGCCAGCCCGCAGGGGTGGAGTCATCACTTCCCACGGGGTGTCAACTGACGAGAGAGCGCTTGGCTGTCTGGTTCAGGACGCCCGGTGGGCATGTGACCTGCAGGGGCTTTGCCACCTGCTGTCTCCACGGGAGGAGGCGTTTTGGGCGAGTTTCGATGACTGCAGCGAGCGAGTGCCACCCTGAGGTTTAGTACGCTACGCCGGTCGTGCTGTCCGGGCCAGTATGCTGGCTCTGCACGAGAGGCCGGAGCCTCATCAGTGCAAGCAGGACAGCTAGCAACTTGAAGGCAGTGATCTGCCAACGCAGGCGGGGGCCCGTCCAGCGACCCGACACTGCGCGCCCATTGCACACCGCACCCGCACCCCGTAGGGAGGCGTCTGTCGTTCCACGACCGGCCTCAAGACCTGCTCGGGGTTAGGATGCGATGGCAGCAGGTGTAATGACGATACGCCTACTGCCGGTGCGCCACGCTCTCCAGGGAACTCATCTCTGTAGTCAGTGCTGTCGCGGTCCCATGTGCGTCAACCCGAGGGGGACAGGCCACCCCCGAGGACACCATGCCCAGGAGCCTCTGAAACTGATTTCAGGGGACCGCTGGCTGCTGCCTGAAAGTTCAAGCAGCTCAGCACTGACTGTGCGTGCTCGTGAGCGAGCACGCCGTCATGGAGACAGTGTTGAGTTCTCTACCAGGAAAAGGGGGAGCTCCGCGCCAGGGAGAGCTGCTCTCTTTTTCCCGGCTGACCCGTTTACTGACATGCCAGCCCCTCGACAGTGCCGAGGGAACTGTACATGAGAGTATGCGGTCAGTTGTCATGAACCACTCCTGGCGTCTGACAGACACCAGGACGCGCTTCTGCGCCTCCCGAACGGCACCCTTGCAAGGTGCTGCTCAAGGTATGCAGCGACCCCTGGTTTTGGGGATGATGAAGTGCGGCTGTCGAAGCCACTGGACATCTCGGCCGAGGGGACGGTTCGATCGCCTTCGCCAGAGGGGTGGCAGCCCCGGCCTGGAGCACAGGAACATCCCTGCCTCTGCTGAGGTAAGAGGATGCCTGAAGTCCGGCGGAGGTCTGGCGAGCTGGATCGAATGCCGAGACGGACCACACTCCCAGCCACCGTGATGGTTTGAAATGCTAACCAAGCACCCAGAGACCTCACAGGGGGGGCTGCGATCTACTTCATCAACCCGCGGGGGTTGGTTCAATGACTAGCAGTGCTGTTCTCCCCGGGGGGAACGGCTCCGCTAAATCACCTGCCAGGCGATGGCGCAGCTCGACGCACCGTCGAAGCGAGAGTGCTGAGGGCTGCTTTATACTCGTCATTGCGTGCCGCCACGACGCAACGTCGAGTTGCCGAACACCATCTTTCAGAGGGTGAGAGCGGCTGCAAGTGGGACCCAGAGAGAGACCTCTCCTTGTGAGAAGGCGGGCACTAGGCCCCCGAAGGGGCCCAGAAGGTGTTTGGGACGCGGCAGGGACCGCCCCAGTCCGACCATCCAGCAACCCAGGCTGGGTCGGGCCCGATGGTTCAATCTCTCTAGGTGGTCCTTCTCTTGACGTCCTCCTCCGGGGGGCCACCTGCGGGGGCACCAGAACCGGAGTCGACGCTGGAGAAGGCCAGGGCTGCTGGGGGCAGACCACGTGCGAGACCTCGACGGCCGAAAGGCGGCCGGGTCACAGCAGGCCGGTCTGTTTCTACACTGTCAAAAGGCTGCTGGAGCAGTCCTTGACAGCGCCACCAATCAGCCGACCTTGCGAGAGGGGAGTCGGGAAAGTGGCCTTTCTCGACATCGCCCCCCTGCGCAAGATTGGGTCCGAGGCATCTTTCCGGGCCACTGATGTGGACATCGTCCGACCCAGCCTGCGCTGCCACCGCGGTCCCCGGAGGGCCAGTCGGCGGCGGCACTACTTGGGTCGGTCTTACCCCGTGGGGCTCTCTTTAGCGCCCTGGCCTGCAGGAAGGCCATGCGTAAGAGTGGAGGCAGCTTGGTCCACGGCACTGCCAGCCTCAACACCAGAGATGTTGAGACCTTACATGCCCTGGACGGTGAGTCTAGGTCAAGCCCCCCAGGTGGCCGCCGTCTGCGGATACCCGCGACTGCATGCTCCACCCAGGGTGCATTGACATAGTCCCTAGCTGCCTCCCCGCCCCGAGGGAAGAGAGGGCGATAGAGTCAGCTAGACGGAAGTGCGCCGAAAGGGACGCTCCAGGTCTTACTGAACTCCTTATGCAGCTCGGTAAAACTTGGCACTTGAGCCGGGCCCAATGTGCGAGTACCCAGCCGCGAGCACCAGGGCTGCACCGCAACCCGACGCTCACGGCGGTCCGAGCGAGCATGGCTGACATCTTGACGTCTGCTCTCACCTGTGCTCGACCTCCCGAGGGAGGGAGCTTCAGGGAATCGCCAGAGTCTGATGCCAGCAGGTCGCGCTCCGATGTTGCAAGAGACACCTCATCTCCACGGCTCGTGTCCGAGCGCGTGGCTGAGGAATAAGATGGCTTAGGACCATCCTTGGGGACCTGCTAAACAAGCGAGACGGGGCGCGAGCGGTCCGCGAGCCGACCGGCTGACGGATTAACGCTCACGATAATCCCCACATCACCCTCGCTGCTCGCCGCCGCTGACGGCAGGGCCGTAGCCGCTGCGGTCACAGAACGGGAAGCAAACGAGGTGGTGGCTTGCTCTTGACAGAACGTAGCCAACGTGACGCAACGTCTGAATAGCCGTCCGCCCGCAGTGACGCAACGTCTGACTAGCCATCCGCGCGCAGTGACGCAACGTCTGAATAGCCATCCGCGCGCCGTGCGGGCAGGACGAATCCACGAGGCTGCCACAGTGATCGGACCCCCGAACACTTGCGGCAACCACCGTGTCCGTCCCCGTCCTCGATGAGTGTACTGCACCCAAGAGATCAGCGGGCAATGCCACGCTGAGGAAATTGCTCTTTTAGAAAAATACCTCAGGAACTGCCAGGACGCCCAGGGGAATCTCCGCTGCACCGCGTCGTAGAAATCGGCAATTCGAAGAATGTCATCAGATGCGAAGGCTCCGAAGAACAAAAGGTGAATGAATGAGCACGCCGGCTCCCCTTTTATACCCGGATATCCGGGGGCGGAGCCCGGCATGCAAATTTCATTCGCCAATTTCATTGGCCTTTTCAAAATAGTCAGAGACGATTGGTTCTCAAGGGCGAACCCCCATCTGTCGGCTTCGACACAACGTCGAGAGACCGACAGAAAGGGAATTATAGCTATTTTGATTACATTGTAATTTTTGAGATTGATATGGCTGTCGTGAACACTGTAATGGAAAAACTTTCCAGACAGATGTTGTAGAGAATGTCAAATTAACATACATTTAAGAAGTCAATCCATCTTTACGACAGAAAAATTGAAGAGTTTGGTTCCAAAATGAGATAATCTTTTAAAAATCATGTTTTTTGATTTTGTATGCCAATTATTATCAATCAAACTGCAGTTGTTTTGTTTTGATTTAACCCATAATAACTAAACAAATACTAACACATTAAAACATTATAACATAATAAAAGCATGTTTTGGGAAAATGAGCAATATCTCATATTGGAACCAAACTCTTTGGTTGTACAGACGCTGAATGACAAACAGGTGCAACAATCCCATTGACTAACATTGAAGAAAAAAACTAGAGATCAGAGTGTCATAGAAGCATATGAGCGTACATTCCTCAGGACATCAACTTCTGAATGGCTTGAAACTGCATCTTCATGTAATCGTAAAAGCGGGATGAGGTTGTTTTAGTCTTTTCCAATGCAAGCGGTCTTCAAATGATAAATGTCTATATTAGTTTTTTTGAATTGCAATCACTGCCAGGCTACATCACGTATGTTTTAGTCATCATACCATCACAGTGTAGTGTACGGATCCCAGTATATTACTCGGGAACACTGAGATTTTATGGAGAAGACCAGCAGATACCCTGCGGCCGATTTCTTCTGTTGGCTTCTGACATCTCCAGTGGAAAGTATTTCGGTGGCACATGTCAAGTTAATACGCAAACACGACAGGTATCAAATGTTAACTGATTATGATAAACATTTGTCTGGGACGACGTGCCACGGGGTCACTTTGATCGGCTCAAAACATTCAGACATTTTCCAGATATAAACATCACATTCTGTCTCGCTGAGAATTCGCAGGGCTTTGCTTGATGTCAAAATGTACAAATATCATATCAATAACAACACTCATACAGCACATAGTTCGATCGTATTTCTTCTGCGATGTCTTTGAATGATGTGAGAATCGTTTCTTTTGCTTTAGGGTTGAAATAACAGATGGAAAAGGTCTTTATTCGAACCCACTATTACATCTCAGCATTTGAGGGATGTCTGAGAAAAAGCTGAGTGTGTCTGTTCCGTGGCCTGAGAACATTAAAAACTCATTTGTCAGACGAAACCTTTGGTTTCAACAAAGATTTGTTGTCGGCATTATAAACTACAGCGTCAGTGTGAAGTCAAGTCAAAACGCTTTTGATTTAGATAACGCTGTTCATTTTACATCGGACATTCGAATGCGTTAATTCTTCAGAAGAGCTGGTAAAACGTTTAGGAAAGAATTGCTGACGCTCAAACACACAATACACAGCGCAATGTCCGGCCTTTCAGATTTGGACAGGGATGTAAAATACGTAACCCACAGCAATGATGTGATTCATCTCTGGGCATTTACTGTATATTCCCTTTAAATAACAACACTAACATTCTCTTTTGGCATCGTTTATGATTTCACTCTCATTTCTGGTTTCTGCCAGCCGGCCGTAAGAGGTGACACAAGAGAATAGACTGTCTAATGCTGGGAAAAACTTCTTCAGCTTAAATGAGACGTTCCTCTGAGAGACGACGATATCCTCTCATGAGGTTTTGTCTGTCACAGCGTTCCAGGTTAAAGTAAAAGTCTTTCATTAATCTTAGAAGTCATGTTGGCCAAGTCATCTGGCATCTTTGTGTGTCTTTGCATCGCGTCATTGACATGGCAGAGAGAGAGAGAGAAATATTGAAGAATCTTCTATTGATTGGAGAACATGTAAATATGTCATATTAATAATGGATTTTGTAAACCACCCAAAGGGTGTAGCATTGGATTACATGGTGACTAATTCGTTTAAAGTTGTTTAATCTCATTTGTAAAAAAAGGGATGAACCCAATCTATACCGGGTTGTTATAACCCATTGTTCGGTCAAATAGAACATTGAGACGCTTTGATCCAAAATGAGAAACAACGGAAGCAATCACTGCAGCAAACGTGTATAAACTGAGCCTGATTTGTGAAAACCCACTATTTATTTTATTTTAAGAATAGACAGGACAGGATATTACAGAAAGTAAGAGTTAGTGGTATTGTGTCAGATGTTAGTGAAAAAGGTGAATGTTTCTATAATCCAATGACTGGATTTGTCCCAACCATGTGTTGAAAATTCCCCAGCAAGTCAAATGAACTTGTACAATTTGTACTAATCTGAACAGAAGATCTGGTTGAATTGAACCCAAGGGTTGGATTCATGCCATTTTGACCCAATGCTGGGTCAGCATATTTTATAATGTTGCTTTGCCCTAGGAAAGGTTATGTTTTGGGATCAGGCTTAATTCTTGTTTTTTTCCAGATATTTGCACTCTTGTCTACAATTTACTGCACACAAATTCATATAAATGATCCTTTATCCTTAAAATGCTGGGTTTTCAGCCCATGGTTGGGTCAAAAAATGACCAATCCAGTCGTTGGGTTAAAATAACCCAGAAATGTTTATATTCACCCAACAGTAGGTGTAAAGATCCCACCATAGGTTAATTGACAACCCAATGATTGTGTTGGTGCCTTTTTGACCCAACGCTGCTTTGAAAAGAACCCAGTATTTTGTAAGGCTAAGGTTGTTTTAGGAATTCCTGTGAGGTTAGATTCAGTATTCATATCAACAAACAGAGCTGCAACAAACGCACAGATGTATTTGACAAATGCAGTATATCTGGGTCACATCGTTCACAACAAATCTATTTCCTGCTGAGAACCGTACAACATCTACTGCGGTATGAAGAGTCGCAAGAATCTCAACCGGTTGACATAGTGACATTTACCATCACGCTGCCCGGCACCAGCAATAAACGCTTATGTTTATATAACGCTTATCATCTCTCTTTACATTTTCTGAGGAAAAGCAGGTCAACAGCTAAGATAAGGCAGATGGCCGTATTTGTAAAACCACATGGTAAAACCTCATCCATCTTTTACACTGAAATAAACACTCTTGATTTCTCCATATGAGAACATTGAATCAGCTGAGTGGATAAACACACACACAGAGATGTTTCCGTGCTTGCGCTGGTAAACTGAAATAACATGTATGTGTTCGCTTGTGTTCGTATGCTTGATGGAAGATTGCATTGTTCATTTAGCGAAATATTTACATTAGACTATTGGAATCTAGTGTGAGTAGACTTTCTCGTGCGCTGTTTGTTCGGCGTATGGCCTTTGTTTTTATTAAGATCTGTCATTTCCGAGACAATATAGATGATGCTTTTATACGTTTTAAAAATCCATTGCTCAGATGTTGCTCATAGTTTGGGAGATTTGATGGAGTTCTCAGTTGTGTTGCCGTACTCAGAGTCTGGAGGTGTAAATGAATGTAGATTGGAGAGGTGAAATAATCTGGATTTGAGTACATTTGTCAGATTTCTGACTTTTGAAAGGTTCTCATGAGAAATATCTGAGACGCTTTCCATTCGCTCTCCATGTAATCTCATGGATATCTATGAGAAATAATTGAGATATGAAAGAGAGCCCATCTGTGTTTTTTCTTTCTTACGGGTAAACACCTGTCGCAGGCCGCAGTGCAGTACGAGCGGGTTATTGCCGCTTTCAGACGTTTGCGAGACAGAATAAGGTGACATTTGTGGGGCACCACACTGTTTTACGGGCGTCTCGTTCTGCTCAGAACCTTTTATCAGCCCAGAAAAGGACTGGCGAGTGTCTTAAAGGATTCACATTTACTCACAGACAATAAATAACATCATTTCCACAGCGTAAACAGAAGCATTTAGCTTCAGCGGTCAGAACATGTTTCCAAAAGCTCAAGGTTTTCTCTGGAGACCGGCCGTCTACAGTGAGGGATTTGAGCCGATAAATCCTCTTGGCAGTTTCAGGTTGTTTTTTTTGCGTCCGTGAACCAGCGATCGCTTTTCGGTTGGCTGCAGTCAGGAAAGAATTTCTACATTCAGACAGTTTTTGCAGAACATTTTTCCAATCCAGACGCTACCGGTAAACCCGGGAGACAAAAACGCAGATATAAAATGTCAGACATCAGAAGATGTCATTTCTAAAGTAAGCACATTACCATGCGGTTGCAGAATGTGTTATGTAATGTTCAAGCAGGAGAAAAAAGACAAGATAAGAGCGTATGAAAGGTCTCAAAAGATCAACCTGGGGATAGTTGAATTAAATCTAAAGTGTGAATACAACAAAAGCTTACATTGCACGAGATGGGGTTATATCAGTTTGCTTGATGGCCATCTGCCAAAACATTAAAAACAACTAGATCAGGGCTCCAGACTTCGACCAAATCACAATTTGCGACCAGTTTTCAAAACAGCGTGAGCAGTAAGTAGACTACTCGCGCATGTACGACCTGCAAATATGTCAGCCATCAACGATGGATGATGTCATCGTCTATCGGCCCAACACTTATTTCAAGTGTTTTCAGCACATCTATAGGCCGAGGATGATTTAAGGGAAGGAGATGAAACGTCTCTTCTCAGGTAGGATTCTGAACAGGCCTGCTGAACAAATAAAAACTGTGATCGAGCCAGTTATCCCTCTTCACCCAATAAAACTTTTATAGCAGACGTCTGATGATAACCTTTAGTTACATGTTTTAAAAGGGAGTATTTGGCTTTGTAAACTACTTTGCTTGCGTGCACATATATAGAGCCAATGGCAAACAATGATAAACATGTTCACGGAAGGGTTAAAGCGGCCGTACGTTCAGCTCAAAATGAACTGTATTGCAGGACTTTGGTTCTAAAGGTTTTAACTGTGTAAAATTATTTCCAGTTCATTGAATTTCTGACAAGCACCACCGTGAGCTGAAATGAATCGGCTTCCAAGAAAACACAGAGAGAAACAGAAGAAAACCATGAAAAATCCACATGACTTCTGCACACATAGAGTAGCTTTGTATGAAAAATCATGCAGTGAAAAGTAAAGTGATTATATCATTTAAACGTAATGTCAAGACAAAGCCATAACTATTTTACGAGGTGGCTAATTCGTATGAATTCATTTTAGTACGATTTGCTTTCATTACCTTAGGACGTGTTTTCGTGACCTTCAGTGTTGCTTTTTACGTTATCGATCTATTATTGTGAGACCAGGTTGATCATTTTATTAAAACATACAAGACACAAAATGTAAAACATCTGAAATCTACATATTAAGAAGTAAATTGATGCTTAAGATTAGAAAAGTCTAGGGAAGGTTAAGGAAAGGTCTTCATCTAAATTCAGATCTTTTTTACAGAAGCTTGAGTAGACGTGATTGATAATACTTTTTGTATTCTGCTTTGAAGGTAAAGCTCTTTATGTTTGTGGTTCAGTTTATTGAAAGGCTGAGCGATGTGTTCATATACACTAACAGACCAGCAGCTGATTTTAATTATAAACTTAAGTGTAATCTTGATCCCATGACATTTCTGTGCCATTCAGCATGAGCAAATCCAACGGTTTCCGCTCAGGATATGGTCATGATGTCAGTGGAAATATTTACCATCTCTCTGAAAGCGTTTCGTTCGACCACCCTCACGGTCCGACTCGCCTCTGTCTTCTTCTTTGGAGAAAATCATTTCAAGTGTTGCTAGTGGACCGGGTCTAGTGAGATCTCAGCGATGCTTAGAATATTGTATGATTTTTTTCTTGTTAAGTGAAGAAAATGTCCTCGAGAGTAAAAACACCTGTACGCCGGTTTACAACTGATGGAAAAAGTCATTAGATACGTCATGCGTGTTAAACCGCCGTGTTTTGTTCTTGTTTATACCAATTACACTTTTATGACTTTATTTAATATCAATGTCATTTTTATAGCTTTCTCTTACGGGCGCTGCACATCTATAAGATGAAGCGTTTCTGGATGGATGTTCTGGAAACGCTGATATGAGAAAATACAGAATGTCTATTCAATCATTACTTTTCAACACTTTGTGGTCGTTTGGAAACATAAAGCATAGAAACATGACGGCTCACTGTAATATAAAAAGACTGTTTCACTTTAACTTCAAAGTCGTGGGTTTATTTGAAAGTATGGGAGTACAGCAGCTGATGTCCAGTGAATGAATGTGAGGATTTAAAAGAAAAACAATAAGATCTGCAGAAATGTTTTGATTTTTTTTTTGCATGACAAAAACAGATTTAGTAGTTCATGAATTTGTGTGATTAAGACATCGTCCGTATGCGAAAGTTTTACATTTTTGGTATGTTGTTGTCTGTAGGCCTACACAAACTTTTCAAGAAAGTTTCCATTTTCATTGTGTTGTTGTCGTGTAAACGTCCCCTCACGTGAGCTGAGTTGTGCACAGATCCAGATGCTGATGTAGTGTGATTTTCACTGTCCCAGAATCATGTGACCATGTGATGCACGTTTTGACCTATTTCACAATGACTTAAACTGTAAATAAATAACATATTTGGTTTGTAAGAAAGTGTTTGTTGAGGATATTAACATTTTGTAATGTAACTGAATTATTCTTATTTTAATCTCCATCAGTTTCAGATTGTACAGCGAAAATGAAAAGGTCTGTTTTCAATGTCCTTCATGTGTTTTGCTTTAGTGTGTCGGTAGTAAATATCTATTCATTTACGGTTGACTCGATTTTTTAGGTTGCTTATTAAAATAATAGCACATCTCTCCTAGAAAAATGAATGTTTGAGGTGATGACGAGCTTAAGATCAGTGTTTTTTTTATCAATGTGAGTTTGTCTTCATTTGGTGGTGATGGTGAGATTAAATATTTTACTGTCAGCATTCATACAGTTTTCAATTCTTTAGATTTTGGAAGTTTAACACGTAAGAATACGAGAAACATTCAAGACACATAAATGTTTGGGATACTATGACAACTACCCAAGTCACACAATGGTTTATTTTTACTGCGCCATGTCTTTTTCCTTTACATCAAACCCATTTCGTGTTTTTTATGAAGCATTACAGCACACAGATTTTCCATTCTCAGTAAGTGATGGGAGGAACTCTGACCGCCTGTATGTATCGAAGGAAAATTCCAGATCGCAGATATCGCCAGTCCGCTAATGCCAACCATATGTGGAACATACGGAAAATCTACAGGACTGGATGAGTGTTATAAGAGAACAACACTGACAAATGAGAACTTTTTGAGAAACAGCTTGAGGTCCTGTAAGAAGATGACTGAAGAATGAGTTAGAGCAAGATAAACTTCTATGGTTCTGCCGGCGAACACTGAACTTTACCACGTGCCATGTAAGCAGGCTGTATACGTTTTTGCATCTTTATTCTGTTCAATCCTTGAAAATGAAATCTGTTGTTGTGTTCAGTCTATACAGGGTTTATGCTTCAGTTTACAGGCACATTCAAATATGTTTGGATGGATTGATGTACGCAGAGAGATTATTTCTGAGATTCTAATGTCCAGTGGACTTTCTGCTCACATCAATAATAATAATCAGATCAAAGGCTTCTCCAGGTGAGATAGATGAGCAGGTGTGATTCATGATTCAACCTATGATCTTCTCCATGTGTAATAATCTCATACACCTCTCAGCAGGACAGATATCTGTGAACCATATGGATGAAATAGCACATAGTATCTGATTGATACATACTTCAGGGGTGAATGCCAGAAGCAGATTCATTTATCGTCAGCTATACCCTGAACTCTGGGTTGGTTAACCCAAACCTTCCTTACTCGAGGTGTGTCGGGTCCAGAACACGTTTGAAGAATAAATTGAATCAACCTCATGAAAGAGACCCAGAGTTAACGCTCGCTCACAGGAACAACATGAAGACATTGTCAATGGATCACAGATTTTACGAGTCATCATGGAAACGGTTGTGAAACAACGTTATAAATCAGGGTTTTGATTTTTCTAAGACATGAATCTGCATCGGTGTATAAAGTGCAGGATTAAAAACCATGAAATTAAATTATATAGTTTATGTGTTTATAAAACTATAAACTTAATGAAATATATCAATGATTTAAATATATGCACTATTTTATACTATAATATTTGTTACATAAAGTGCAGATTTGTTGAGATAAATGGTATTTTATTATGTCTACACTGTAAATAATTTCTGTAGATATGACTGCATTACTGCAGCAGTTTGCCAGTAACATACTATTTATGCATCTAATTATATTTAGAGATTAAAAAATAATCCTTATTAAAAGTATGTACAGTGTTCAGTATAAAAACACTACTTTATTTAAAGATTATTTTATTTTAAATGGTTACAAAACATAAAATTGGCATTAGATCAGTTGCTCAATCGCAGTGGGTGTGACTGGAAATGTAATCATCGTAATACTGTCAAATTATAACATATGATACGTTATCTGTGCCTGCACACCCACTTGATGGACAACCTCTGAAGCTCAGTAAAGTTTCCTTTAAATGAACAAACTGGAACATAAGGAGGGTTGTTCGCTTTTGTCACACACCTGCAGTGTTTGTTTACTTCAGCAGCTGCTTTTGTTTGTGTTGGATATGTGGAAATACAAATAAATTGCAGTGCGGGTCGAGCTAATTGAATGTAAGATTAAGGTCAGAGGATTTCTGCGGTCCCATTCGTCACACTTTAGAATATCGGTTTGGAAAATCACATGCTTATTTTCTTAATAAATGTTCCTGTTACTCAATTGTGGAGCTGAGCTTTTTATAAAAAAACACGAAGGGTCGCGGGTTTGATCCACAGAAAATACACAAAATGCAAAAGCATAAATTCCAAATGCTTAAATCACATTACGTGTCTTTTGCACGCACATTTTCTAGGTCCGTCGGCGCCGAATCGAGATGGAAGTGTTTAGACTTTTCAGAGTGTCGGCACGGGTACCACGGGTCATGTGACGAGACCACACGGTTTTAGACACGAAATGTGAATGACCCCTAAATGTACCTGGTTATTGTATTGGTTATTTCCCCCCATAATCTGTCATCAAAATCAAATAACACTTTGCACTGAAAATTGTTTTCCTTTTCTGCTGACATAACCAAAGCCATCTGGGAAGAGATGATTTATATAATTTATAGAATCAAATGTTTTATCCAATTTGCATTATTTATACTTTGCATGCATTGCCAAAGCTTTTCATTTCTCAATACCGTGATAAGTCACATTTCTTCAGAAACATACAAAAGGTTTGGAAGAAAAGTGTCAGACCTCTCCAGAATGAGTGAGTTTACTGAGGCTGAATTCATCTCTTCAGATCAGATCAGATCAGATGTGAAGGTCAGGAGCTCTTCTCAAACAGATGTTTGTTTGCAAGACTAAAAGGCTTTCAATCAGATCCAATTTTCTCATATTTGTTTTTCATTTTAAAATTTGATTTCCTTTCATTTATCAATGTTTCAGATAGATTCAGATAGTCCTCACAGGATATACGTTTGCCAATAAAATATAACACCATTGATTTGGTGCGCAGGTGAAAGCTTGTGCTTTCATTTCAACCAGAAAGTCACAAAAATTCTTGACAATGAACATTTTTTTAGACAGCTGATCAGCGACAAAGGTCCCGTCCATAGCTCACATCCCGAGGGTCAATAATTCCTGCACTTCCTGTCTGAAGTTGAAGGCAGGGGCGCAGCCAACGCCCCTTGGGTTAATGGACAGGGACCATTCTGGTGGTGGTGGGGAGGATGGGGGTGAATATGGGCTGCTTCAACTGCGAACGCAAACCAAGGGAAAGTGGCGATCTTATATACTCCAAGTGTTAAATGATGATTAGGTTGGGTCTGTACGTAGTAAGTAATGTAAGATTGTGTCTTCCCGGCAGAACATTACATTTCTGAATAACACTGACATTAAGAACATATTATTTACTTTCTTAATGCATGTTTTTGGTCATTTTGTAAATTAAAGGATAACTCAGACGAAAAATATATTACTCATCCTCAAGTATTTTAACATCCGTATGACCTCCATTCTTCCCAAAAACGCAAATTTGGAAGCTTTCTGACTACTCCAAACACACGAGCAGTTTCTGAATCGCCCGACTCAAGCGATGCTGTCAGCGGATGCACTGTCCTGTGGCTGTCTGGAACGCATGCTGGAAACTAACACTCAAATCAGGATGTTTTTTATATAGTCCTTAGTTTTGTTTGTTTGTGGTGTTTGACAAAAGGTGTACTTCTCTTTTGTGCATGATCCACAGGGCAGTTAACAAAGAGACAAATGTTTAACTTTAGCCTCCTTCAGAAAACCGCACCATGGTTTTTAAAGTGAAATTGTAGAATTCATGTTGGGTTATTGCAGTCTGACTAGTAGATGTGTTGCTATTTCGCATAAAAAAACGATGGTTTTCTATTGTTCATTTCGATGGTTTTCAATAGTTAAACTATTGTTCATTTCATGAGGGTTCGGATGGTTTCTCGTGGATAGAAATACTCTTAAGTTGCGATGCAAGTATAAAAAAATTATTCTTGCACACTTGATTATTTAGCGCCACTAATTTATGCAACAGTATCTCTGGACCAGAACGTGAAACGCATTATCGTGTAAGCCAGACAAACAGATCCAGAGTGAACATGATTCTGTAACAGAGATGTCAAATCAGCAGAATCCTTAACTGTGGAGAGAGGCCAAGACATTTCCATCTCCATTTACTCCACGGGCGTCTCTGTTCGTCATGCACGACTGATGTTGTGTCTCCGGGGGATGAAACATGACTTCTGTGGAGTTATGCAGTTTAAGACCTCTGTGTTTTTAAGGTCACGACCTTATCTGTCATTCTCCACTTGAGGTAAAAAGCTGCACGGGATCATGGGACGACTCCTGCCTCAAATATTAAATGAAAGAAGCACTGCAGGAACAAATCCAGCCGCAAACGTACGTTCTTGCTGAAGGACTGCAGGCTTCTTGCCGTCTATCTGTAAAATCTTTTGATTTGGAGGTCAGGCTATAGCGGCTCGTGAGAAATGTTAAATCCAGTCTTCCATAGCAGTTAATGCTGGCACGCTTAGAAAGAGATGGAAGAATGGAAACTTTTGCTCTTAAGGCTCCATATCCACCAAGGCTCTTTTACGCGGCTGAAAATGGCGGTTATGGGCACTTGAACTGCGTTTTTTGTTTTCAGACGGAGGCACTATTGGTTGGTTACTATGATACACTGAGAGTGAAAGAAAAAGCTGAGCCTGCGGAAAAGAACAGCAGCTGCTGGCATTTTCAAAAAAAACGTGGCGTTTCCGTTGGAAACAATTTTGCCAGAAACGTCGAAAGTCTCAGATATTTCTCCTGAGCGAAAGAGTCTCTGACAAATGTCTCTGTCATTAGAATTTCAGAAGAGATGTCAACAATTACACTCTCATTTGTTTCTGTTTTTATTTCTTCATTTCGAGGCTAAGTTGAAACGAAACACAACTGAGAACTACATTTCCCGAGCTATTAAAAAAGAAGAACGTCTGAGCGAACACATTTCCTCTGAGTGTATCTCACAAATGTATAAAGAAAATATAGGACAACTATCTACTTGTTTTCTTGTCTGATTTTACTAAACGACTTAATATCACGACTCCTAAACTTAGAAAGAAAATTGAAGCTGTCTGTATTCGCCCCCATCTCCTATATAGTGCACTATATAGGGTGTCTGACATTTTGTAGTGTTGTCTCAATTCTGAGTGAACAACTCGTTCCCTACATTCGTTCACTACTTTTTACTCACAATGCATTCTGATTTTAAGTGCACATCCGATGTACACTCGTTCACTCACTATTTCACTATTTGAATCAACCGTCTGATTAGAATCAGCTGGTGGAGGGTAACGTTTATTCTTTAAGTAAGCTACCCGTAAAGTTTATACTTTGTTTTTGTTGACAGTTATTTTCTTCTTTTTGAGAATAAACAGATGAAATGAATGTTATAGACAGTGGTGCTTTATTTTAGCCGCAAAAACACGAGTTTCACGAGGTAGTAAAACAACGATAAATAGCTCCCCTAACCCCGCCCCTAAACCTAACGTCACAAGGGAAAAGTCAAATCATATCAAAACATACCAATGACATCGTAGGAAATAGTAATTCAAACGAATGAGCGACATTGTAAAATAGGTATGAATTCCCATCAGCTTGTGTTGATATATATTTATACTTATGAAAGATACCGCGTATTAAAATACATTAGACTGAAAGTGTGCTTATACTGACATGAAAAAAGGACATTTTGCACAGTGTCCGAAATTGTTCACTGGATTAATAAGCGAATTCCGACGCAGCATTAGCTATGAACTGTAAATCAGCAATGTGTACTTTCACTTTTTTGTGTAAACTCACAAACAGTCTACAGTATCTTGTGGGTGGTCTGAGGTTGATTCTCACACAAATATCACATTGGTGGAATAGAGTCAGTGGAATAATGCATACTGTAAGTTTTGTGCGGTTCTGGTGGATTGAATTTTTTCTGTATGGCTTCAGTTGAATCAGACAAAATACTTTTGGCTGTATCGCAGGTTCTTTTGGGTGAACTCTAACCAAAGTCACTTTAGATAAAAGCATTGGAGCTAAGTGAGGAGAAATGTATAAGGGCAGCTGTTGGCTCTGAAGGAACTGTATTTATTTCCACATCCCATCTGTGGCAGCAATAGCTGATAATTATGGAGGGCTGAAGTATATTTCCAACATCTGAGTCGCATTTCCTTTCTGTTTACGTTCTTTTATCGCTAATCTTTGTCCTCCAGCCAGATGCTTCGTCCGTCTCCTGCAGTTTTTCGATTCTGTCCAATTCTTATCATTCTGTGAATTCTTAATTGCTTTTGTGTTGATAATATTTTTCATGAATGTTTATAAAATGAGCATTAAAAAATGACAATATTGTGTACTCCCTAAAATGATATTTAAATAATTTATCTCTTTTTCTTTATTTGTTTTGAAAATATTAAAACGGGTTATACCAGTAGGCATTACCAATTTGATAAGATAACTCAAATTAAATGACTACAGGAGACATTTCATTCTATTATTATTATAATTTTTATAAATAGGTCATACATGAAATATAAGTTTATTATATTATACAGCATATTTTTGTTGACAGATGTAAGAAATCAAAATGTCGCTCGTTAAAATATTAATATATGGCTATTGCAAGGTAATACACTAATCATTAGGTAAGACAGGTTGTCTGTAGGTGACTGCATGTTTAAAGTGACCAATCAAATGAGCGGAGGCTGGGCAATGGCAGACGTATACGCTCATTTGATTGTAATGTAAGTCATAAAGTCTCAGAAGTCAACACGACAGGAAAGCGATGGTTGAGCAGTTGCGAGAGAATTTCATGCAAAAAATCTTTATTGTGAAATCTGTGAATTTACCAATTAAAGTTTACTGAATTAAAAAATAAAATATTTGAAAGCGCTTGATGATAATAGTTATCGCAGTATTAATTGTCATTTAAAACATCCCAATGCAAATATATTGTAAAAACAGACTTCTTCATATTTGATGATCTGGGCATTTCTTCAAGACTTTTTGTTTGGAAAATCGCATGAAGTATTACTGGATTTTAATGGAAGAACAATATGACAAAGAAGAAATCAAATGATATCGAATACTCTTATAATGGCGGATATTGACTTCTGAAAATTTGTCTTTATAAGGTAAATACTTTCTGTGATTGAGACATTCCTTGGAAATTTAATAATAGAAAAACATCTCCCTTCCAAGAAAATCCTTCCAGGGCTTCTGAAATCTCTACATTTTGATGTTTTTCAATCGCAGATGAGCCGAAGAATAAATCATTGTTTTCATCGAAACACTTCTGTATGTTATGTTATTTTGAGTACATACAGTAAGTAATGTTTTCCTCAGTTCATAACACATTGGATGTGTGGATTGGAAAGATGCCAATGGAGGTTTAGTTAAGAAAAAAGCATTTGTTATGTAATCCACTTTAGTCTTGGATCGAGTAATAGTGAAATTCTATACACAGGTACAGTCAGTGCTGCCCAAATTAGGAAATGTTGAACTTTTATTTTCTAACTTAATCTATAAGCAGTATTACTGGTGTGTTTGTGCTAAATATATTCAAAATTAGTTTTCTCATGTTTGGGTGAACTATTCCTTTAAGAGAGGGTCTCTGATAATACAGTACATCACATGCATCACTGACTGCATGTTTATACTGTTTTATGATGAAAATGATCCTTGTATTTTAATATTGTCTGGATGATGGTAAACCGGATGTAAATGTGGTTTATGAGAGAATTAACAGCATAGAATAAAACAATGAACTCAAACCTAGTTTTATATTAACATGCCAAATGTTTTGATTGAATTTAGGGTCTGATTTTAATCCCGTAAATCATGAACGTGATCTACAGTGTCCCAGACACACAGCCAATGTGGATTTTTCCTTAAAGAAAAAACTCTACATGTACTGTACATCATCTTCTGAGCACCATATCAGAGGTGGATAAGTAAACAAGTAATACAGGCTAAATGATAAAGTCAGCAGTCGTTGAGATGGATTCAGCAGCGTTCAGTTCTTGTGTTGTGAATGAAGCAATGGAGAAGGATTGTGACCAGTTCTCCAGTAGTTTTGGGTGTGGACTTGTGACTTCTTTTAACCCTTTACAACCCTGCTGGTGTTTATAATCTGTAACAAGATGATTTTTACCTTATTAACAAGATGTGCTACTGCCATTACAATGAGCGGAGAGGAATGCGGCACTCAATATGGCCGCTCTAGCGATGGAAGCCCCGCCTTGCAGTAGAATTGTCCAATTGTCAATTGATAAAGAATGATGATTTTCTGGGCCAGGGAGCATGAGAGGCGCTTGCCAGCCTATGCGCAGTAACTTAAGCCACCTTGAAAACTTAGATTTTTAATGCAATTCAAGTTTAACAAACCAAAGTTATGGCACATTTCATATCAGGTTTCATCGTAGATCGGAAATGTGTTATTTTATTTTGACGTTGGCCTGCGACTTTAGAAATATCTGATTTCCACCATTCACAGAGATGGGACTGTTGACTTGCTATTGACTGTTTCAAACATGGCCACCAAGTAGCACGACTTCCATAAATGGACTTTGCTTTTACTTGATGTGAATTCAAGTTGTTAGCGTTAAAGTTTTTTATTAACTCTGAATTCTTGTACGGTTTCCTATAGAATCCAGACTCCTGGGAGTTTGAAAACAAACATTTATGAACTTTTTACAATAATCATTTAAACCATAATGCTTCGTCCAAAATTGTGCTGTGTCGCTGTCTTTCTGACCCTCGGATGTCCAAAATTGCCGGCTTTCAGGAAATTGATTTATTTGTTATTTTATAGATTTTTGATTGATTATAAATGATTAAATACGGTGTTGTCAAGTTGATATCTACGAATCCCAGGGACAAACATAAAGGATGACCAATAATGATGATTTATGGCAAAAAATAAGAATGATGCAATATGGAGAGACAAGGTCTCAGAAGGCCAGATTTTTCTTTTCACTTAAGTTTTTATTATTGTTAGAATAAATTATGATAACTTAGTAGTTGCATGATTTCCTTTTTTTCCTGCATGTTGAAATATTTTGCTTAACACAACAACAACAAACTTTACTGAAGAATTGAATTGAATTTGATTCAGATGATGTTGTCTATAGACCGCACTTGACAGATGCACATGTTGTTTTGCACGTGTAAAGTGGATCTAGCGTTTTTGCAAACTACAATATATTGATGCTAAATTATAAATTTGCTGATGTTTTGGGGAAAAAAACACTTGCGCTCCGTCATGTTTGGCATTCGCATCAAAAGATCCTCACATGATGAACTGGAGGCGGGCTGCAGATTTGATGTGCTTATCAGAATGACCATTGGTATCGTTTCATCTAGCATATTTTGTCCCCACAACTTGGGGTTACCCTCACCACACACCACTAACCAAATCCATGTAATCCTCTTTTTACTCAGGTATGCTTATATGTTTGCTCTGACACAAAGAGAAGCTTTCAATCTGTCATCGGTGTGTTGTCATGTAAGGTGATGGGGGTGTCGAGTGTTGATAACAATCTGTGTCTGTAACACAAAAGACCGGGCTTCAGTTTTCATCAGATGTAACTACTTCTACATTACTGTAGCTCAACTGATTTTTTTATGTTTTGCATTAACACATTGTTTCCCCCCATAAAGTAGCAGTATAGTGTGACAAAAAGTCTCCTAGTTGTGAGATTGTATTGCACAGTCGCATGACTAATGGAGCTGGTCGATAACCAAACATGCAATTTTACAAGAATGTCCTCTCCAAGTAGAATTGAGAAGGGTTTGGCCGCAGACACGGTCCACAGCGCCCCCGCTGGTACATACTGTAACTACACCATTCTGAGGGTCAAGAGCATCTCCCCAAAATAAAATCAAAACCACTTTTAAAGAAAACCTGCAAGATTTATAACTTTGGTGTGTATTATGGGGGGCTCTTGATAGCGAGGGGCTTCAGACTATGCTTTCAGCCAATCCACGTTGTCATGACACGGGTCACATAACATTTAGTGTCCTCCAGCAAAGCAGCGAGTCTGCAGACAGCCTTAGCAGTTGTCAAAGCTTCGTGTGTTTCACTGCCAACGTGTTTAGAGGAATTTACACCGAGCAGATTACTGCAATCGCTTCTCGCGGGCGTCCCGACGTCTCTCGTGTGCTCGTTCAGCCAAGTTTAGATTGAAACAAGAGCGAGACGCAACAATGCACAAAAGAACGGTTAGACTTTCAACCAGATGCGTGAGAATGAAAATGACTGATGAGGTGATGATCATATGTTCAAATGATTCCTCCAACACTGTGATGCATGATTGTTCTTCTGAGCTTCTTTTTATTTAAATCATATTTTCTTTTTAGTTCTATTACAGTCTAAACAGATTGTTTACAAATGTTTCGTGACCGTGTCAGATCTTTAACATCGACTGCAGGCGACGTGTTGAAAGTGACAGAGCAGTAAATCAAGGTAATGTCACATTCAGACACAGAGAGAGAGAGAAAACAAGATGCTTGTTTGATGTGGTTGCCGCTGCTCTCCATATATTACATTGATACTCTCACACGGCTTCATCAGTTCACTTAGATGACAGCTGCCATGATAATGGAGATAAACGGCAGCAGAATGAATGTTCTCGATCACAAACTACATCCTCTTATCTCTCAAACACTGATACGCCGTGTTCTTGAGAACGTCTTAGATCCGTATCACATCTACTGTCAACATGCACAAACAGAACTGAATGACCAGTGACATTTCTAACAACTTTTGCAATCCCGTTCTCAATGAAAATTGAAAAGTCAAAGCTCATTGATATGACTCTTGATAATACTTGATTCCGATTGGTCAGTCCAGTCCCAGATCTGTTATCACCTGATGACAACTGATACGTCTTAGGTGTCGTGGATCACTTCACCGTCTCTTTTCTTATGTTTTAAAGTCAACAAATGAACTGTTCCTATAAACCAAGTTATCTGATTTATCACTTTATTTCAAACTTGTTTTATTTAAAGAACGCAGATGTGCTTTTATTTGAAATATCTCAGATATCAGATATCAGTTTAGAGCGTGATTTCTTGTTGACAGTTAGTTATCAGAGAAACAGCAGCCGCGTTGTTTTATTTGCTTCAATCTGTTCCAACAAATCAGTAATGAAGGTCTCAATTCGAGCTTCTGGCTCCGGCAAGGAATTCGGGTTTAAACCCCTCGTGAATTCGCCGACTGCATGTCGTTTCCATGTTAGAACGAGCGATTCCAGCCCAACAAGCAGCGTATAACAGCCCCTGCCAGTGTGATATCATTCACTAATGGGCATCTTAAAGAATTAAGACGAACTATTTCTGGCTCTTTCCACTCATGACTTCATGAATGTTGCATTTTATAACTCCTTCTGCAGCCTCGAGCTTTACTGCTTTTTATTGTAGCCGTTTACCAACAAGTCTTTATATGAGATTTCGTGGAAAAGGACTTCTGCAATAACATCAAGTGATTCAAAGTTGCGTTGCACATTTCTCTTTCATAACTTGATGACGTTCTCACTCGTGTATATTTGAGTATCAACTTAGTCTGAGATGTTCCTTTTTTAAAAGAGTGTCATTGTAGACACACATGCAGATCGTGGAGGTGTAAAATGAATGTAGATTGTCAAGGTAACATAATCTGGATTTGAGTTAATATGATGAGAAATGTTTCAGTAAAATATCTTTAAAAATATTGACTTTTGATTTCAGACTTGACAAATCTGAGCCTAGTTTGACACATAGCTGACATCTCAGGAGAAACATCTGAGACACAGATAACACTTAACTCTCCATTTAATCTCATTGATGTCTCAGAGAAATCTCATCTGTCATTTTTCTAGGGGTGCTTCAGTAGACGTATCTCAAATCATCCTTCCATTGTGAGATTAAATAGACGGCCAGACGCTGTCAACTCTCCCTGCGTTTTGTTTTCAGAGTTGTATTCAAAAAGAACAAATCATTTAGAAAAATTTCTCACGACAAATTCCAAAAGGAGCGCAGACATCTGACCTCATGTCTGGAATGAAACGGTTAAGGAAAGGAAACTGCGTCCCCTACCGAAGTCTGTCTTCGCTTTTTAGCCAAAGGCTCGATCTTTAAACACTAACATGTGCCGTCACGCTGATCCTAAATCAAATGACCTCCACACCGGCCCGTGACCCCAGACGAAGATCCATCCATCACATCTGTTTGTGGGTTATACCTGAAAAACTCAAACTGATGTCTCACTGAGCTGTGTGGAGATGAATCTGAGATGAGTTCTCTATATTCTCAATATCTCTGGAAACGTCTGCTTAAGTCTCATCTGCGTCTCAGATATTTTTCTTGAATTAGAGTTTCAGAAGAGATCTCAACACTGCCTCAAACCGATTTAAATGCACAAATCTCCTGAGCTATAAAAGAGCAACATCTCAGAAATAAACGTTGAATCTGATAATGATGCTTCATATGAACTAAAATGAACTCGAATGTTTCATTTGAACTAAAATGAACGTTTGTTTGTGGATGGATGGATGGACAGAATCTTCAGTGTTTGTGTAAAGGTCGTAGACATTCCATAGCGGTGAAACAAAGCTGTTTTCCAAACCACTGAAAGTGTTTACAGATGTGCTGTCAGATTTTACATCTGAAATGTCACCAAGAGCTCCTCTATAAATATATATATATATATAAAGATCCTAAAAAACAGCATCACAAATCTGTCGCTGGTCAAAAAAACGCTTTCCAAGAAAATGACGTTCATGAGAAGCGAAGAAGGGCCGTGACACAGCAAACCTTTAGTGCCGCGTTCTTAAGAGCTGCGAGGGGCTGGAAAATAAACGCTGCACATGTCTTAAGATGCCTGCATGGAGACCAGATGGTGGTTCAGCGTGAGCAGATCTTTCAGCAGCTGGACTTGTGTCTGAAATTGTTCTTCTGGGATCGGTTTATCTCTTGCAGACAGCGAGAAGCAAGACTGGGCACACATGACGGCTCGCCTCGGCTTTTCTACGGGACAGTGAGATCAGACGGTGTTGGGTTGATCTGATCCTTTAATTTTTTTTTAAAAGTGTCACACTTTGAGAAGCAACTGTGAGCGATGCTAAAGTCTTGACTTGAAGAAAAGTCATCAAACACGGCGGCCCTATTTGCAACACCACCATATTCCATCAGCTTGAATCTAGGAAAACTGAAATCTCTTGAAAGCATTTTAATGTAATGATGTAATTCATGGCCTAATTGCTTTGAGAACGAAAATAGAAATATGAATGCGCTTGTGCAATATCATATCGTAAAATGTGCATCTTCTCTTTAAATGTTCCATCCGTATTTAAATGACTGTGTCAAAGCGATAAGAGACTTGAAAGCAAAATTCTCACGATTTTGTAATTTCTGGAGAATGACAGTTTTATAAATATTAGCTTAGACAAACTAAACATGAAATTCCTCGATGATTTCGTGTTCCATTATGATTTTGAAATCTTTGGCTTGTTTGGAGGTTTCGGGTCATCTGAAGGTCCATGGCAGCCCAGCAGCAGCAGCTTACTGGTGACGAAAAAATCCAGAGTGGATGGAAAAGGACTATTAGCGATCCAACAGGCAACTTTCCCTTAAAGATATCTATAAATCTTTCTTTCAGTACATTTATTAGAGCATTCATATACACTTTATGTCGTATTTTGTGATTGTTCCACTGCTGAGGAACGGACATTGATGAGCTGCATTGCGAGGAAAAACAAAGCCACTTAACCAAAAGCCTGCAACCTTTAGACAAAAAAAACGTAATTCTAACGCACCGGATTGGGCGGAATGCAGGATAAGAGACTAGAGGCTGTTATATGATTGGCTGAGGTGCCTCATGTGAACCATACAAGCTTTGTATGGTTCCCGTAACCTAAGTATGCACAAAACGTAGACTGCTTCCGCCTAGTGTGCATCGGATGGACACTTCTCTATCCCATGATGCAGCGGGAGCTGAGAAATGGTCAAATTTTAAAAGAAAATCAAACTAAAATAGTGAGGTTCTCATTTAAATCGCGACGAACTGTTATAGTATGTGCTTTCGGACGCAGCGATTGTTTTGCTATACTTTGCTTGAACCTGTGGAAACAAAGGAAGCTTTAAAGATGAATCGCATGGCTAAACAGCTGTAATCTGACATAGATGTGATAAATGTGACTTTAATCTATACACTTTGTGAAGATTAATAATTGTTTTTTGACAGCACAATATGCAGTAAATGCCAAACAAACCTGGTTACGGTTTCGTGGTTGATGAATATAAAATCACTGAGGTCTCAACAACTTTGACAGAATAGATGTGAATAAAAGGAGTGTTTAATCAAGCTTTATTGTTTGTATGTATGTTCAGTCTGTATAAATATTCTGTACTCTGCTTGTGCAGTTATGAGAAAGTACTCAGTCACCGATGCTCAAAACAAACACGTCACGGTATTTACTGTACACACTTCAGTGAAATGAACCACAAATGTCTTACAGGATACATTCAGTTTTGTTTCTCTTTGAATTTCTTCTAAGCAACTTAGGAGAAACGTTGGAGTCTTTAATGAAACACATTGTTTGAGTTGATCATTCGAATAGAAGCACAGCAGGTGAACGCCTGTCGACATGCCTGTGATCTGTTCTGAATTCGGCAGAGACCCAAAACGAGACCCCTCCAGTTTACAAGCTGTTACAAAAGGAAATGCGTTCTCCTTTAAACGCATTCATTGAAACTGACTGGAAACAGGCGGTGAAATGGATTAATGCTTCGCAGGCAATGGTGAAGCAACAGCGGCTTCAGTGATCCTGATCACAGATATCGATGTGTTTGTTTTTTAAAGATGAAAATGAAGTCCTCGTGTGCAGTTGGCACGCCTCTGCAGAAACACTAATGTACCACGTAGGACATCATCAACCGGCCAAATCATTTTGAAATGAAATAAATACATAATGCAATAAATCATCTTTAGTTTGGTGTTTTCCCTTTTTTGGCCATTGAAAAAAACCTACAATACATCCAAAGCAATTTAGAGTGCATGTAATCTATAGATTTAATCAACCCACAACTTTTGCAAAGTTAACATAATGATCTATGAGTCGTAACACCACAGACCTCCTGCGGAGACGCAACAGAAGTTCACAGTAAAAGCGAAGTCGCTGAGGGTTTCCGATGTCGTTGAAGTCTTTAAAAACATGCCATTAATGCCACTGTGCCTCAGTACAATTAATAAACATTCAAACGGCAAAGAAGAACAAAAAGTAACGTCTTTATTGGGACTTCATTTATGACCGGAGTAGTACGTGCTTAAAATTATTTAGTTTGTTCCCAATTTCGAGTCTTATAAACAAACACATAAAGTTTAATGGTTCCTAGATAAATGATGTTTGCGTTACTGCCATGTGTGAGCTGATATCCCGTGTTTTCATGACCCGTCGTGCCCACGAGCCAACGCCGGCATCGACGCCCTGACCAGATGTCATGAACGATTTCAACATGGAAACTGACGTTTTGGTTTTAACCCATACCGAGGTAAACCTACAGAGCAAAATTGATGTACTCCTGTTTTTTTAAAGGGTAAGATAATATATTCGGACATATTTCTACAGTGGAAGTGCGTGTAGTTTGCATTGAATGGCAATCCCATAATGCATCGTGATATTAAACTAGATCAACATTTTCATGACACAATGTAACTCAATTGTAGACATAAACGATACCGGAAATTGTTTGGCTTACAGGATCCAGATTTGTTACTTTCAGGTAAAATCCTGAATCCTGCAAGAGGAGGAGCCTAAGCCTTGATGGGACCAATCAGAGATCTAAAGGTGGGCTCTTCTTGATTGGACCAGAAAGCAACAACCTTGCAATCACTCACATCTTTATTAAGTATAACAATAGTTCCTTAACATTACTAAATCCGAGAGGTGAGAATCATTTTGGAGGATTTTATAACTTGTCATCTGCGTTGTAATAAAATTCTTTCTTATCAGTTTCAGAGATAAAAATCGACTATTCACACCCAGTCTCTGGATTTTCTCAAGTGAAAGATGTCTTTCTGACTGTTCGGCAGTGAATGTTTATAGTAATTGTTCATATTATGCAAATCCTAGTTCAAAGGACTTTTGCAGAAATAACTCTTTTATCCTGAGATTGCAGTTCTATTGATCTACAGACGGTGTGATATAAGTATTCCCGGTTGCTTTCAGCAACAATATGTTTAGACTTGCCCTGCCCGAACGATCACATCTGTAGAGATGAAAGGAAAACGAGAGCAATGCTTTCACATACCAAAGGAAGCATTTCATTCCACGCTGTGCAAAAACAACAAGACCTTGTGTGCGCTTCACACTCCTATTTTTGTCGTATTTTGTGATCGATATCAGACAAATGGACTGTTCATAGTATATTTGTAAGATCTAACACAATCTTTTACTTTACATTTACTTACATTTTCATACAAAATTGTCTCAATCAAGTGAGACACAAACAAAAGTCATGGCTTTAATGTGTGATAAGAGCATGCACAAACCATTTTTATAAGATTTATTTGTGAAAAGTCTTTGCCAAAAGACACACCTAATAGATCTGAGTCAGTACCTGACGCGAGTGCACAGTGTTTCTCTCTCAGCATACATATACAGATCAGTCTGTGGTTTAGCCCTCGACATCCATCATTGCAGTACACGTGCTTCTGACATTTTGAGTTAAAAATGCATTTATTCAAAGCAACTTGTGATGCATTGAAGCTCAGTGTTTGTGTTCCCTGGGCATCAAACCCACAGCAATTGTGTTTCTAATTCAATGAACACTAAAACTAGATTGAACTTGTATTACTTAATATGTTTTTGTATTGAGTGAATGTTTTTATTTCGTCAACATTTCTCCAGCCTTGTGCAGGTAACAGATGGATTTCCCCCATGAGTTCAGCATACTGCATGCTGGGATTGACTTGCGATTGAAATGCTGTAAATCATGACCATAAGAAGATATCTTTAGATTTGTGAACTTTGTGTGAGGAACATTTTAATGATGACTTGAAATACTGCCTACATAGATAGAAACCTGTACAATTTTGAGTCTCAAAGTGCTGAATTTTTTTTCTTAATTTGAGAGAAATAAGGTTGTGTTATTTTGTGTTTTCAAATGTGTTTGAGTTTCAAAACCAATTACTTAACGGTCAGTGTCGATAGGCTGCAGATGGTCAATATGTTCATGCTTGGCTAAATGAAATGTAATGACGGCACATGAGCCGTGCATGAAATTGCTTAAAATGAAAGAAAGGTTTGACCATGACAGTCCCTGGCAGACATTATCTTCAGATTTTATAACTTGGACGGTGTTTCAGATCTCTGGGCTAATTTACCATAATAAGTGTTGATCTGTTTACTGAGGATGAAAACGAAGGATTAACATGTCCCATATGACATAAATAAAGCAACACTTTTGTCCCATAATGAAAAGTGTCTGATTCCTGCTTTTAAAACTTCCAAAGAATTTTTGTATTAAACAAACAGTTCGCCCATCAAATCTGTATCAATGCCTTATATTCAGAATAGCACACAAAAACAAAGAATATCTACATATTAATAATCCACTCCAAATACTCTTTTATGTTAAAGCACAAACACGCAAAGCGGAGTGCCTAAAACCCCCTCAGCTGTTATAAAATGCTTCGCGGGGCTTATTGCTTTTATAAAACGGTTACATAGCAGGGTTTCATTAAATAAAGGAAATAACAGGATATGATCGGTATCGGCCGATAAATTGACATTTTTTAGGTTATCGGTAATCTATCGGCTCGATAATCAGATTTAGGCTGATAATTTATAGCCGATAAATGATGAATCATTGACTCTGGTTGAATCACTTTAGCTCCCCGCTGCTCACAGTTAAACTATGTGTATGTTATGTGTTTTCATTAGGTTGTTCAGGGTAGTTTGAGACATTCCCAATCAGTGAACATCTGAAACAGTAAGAATTTGAAATGTTTTATGTAAAGAAGGCTCATGTTTTTTGTCTTTTTGTGTAATGGAAGAATGAGTTTTGTCAATGTAAGCCAGGTTAAAACTAAAAACTGCTTCGCCTGCAGTTGCTGGACATTCTAGTGCTGAAATGTGTCTAGAGAAGAAACCGATGCTGTTAAAATACATGCTGCTTTATCATGTACATTATTTCCAAAATCATTGCATCATAAAGTTACACCAGTGGACCAGTGTGTCTCAAAGCTTTACATTGACATCCAAATATTAAACATCCTTCTGTGTTTGTTTGTTTCTTTCTCTCGCTGGACACATACACCACAAAGAAATAGATTTATTAGATCGATATATTATAGAACGGTTATTTCTGGTCCTTGATTCTGATTAGTTGACTGATTAGTTCCAAGCCGTTATGAAATACTAACATTTATAACTGCTGACAAAGCATAAGTATTAAGGATGCACTGATGTACATTTTGGCCGATAATGATAACCGATATATCTTGAACATGGGAAACCGATAATCGATATATTGACCGATATACCGACCTAAATATTCACATAAAATTTTCTGAAACTGAAAACTATTTGTATTCTTTTTTTAAATCATGTACCAAGCCTACTTTACACTAGATTTTGTAACTTTTTAACTTTACTGGTACAATTTGCATTTAATAAACAAAGGATGGATGTTCTTTCAGCGCAACCCAGAAAGGTGTTCTCAGTAACTACAGAAAGCATTCAGACAGCAGGCGGCTTCAAACAATATGTTTTTGTTCCTATAATTCACACATTCATAAATATCTACATACTACATCAACAATGTTTTTCTAATAGCAGTAAGTGAATGATCATCACAGTACTGCACGGGTTCTGTAGGTCTGGTTTAAATCTGTATAACAGTAGGCTTTTCTGGAGTAAATGTACGTTTATTTACCGCCTTAGTTTATACGATTTCCCTTCTAATGTGTGAACCTTCAGGCAATTTAACATCTGAACAATTTCTATAGTAACGCAATAATCGGCATCATTTTCACATCGGATAAAACGTTGAGAATTTCCTGCTCGTGAACCGACTTGTTTGACACAAGTAAATAAATCAGTAATTTCATTGTTTTAATAGTTGCGAAGCCAGTTTAAGAAAAACGGTGGCATTTGGAATGTCTGAGTGTGTGTGTGTATGTATAATGCTCCAAAACCCATAAAACTATACATCTGCTGCATAAATTTTAATGAGTACATGGCTTGAATACGCCTATTATCATGTTTTATTTTATGGCTAAGGGATATTTGCGGAGAATGCGAAGTTTTTCCTGTAAGCTTTTGGCGTAGGGTTTGTTAAATGGAGAATACGGGTGGGTTCCCGAGATGTTGGTCAAGCGGGGAACAAGAGCGATGTATGTTATACTGCCCGAATACTTTCCATTCATATCTGAGACACGCCGTTTAGTAAATGCAGCTTGATATGAATGTACATTTGCCAAATGAACTCAATAACCTTTAGTACGGAGAGAATATGTGACGAATATGTGACGACCGTGTATTGCAGAATAGGAGGCCATTAAAGTCATCTTTTTCTACTTTTTTGCACCCAAAACAGTTGTGATTCCGTTTACGTAGCCTTTCTCTGAAAACAGCAACACTTTACAATAAGGTTTCATTAACATTAGGTGAACTTGCATGAATGAACCATCGTATTTGCATGACAATTGTAAACCAACATTATGTTAAATGCGTTAAATTTAAAACACTGTAAATTTAAAATGATTTTAACAAGTTGACAAGCACTTTGTAATACTTTTCATAGATTATACAATTGTAGAACCCAGTGACAAACATAAAGGGGGACTCATAGTGTTGGTTATAAAATATTTCTTCTTTTTTTATTCATGTTGGCCTATACAACCATGTTAATGAATCTCATTGTAAAATGTTTGCAGAAATCTTCTGTTAGTAATGTTATGAGTGAGAATGACCTTTCCATTGCAAAAGTTCTTAAAAATCAAGCCTTTAAAGAGAAGTATGAGGTTGCGGCAGACGGAGGATTTGTGTACTGAACAGATTCTTAAAGTGCCAAGACTTTATTTGATGAATTACAGGGAGTTTAAGTTCTCTTAAGTACGCGTAAATCTTCAACACTCCCTCTGAATAACTTCACATCCCTATAAGAGCTTTTCAGAGTTACAACAGAACTTTGAATTTACATCTGGTGAGTAAAACACATTTATGATCTGGACTGGTTCATCTGGCAAAAATTGTTTTCATTTGGATACAAAAGAGCAAAACAGATCGAATTAATTCTAAGCAGTCTTAGTATAATATACAGTCACACATGATCTATAAGCCACACTGTGGGATCTTGGTTGTCATTAAAGTTAGGCCGTATGACATTTATTTAAATGTATTCATTTGGCAGACGATATTATCCAAGGCGACTTACAAGTAGGAGAGATTTTCCTGATATTGTAGTTGACGTTCGTCCTAAAGCCACAAAACTTCTAGGAGAATGTTGGTGGAAGAAAATGTGATCTCAATGGCCTTTAATCGTCCGTCAAACTACAGTAGTGATCCAAGATTACAAACTTTGGCTGAGGACCATAGGAATTTTATTTCATCTGCACATATGTCTCAGATGTCTGGCCAAAACCCGTACAATGTTCATTGACCTGACAGTGACCTTGAAAAACAATGAACAGTTGGTGAGTTTGTACGACCCATAAACTGCATTTTATTATCTTCTAAAGTCATATAGTTTGTGTGAGGAGCATCTTAAATCTGCACTCACGTGTTGTCTTGTTCTTCTTCAGTATCACAGTTCTCACTCTGAGTTGAAGGTCTATACTCATAACTCAATGACATTTACATCTGCTGAGGGTCGGAAAGTGTTTTTGAAACAACCCTTCCGTCATGAGGGACATGATGCAGCTGGTCATATAAAATGACACAACAGAGGCGTACAGAGACATTATCTGATATATGAGAGCTGGAAGATATCTGTTCATCTGAATCCTTAAACAACACACATTACAGGACAAACCTTTCTAACCTCTGTGTTAGCACTTCATGTTTGTGTCTCTGAGAGAGCTCATGCCACTGTTTATACAATCTATAGTGGATCTAAAGGAGAGGATTCAAGACTTCACAAATACAAAATATTCATCTTTTCTTAAGATGTTTTGTTTTAGAACAATCTAAACATAAATAATCACTTTATACTGAAGTGAATAGGGTTGTGAGTAAGCGACAAGATACTGATTTTCTCCACTTAAATGGACAGTTCACACAAACATCATTTTATTCCCTCTCATGTGGTTCAAAACCTGTATCTGACTATCTTGTCCGTGGAACACAAAGATATTTCGAGAAATGTCTAAGCAAGGTCATTTTAGTAAGTTAGCGATTAAATTAAAGCTAGGAAAACACTTCTGTTTATTGAAATCAAATGAATGAAGAGTGTAGGAAAAACTAAACAAAAAACTCATCTGATGCTTCAGAAATGCACTGAAATAAGTTAAGGCACTAAAAAATAAACAATAAAAATATAAACAAAAAATACATAAAATAATCAAATAAGAATATAGCAACCTACAAAATGCTAAAATGACAATAGCATATAACAAAATACCTTAGAATGTTACTGAAATGATCACTAGAACTAAACATCTTAAAATAAAAGCTCATTTAAAATATAAATACAACTAAATAAACTAAAAACAAAACTATAATAACTCGTTTAAGGATTTATGTTAATTCTGTGTTTATGTTGTCTGTTTTCTTTTTATACAATGTCTTTGTGCAGATCTCTCAGTGAAAAAATAAGGAGACCACTAACGCTCATGAGACTTCACAGAATCTCTAAATTGGGCATAAACTTCATTGCATCACATTACTTACATTAACAGTTTAAATAACGTTTGTGGAGAACACCGCAAATGACATATCCATCAAATAATCCGCAAACAGCAATTATACAGAAATAAACAGAGACAGTAAAGTTTAAGATCAGTGTGCTTGCCTTATTGTCACTGTGGTGTAATAAATTTACCCTCGGTTTTTTGCATTGGTTATAAAAGACAACATAAGAGCGTTCTCAGTGTTCGGTCGTGGGAAAATGCTTTGTGTCGATGCATTTGTAATGGTTTTGGGACTCTTTAAATATCTGCTTATTATGACTGTTTAAGTGGCTGATTACGTTTTTCGTAAAATGTTAAAAGCGCTGCAGACGGACTCAGAATATGAGGGAGGTCATTTTCTGCATTCATCTGAATCCGTATTTTATTGTTTCTTCCATGATATTTGCATTTATTCAGTCTTCATCCAGTTCTATGATGTAATGCTGCGTTGGAAATTACAAATGTACTTCTTTAGTCTCGATGTCTCGATGAACAACGGAAATCCATTAAAAACACAGAAGTGATGTGAAAAAGGGTTTTATTTTTATTATTTGAGCTTGAGCTTCCAATTCCTCCTTGCGTGATTCATTCTGCCGCCATACGTGATGGCCGTACATCAGTCCAGAAACATCTTTTTCTTCTATAATATGCAATGTAGAAAATGATTAGTTGTAACGTGTAATGTCTGGCTGCTATGGTGTTGTGGGTGGATGCTGGGGCGTTGCTAAGCAGTTGTTAGGCAGCTGTTATGATGTTTAGAGTGGATGCGATTGTGTTCCGGGTGGATGCTTCTCTACTCTTTCTATCCTTTAAAAAGGTGCTTTGTATACTGTGATATGAGACTAGTTTTACTGCATTTATGCTTGTTGTTGTCCTTATGATGTTTCAATTGCTCCTTTTGTATCCCTCATTGGTAAGTCGCTTTGGATAAAAGCCTCTGCTAAATGACTAAATGTAAAAGTAAATGCTGGGCATTGCTAGGCCGTCGCTTGCTATGTAGGTGGCTGTTAGAATGTTCTGTGTGGTTGCTATGGGGTTCTTGGTGGATGCTGCAGCGTTGCTAAGTAGTTGCTAGGTGGCCGTTATGATGCTTAGAGGGGTTGCTATAATGTTCTGGGCTGAAGCTTACCTAAAGAATTGATAAATCTGCTTAAAAAAGCAACACTCCTTTCCTCGGTCATGTGATTTGAAATATGAATCACATCTGTATCTGTTGCACAAACGGAAAAAGAAAAAGTAAAAAAATGAAGGTAAATGGTTCTTTGGATAAGCAAAACGGGTTCCTCTGTGGTATTTGTAGCACCTTTGTCCTTTACAGCTCTAGGAAAAACAACTTTTGGACTCGGAGTAGCAGGAAATTGCTTACACAAACATCTCAAGGTGCGTCCACACGGCACCACATTTGCACAGGACAATACATATTCAACAGATTCAGTTCAGAAAGAAACACATCACTGGAGAGAGTTTGCTATTGAATGTTTGTAAATATGTGCCTCTATCTCTTCAGGCGAGGGAGGGCATGCCTGAGCGCTGGGTGTCAGGGGCGCTGCCAAGATGCTGAACTCTTATAGAGTTGCAGTAGCTCTCGGTTCTTCAAGATCTGCCACTCAGACACTTCTGAGTAAGTGTATGTTATGTCTGGAGGACGACAGTCGAGCGCCAGTTATCTGCTTTAAACCGCTGATGCTTTCAACAGACGGCCGATGGTGGAACTTATACTACTAGAAAGCTCAGATGGAAAATATCACACAATATACAGCAAAACTTAGCTTGGACAGAAAACCACAATGTGATCTCGTAAAATCGTATATAAAAGCGTGTAACCAGAAAACTAGAGCATTTCAAGGTATCCGTGTACTTCTGATGCTCGTGTACCCCCGCTGTAAAAGATTAAAACAAAAGGGCTTGAATATTTATCTGGATTTGGGTAAAATTCAATATTGTTGACTTTTGATTGCAGACTTGACAAATCTGAGCTCAGCTTGAGACATCTCTTCAGGAACTCGAATGACAGACACATTTCTGAGATGCCAGAGCAAGTTTCCATTTGCTCTCAAAGGATTCTCATTAATGTCTAGAGGAAAATAAGATATGAAACAGATCAAAATATTGGACGGTCAAGTTTAGCCAATTAACGCTTCTTCTCGGTTTCTTTTGATTGGTATCAGAAATAATCTACAGGCGCTCTATTGTCTGTGAATGTGAAAGTTCAGTCGGGGTCACAAAAGTGGGAATGCGCAGTTACGTTTGTTTATGTTGTTAAGATCAAATCATCTATAGGTCAGTCTTTGAAATGGAAGAGCACCTCCAACGCCAAAAACTTTAGCCATCACAGACACATCATTAGGTTTTGGACATCATGCCAGAAGAATGACGACAGAACCGACAATGAAATGAAATTCCTGCCCTCAGTCTGTACAGATGCTGTGTTTTCCTTTTCAAAGCTCTGCCAGAATGAAAATCAATCGATGCTCTGAAACTTCATATAAACCAAACAACATAAAAACATGAATGGAATTCATCTCAGCTTTGAAGAAAGCCAATGCACCAGATTTCTCACCCTGTACCGTATGTGAAAGGAGCAGAAAGAGTGCAGAGAAGTGGCGAGGGTTTGTTCGCAGCCAAAACTCTCTTTCCCTCATTACGGGAAACTCTGAGCATTTGCATAACCCACAAAGCACGCCGGCAATAGACCTTCACGCAAATAGTCCAAAATAGTTTTTCCATGTGCGACAAAGCGTTGCATATGAGCCGAGATACAATTCCTCAAAGTTCTCCACTGTCTGATAGTTTTTCCATTGACTTTCTTTTCCATAAGAAATCACAGGAGCTGCCCAGAAGACCTACAAATTACACCCCATATGATTATATAATGTAAAAAACAGCCTTTTGTGTGTTTTGATAAATGAAGTCATGCAGAAGGATAAAGTGATATTATAATTATGAAGATTATACATGTGACAGCCATACAGGTGAAGTGAATTTTAGAGCTCATTTTAAGACCGTTAAGATGTTTGCCGTGGGACATTATTTTCACGATTGTCTTTATGGGATTTGGAGGAAAATCCATGCGCTGGATTGCCAGGAAAAGTCTCACACAGTAAATACAGTTCTGTAGGGAGGAATGTCTCTGTCTTACGGACTCGAAATCTCCTTATGCAAGTCGTGTTGCGTGTGTGGTTGATGTGGGGTGAAACGCAGCGATGGAAACACTTCCTCACCAGACGAGTCTGTTAGAATGTTCAAGCGAGACAGACAGAGGAAGAAACGACGATATAATGAGAGGAAACGACATGCTGTTCTGTTGCGTTTCACCTATGGAGAAGCGTTTAGTTTCCATTAAACGGCCAGACTGACATCTAGCGGCATCGTGTACTTACAGTCTGGATCTTTAGTCCTTTCCCTCAGGTTGGATCGCGAGATCACAGTACTGATGCACAAATACAATCTTGAATTACTTCATTTTTACAGTTAGTATATACTGTTTACATAATGCATGACATGGGTAACAAAAGTGATTTACAGTGTTTTTAAGGTATATCATCGGTGAGATGTACCTTTGTGCTGCTTACACAATGATCTACATTGAACTGATTTACCAAAACACAACAATGATAAAACCATACATACAAATATGTATAGCTACTGGTATTTTCTGCATTGCTGCCTTGCAAAATTGTGGAAAGCATTATAGACGTTTCATCGGACACACACCCGGGCCGAAGTTAACTTAAGGCCTGTTTATATTTGGTTAAATTATAACAATTGATTTATTGTATTTTTCATTTATGTTTATTTTATTGCATTAACTTTAATTAATACTACTCAACAGTTACAGATTTCTTTTGCAGAGGTCTGCCGGAAGTTAAGTATGGGCCACACGGGCGATTCCAGCGTGTATGGATGTGACATAAAAAGAATCGGAGGATGTATTAGTTACCAATATAATGAACTATTTGTTTACATTTTACTAAACACTTGTTGAAAAATATCTGTCTTTGCACAAGTTTTCTGTTTAAAAAAAGGAAATGAACATGTGTTAATTTTGTAGGATTTCTGTGAATTAAAATGTGAAGCAATTCTACCCGACAAATGGAGAAGGGATGACCCTTAAACATAACATAGTTACTTACCTTAAATTTTCATGTATTATTTAATAATATGATATTTAAACCACCAATTGTTATTTTGCCACACAATGTTTGTTTTTGTTGTTGTTGCTGAAACCGTCTATAGAAATACATTTAAATGAAGTGAACTAAATAGTGTGAATACTGATGTTCAGCTTGTAGAAACCTGTTCCTGGATCAACTTCATTGTCCATTCTGGAACAACATTCCAACACTGACCGCAAAAATAATAAACGTATATTATTACACAATTATGTTTTGCTAGCAACAAACCTAAATATAAATTGTAAATAATTCACAGTACAGTATAAATATAACACACTTAAACAAGAAAAACAAGACAACAAATAAACAAACACCGCGCAGATGAGTTGAATGACTTAATGAGTTATAAGACCACGGGTTGACTGATGTGTAATATAGGAACTGATAACACGGCTTGATTCTGATTGGCCAGTCGTGACATTTGCAGGTTCTTTTATTTCCAGATAACATCCTCTGAAAACGAATAACACACGGATGCAGCAAATCATTTTGACGGGCTTTTTTGACCAATTAAATATAAATATGTCCTCGAATTACAGATATGAAATTATATTTTCAAATGATTCAAACAAATTGCCTGTTCGTGACGTTTGAACGTCATTTCTTACCTTTAAACCCAAAGTTAAAAGATTTTCCTCCCATAATGTCTGCATTCGGTAAAAATAAGCTAATAAAATATTTCAAAATTCACATTTCATGTCTATTTTTTTCTCATGTGGCAAGTAGCCGTGTAATAAGCGGGATAATGTACAAGCAGCCGGCTGTTATCGCAAATACCAAAATAAGCCGTTCAGTGAGACACAAGACCTGATCACACTGTCAGGGCTTATTTCTGTGATAACAACCGGCTGCCTGTACATTATCCCTTATATAAAACATCGCATCAGTGTTAGTATTCAACCTTTCCACCATAAGCTCAACTGCGGGGAAAGAATTTCTCAAGTCCAGACCTGAACCATTGGATTCCTACTGGCTCATCTCCAGATATCAGACATCTCCATCAGTCCAAAATCTCTCTTTCTCTCTCGCTGTAACTATAATTCCACAAAATATCCCATTTGACAGGTCTGTGTGATGTTTTTGGACCAGTGTGTCAAATGATCTGGGTCGCCAAAACACGAGGTTAAACATATTTTATTTTATTTATAAATCTTACCTTAAGGAATTTGAGTGTCATGATTGACAATACGTGTTTTTTTCCAACTCCATTGGTCGGTCCAGATTTATTTGTGGCTTACAGATGCTCCAGTCATCTCTTTTGACTGTCTTATCCGTTTTCAAGAATCATCTCATTGTTTCCATTACAGAAAATCTGTTTTTAATCAGTATTGTTTTAATAAATGCGGTGTGGTGTGATGTACCGTACCTCTTCCTCACTAAAGTCAGAATATTTACTCAATTGAGCACGAGTCCAGGATTCCATCATGTCCACCCGTTCATCCACCTGTTTTACTGTAACTCAAGTGCTGCTGTTTTGTCCGGACACTCAAACAAATGTGGCTAGTGAGCGCTCAGGAACGTGTGAATCATAAGGCAAAACTCTTTATTCACATCTGTGGTGTGAACAGATGGAACGCCGGGACTCCATCATCACACCCAACAATGTGTTTCAGCACAGACACAAGTACCAGATTTTTTTCCTGCCGTCCGATAAAAAGCTTGACTTTTTAATGGGAAAAGCTGAATTAAACTTCAGTCATTTTTCCATTCCCCTGCCGTTTTGCTGTGTTTTTGGTTAAAGATGCTTTATTCACATCATTGATGAGCTCACCAGGACTTAAGTGTTGATTTATGAGCACAATGTCTCTCTTGTCATTAACTTTACATCTCGAGTGACCTCGGTCCTCAAGGCATTATGTGAACCTGCTGCTTTAAACATGCCATGCTGATGACACAAGACGAAAAGCTGGACCTCCAGACACAGAGATGACACAGGATTTATGACCAGCAAGCTCTTGATTTTTATGAGTGGAAAACAGAACCACGGGCCATGTTCACATATCTGGCTATTGCAGAATCCTTCCAGCTGTTGGAAGCGTCACATTCGACGAGCAGTAAAGATGGTATGAGAAACGTAAATAGCATTGGAAGGACGTGAGAGTTTGTAAGAGTCTGGACACAAAGTGTCGAGAAAATGACAAGCAGCAATATTGATATTTCATAAAGTAACATGGTGATCAGGATGTGCTGGTTTGTACATGGTACTTAAAAAATATGATAGAATGGTCTTTACTATGGGAACATGATACCGCAGGAGCCATTTTCCTTTCACACAAATTTGTAATGGCCACAGTCTTTAGTAAGTATTTTACTTGGCACTTTAAGATACCCAAAAACTAAAAAGAAATCTCCCCCAAAAATCTTGCAAAGTCTACTAGAAAGAAAGGGTGGATTGTTTCAACAACTTGGTGGAAAAATAAGGACATTTTCTTCATTTAATTCAAACCCTCTATATTTTATTTGTCTATGTTTTGTGTATATTTTTATTTAATAGTGTAAAGCCATGTCACTTCTATTTTGTTGCATATATTTCTACTCAATGGCTGGGAAAAATATGGACATTTTCTACATTAATTCTACATTAACCCTCCATATTTTATTTGTCTATATTTGTGTTGCTTTGCTTTGCTTTGCTTTGCTTTACTTCAACAATTGATCACAAGCATGCACGCGAGCACACATACTGTGTAGATTCACATGTTTACGGCGAATAATGTTTAAGCATGAAATTTCATTCATGTCATAGGCATACAACATTTATGCAAACAAAAACTGACTTTGCTGCTGATAAGCATATTCTACTGTATCTAGAATACATTTATGCATTATCCAAGGTGCATTACAGTGCATTCAAGGTACACAATTTGATGTGTGTGTTGCCTTGGAAACAAACACACAACCTTTTTCTCCTGCTAATGTAATTCCACCAGCTGAGCTACAGGAAATGTTATTTGAGATCCAATGTTAGGACGAGCCTTGCCTGTTTGGTCTGCTATCACTCATCCAAACCTACAGAGTTAGACTACGTCTGGATGTCGCAACCTCAGATCATACTCCTGTAAACCTGGGCCCGTATGTGTAAAACTTCTCAGAAATGCTCTTAAGAATAGTCTTAAACTTTGACTTAAGTGTCAAAAGATTCTTAGTAAGAAGAAGGAGTTTTTTTAAGAGTATGAGACTTTTATAAAGAAGCTAAAAGCAACTTTCAGTAAAGTTTGAGACTAATTCTCAACATACATTTTCATGATCATTTACTCACACCTGTTGTCATCCAAAATGTTGATGTGTTTTTTTCATTAGTCGAAAAGAAATCAAGGTTTCTGATGAAAACATTCCAGGATTATTCTCCATATAGTGGACTTCAATGGACTCCAAACGCTTGAAGGTCAAAATGACAGTTTCAGTGCAGCTTCACAGGGCTTTAAACGATACCAGATTATGAATAAGGGTCTTATCTAGCCTTGCTCTGTTCTGCAAAGCGCGTTCATGACTTCACATAGTACGTAGTTACGTTGCAAAGGTTGAACGTGCAAATACTTAGTCAAACGCTGTTACAAAAAAGGGAGTTAATAGGTAAAACAACAATATCGGACAATTTTGAACATGGAGGAGAAGGTGATATGGATTTTTCTCCCTTTTCAATGTGATTACGTATTACGTTAAGTCGTGCTTTAGAGAACAGAGCAAGGCAAGCATTTGTGTTTATAAATCACATACATTATTATTATTTTTAGAAAATTCGTTTTGCTAGATAAGACCCTTATTCATAATCTGGTATCGTTTAAAGCCCTTTAAAGCTGCACTGAAACTGTAATTTTGACATTCAACCGTTTGGAGTCCATTGAAGTCCACTATATGGAGAATAATCCTGGAATGTTTTCATCAGAAACCTTAATTTCTTTTCGACTAAAGAAAATAATACATAAACATCTTGGATGACAACAGGGGGGAGTAAATTATCATGAAAATGTATGTTGAAAGAGAACAATTCCTAAATTCTGATTTAAGGACTAAACTTAACTTCTAAATTAGCCATTTGGGAGCCTGCAAGGTGGAAGCTAAGCAGCATGGCACCATTTATTTATGACTGAATTATGACATGAAGCCATGTGTTGAAGTCTCACCTCTCCTGTCCTGCTTTGCAATTCTTCAACCTCTGTGCCGTCCACACGCAAACACCTGATAGATGCTGTTACAGCCTCATGTGTCATGTTGAAATAATCACACTTGCATGATCAAGAGCGTTTGGGATCTCAGGGCACTTTGTACTTCAGCTGCAATAGTGGCAGACAGATATATGGCCGTGGCTAAGACATCTGCCTGATAAATCTTTCTGTTCCACCATGCACCATAGAGTACATTAGCGCTGTCAGATATTAAACTAGTGACTGAACATCCATCGCTTTTTAACATGACGGTTCACACAAACGGTACCATAAGATCCGAAGCCCAATGGTAGCTTAATTGAGGTACACATATAACATATAAATGAAATAATGCACTTTTTTAAAGCACTTTTAAGAATATTGGAAACCCATATCTGTCCATGACTAAACTGCACGGCGGCCTTTTATTTTCATTCCCTGGAGGTGGTTTTGATTTAAGGCAAGGGTGTTACTTTTTCCGCGTAAACCTCAACCTCGTCTGATTTACTGTTGTGTTTTTTGCTATCTGACATCACTCGCTCCGCTAAAAGCTCTAAACAGCAGGTCATGGAGTCTGAAACCGGCCGGCAGACCGAGTAAAGTGCAGAAGAACACAGCATTCATCACCAGCAACCAATCGCAGGCCTCCAAACGCTATTAACCTGACAGGACTTGTGAACCTCAGGGTCAAGGGTTTCCCTTGGATGCATGCACACTTCACATTATTCCAATTATTGTGTTTAAAGATTGACTTCACAATGAAGGGCTGGTAAATGCACAACATTGCTTTCATTTCACGTATGTTCTGACAGGATGGGCCCGCCCTTACTGTTCATGTGTGGTTCAGATGGTTGAAATGAGCTTTCAAAGGGAAATTCCACATGGTCACATTTTTTCCTGAAATCTGGCAAACAGAAAATGTGGAATACCGTGGATGGGGAATTAGATATAAATCCTTCAAAGAATGCTTTTTCTGCTGGAGTATTTCAACAGGACCTGGTGCGAACCACACAAACCATTTCTTATTTATAATGCTAACGTGAACATGTTTCATTCGAAATTCAATAACTTATGCAGACGTGCAGTTTGCTGAATCCCGTCACAGGTTGAACAATAATAAACTGAGCAACTCGTGTGCTGAAAAACAACAAACACAGTTCGTAATGAATGTGTGACTAAAGAAATATTTCACAGGACAATAAAACATATCTTGTCATTTACTTAGATAAGTATGATACACTAAACATTTTCCTTAGCTGAGGAAATGTTAAAGCTCCTACAAACATCCATCACAAGAAGTGAATAATGGGAATAATAAATGTTTTATTACATGCAAAATAATTGTTTTGTGCTTGTTTACTGATATTGAAAACCAACCAAACGCTAAATTCAACAACTGTATGGTGGCACGTCCATCTCACCGGTACTTGTGTGTCTTATGTATATTTTAAGTATGAAAATGAATAACTAAGGTACATAGAATATTTAAGTGTGTAAAAAACAATGAAATAAAATATGATTTAGTATGATTAAGGTTATAAGAAAACGCACAATACAAGTAGTAAAAACTTCTGAACTTGTAGTTTATGAAAGTATACTTCTAAACTTCTGAAGTACTAAATTGGTAAACTAAAGTTTAACACTAACACTAGTAACACTAGTTGTGTTCTCAAGGTTTACTACTGCTACACAAAGTATACTTAGAAGTATATAAACTAAAAAGTGCTTCACTGCAAGAAATGACAAGTGTTTTGTCTGGTTTTCTACAAATATCTAAAGATTCTTTAATAAAGATGCATTTTCTTGTCAAGAAAAGTGACCTAAAATATCAAGTCTCTTTTTAAGGAGAATAATATAAGAATTAAGTAAGTTTATGTTGAAAACAAGCAATCAAATCTGTCACTTGAGAAAAAGGTCAAACTAAACTCATTTTCTTGCCCCTTTGGCAGATTTGTTTTTGCTTGTTTTTACCATATTCGTACATTAATTCTTATATTATTTTTCATAAAAAGACTACACATCGTCACGTTTCTTGTCAATTGATTTAAGAAGTTTTAGATATTTTAACTGAAACAGAGACAAAAACGCTTAGTAAGAGTGTCATTTTTTCAGTGTATTAAGTAGTATTCAAATAGTAAACTAATACTACAGTACACTTCTTATTAGTATAGTTACTACATAAAGTATACTTAAAATGAAAATCAAAAAATTCTGTGATCATTTACTCGCTTCAGGTTCTTTGTTCTGCTGAACACAAATGAAGATATTTGAACGAATGTCAGTAACCAAACAGATGTCATCCTCGGGTTACTAACATTCTTTCAAATATCTTACTTTGTGTTCAGCAGAATAGAAGAAATGTTTTAAACTTTTATTTTTCACTTTCGTTTTGGGTAAACTATGCCTTTAAATGAATATAAAGGACACTTATGAGCATTCAAAGGCAAACTGTCAAAAACACCGTAACACACATAGCATAAGTATCACTTACATCAGAGTCTTGTAAAGTATACATCAGAGTTCTATATATACATTATGTCATGACTTGAAGCGGCGCTTTGCCCATCAATCTCACTTTAAAGAGTTTGAAGAGGTGCACGCTGGCCTGGAGTTTAACTGGGACTGGAACTGGTGAGTCGACCTCAAATCAGTGATGTGTTTTGGATTATTGGAATTGAAAATGCCACATCTGTGACATCACGGGTTAAAGACGGAAACCTTTCAGCTCTTGTGTGTGAATTAAGTCCTTCCATTAACCTGTTGTGAAATACTGACACATTTTATTTCAGCGTTTGTTCTCCTGCTGTTTCATGCCAAAGGTTTGCGGCAGCAACTGAGAAAATGTACAATGCAGAAATTCATTCTACATTGAGTCAGGCTTACACCCCTACAGAAAATAACTACTTAAACAAAGTTCAAGGATATTTTAAAGTATACTTTACACTGTATCTTACATGGGGTATTTACTTTTATAAATTCTGTTAACAATATTACGCGAAATATTTTTAAGTTCTTTGAAAAAGTTTTTTTGATGCAATATGCCATGAATAAATCAAGTCAAATTACCTAAATATTTAAGCACGTCTCTACAATTTAACTCAAATTTTGGATAAAAAAAGAACAAAACTTTCTTAGTTAAAGTTTACTCAATTAATTTCATGAAATCTACTACGACACAGAATCATATTTTACAGTATAGGTACTACTTCTAGTGTATTATTTCAATACCACTTGGGACTAAACTGGCAAAAAATTTTAGTTTATAAAAGGGTGTTTTTTCTTGCGAGTTTGTGCTAAATATAGAGTTTGAAAAATAAGCATTTTCTTGTTTAAAGCATAAACCTCAATAAATGATGTAAATCTTTCTTAAGGATGTTCTGATTTTTACAGAGAAGCATTTCGAGCACAGTCACGTATAGAAAAGCCTTCAAAGTCTTACTCAAAGTTTAAAATCACAGTTACCTTGAGAGACCCTGTCCATCTGGCTTTGAACATTTGGACTTCCAGCTTTTTAAACTCTGAGTTACCATCACCCACAACATCTTCAGGGATCCTGACATATTAGGTTTCTGCTCCTTGTTTAAATAAGCAAGAGTTCAGATTCAGCCCATCACTCACGGACAGCGTTTACTCTCGAAACATCAGTACATCAAGAAGTGCTCACATTATTATCTATACTTCAACTTTGTGTAACGTATTAAACACAATGGGCCTCGTTCAAGAAACACAAGCAGAATCCATTTTTTTATAAATCGTTCGTTCTGACGTAATTTTTGGATTCATGAAAATGTTAGTTGGTACCAAAGAAATGTTCCCCTGCTCCCTACCACGTGTATATGGTTCGTAAAATATTCGTAGTATTTAAAATAATTCGTAAAAAAAGTTCCTGTATTCTTTTAGACAAACTGATGACCCTGTGTTTTGATGCACTATGCATCTTAATGATATTTCACAAGTTCTTTTGTCCTGGTTTTCTTTAGTTTTTTGCTCTTTAATTTTGGGCAAAACAGAGAGCACGTCATAGTCCCTTTTTACACTACCATCCTATCACAGTGGAGGAGGGGCGGGACAAACACTACATTATCCAACCATCATACACAACAATGGGGAAGTTAGTATTGCAGGTTACTGCATTGTTTTATTCAGGAATTTTTCAAAGTAAGATGCACGAAATGTGTTACTGTCGTAGATATTGCAAATCACATCAGCCAACGCGTCTGCAGAAAAAACCCAGTGCCCCAAAGTGCTCAAGCACCACCGGCTGGCTGTTTCAGACGAGCACCAGACATTATTTCACTTGGCTACAAATGTTTTGGTGGACACATGTTAATTCATTAATTTATTGTTAGGCGTCTCTTATGCATTTATTCAATATGATGTGCCAAACCTGGAAATGGAATCCAGAGGATTCCACAGCATTCCTAGATGTAGCTGTAATTCATAGGCGGGGATTATGCTAATTATGAATGAGCGTGCATGAACGCGTTATTTATGAATGATTGGAATTCATTAACATACACATGCGTTCTATTATCAAATCTGATGTTTACGAAGTATTTGTGAATCCGGAGGAACGCAATTTACTCATTTATTTACCCAATGACTGAAGGGCTGCTTAAATTGAAAGATTCTTACTTTTCCAAAAGGTGAGACAAACAGATTTATCGGTAAATCGTCTTATAATAACAACAACAAACGCTAACTATATAAATCATGTGTTAGTTCTGGCTGATCACGTGAGTCAAACTCGCATCAGCTGCTTCTTATCTACCCATAGAAATGTGACACTATCACATTCTGTTTTAAAAATTCATTCAGCTAACAGCAGTTTGTCATGTTGCTCAGGAGCAAATTACCCTCCTCCATCCCCAGCTCCACCTCACATTTACAATCGGGACTCGACTTTCTGTTATTCCTTTTCATAAGTCTGAATCGAATTACTTTTCAGATCTATGAAACCCAAATGTACATTCGAAGTGATTGAATGCATAACATTTCAGTCTTCAGAGCGTAAGAAAATATATCAAAGCAGCCAGTAAAGTGCTAGACGATCACAAACAAATGCTGGAATATTTTCCAGATTTTTTCGGCACTCAAGAAAATCTTCGATGAGAAACCAAAGCCAATGAGAGCAGGGATGAGAATAACGTCCACATCTCCCTGAGCATCCATCATAAATACCCCCCCCCCCCCCTCCTGACATTACCAATCCGTATTACTTCATAACCCCAAACCATCTGACTTCATTCTGGTATGTAACACCCACTTCTCATGAGTTCTTACATTTTCTTTCGAATTGAATATCAGGTTTCGCTCTGGTATACGTCTTTTAGACTTCTTATTAGGACTCTCTGTGGTGCTGTATGAGCCTCTTTGAAACTGTAGCTTGTTAACATTTACATTTATTCATTTAGCAGATGCTTTTATCCAAAGCGACTTACAAAGAGTTCGGGGAGCAATAAGCGATATGTCATGAAAGCCACGAGACTAATTATAATCGTGTTAAGCCATGAGATACTTATAAGTATTTAAAGGTGCTGTAAAGTTTATTATCCTTATTCAGATCACTCATAAGAAAACACAACAGTGAAAATCCTTGACATCACACTATAGTCTGGATGAAAGTACAAGCTTTGATTTCAAGCATCTCCAGATTGAAAAGTGCAGAAAACAGTGACATCTGTTTATCATTACCGTACGTCTGCGTTGTTTGTTAAGTAGCTGCCTAAATCTGCGGGTGAACTCTCCTGCTGAGCCCGGCTTCAACTCAAATCAACATGACGAACCATTAAATAAAGAGACTTGGGCTCATTTTACTACAGACTTGGTAGAGTAACATCTCAAAAGGGCAAACCAGAGGAAAATGTTAATGCTCAGAGGTTGCTTCATAAAACTAAATCTCAGAAGTTTCTTCTAAAATGAGACTATAATTGAATGGATTGTATGGAAGCGTGTGGTGGTGTAAAATAAATGTAGATTGTAGAGGTCAAAACATTCAATTTGATGAGAAATGTTTAAGGTCATACTGAGGTCTTCAATAATATTCACTTTTGATCACAGACTTGACAAATCTGAGCTCAGTTTGACACATTGTTGACAGAGACGTTTGTTTCTATTCTCAAGAGAAGTATCTGAGATACAAAACTATTTGAGAAAGAGCTCATCTTTGTCTTATTTCTTATGGGAAGATATAGCAATACACTGCCAACAAATCACACAACCATCACAGCTGTCTGGAAAAGCTTAAGGTTCTCTTCCGCCAAAAATGAAAATTGTGTCATTGTTTGTTCACTCTTCATGAATTTTAAAATGCATCTATGCAAAGTTAAAGTTACAGCAGCAGACACAAAGCTTCATTGCTTCATTTATCTAAAACTAACCCAAATCCAACCAAACCTCAGACAGTGTTGTAATGTAAGCAAGTCATTCAGATAAACTGGCCAAGATGTGTACAGCACTGGTCAGCATTCATTCATCATGTGAATTCCTTTATTCCCGAGGCGGGCCGTTGAATTCTGACACAGCATATTTCCAGGCAAACAGAGACCACAGAAGTCCACATGGAGACTGTGTCTCATTCCCAACTCGTAAACTATCCGCATTTAGATGTGGCTACCGAACGCGCTCTCTCTCTCTTCTGGGGCAGGAAACCAACCCTCGAGGGTCTCTGACCCCCTCCCGACCTCTTCAATGTGCATTTCTTTTAAGCAGAGGAAAGCTCCAGTCGTGTTAAATATGTCTTTTTTCTCACTCCTTTTGGGTCTCGATGTAAATCAGGGTTGGCAGTCAGAGTTACGTCATTTCTAAACTAAACTCTAGTCAGGGGTGACCTTTTTTATTTCTCTTTAAAAAGACCTGCCCATCAAAAATAAAAATCACACGAGATCTCCTTTATATCTCAATTATTTATTAATGAGACTAAATGGAGAGCAATGGAAAGTTTTGCTTGAGCCTCATCTGCATTTCAGATATTTCTCCTGAAAAAACTGAAAATGTCTTTGTCATTAGAGTTTGAGAAGAATATGAATGGAGATCTCAATATCAACTCATGCTGCCCATTGACCCAAATCCAGATTATTTGACACCTCCATATGCTCTTCGTGAATTTCAACAATTGTCTCATTTGTTGAACTTTGATTTCTCCTAAGGGACTTTAAGAGAAACTTTGGAGACTTAAAGGGATAGTCCCCCCGAAACTAAATCTCTGCCTTCATTTACTCAACCTCTTGTCATGTCAAACCTGTACGACTTTCTTTATTCCGCAGAACACAAAAGAAAATATTTAGAAAACAGCGATGGCAGCCATTGACTTGCATTGGTTTTGTGTCCATAAAACTGAAGTCAATGGCTGCCACTGCCGCTCGGATATCACGTTATTAATCAACATTTTTCAAAATATCTTCTTTTGTGTGCTGCGGAAGAAAGAAAGTCATACAGGTTTGCAATAACAAGAGGCTCAAGGAAATTATGTCAGAATTTGCTTTTTTGGGTGAACTATCCCTTTAAGTTGATACTTGAATGAAACTCAATCTTCTTCATCGAATCTCCTGAGCTATAAATGAGCAACAGCACACTATAATAATGACATTTAACAGTATTGAACACGGAAATGTGAATTGTGGTTGCCGGGGCATTGCACGGTTGCTAAGTCTTTTCCAGAGTTTCGACCAAGAGTTCAGGGGACATGCAAGCTGCTTCGAGTTATTTTGACATCAGTGGTATTTATGGAACAAAGCGATTCCCAGCACAAAATCTAAACAGATTTTGTCATCATATTTAAATAAACATTTTCATAGCAGCAGCTCTACAACAAAGAACAATGCGTTGCCAAGCTCTGTTCACAGTTTCCAGTGAGAGAGAGAGAGAGAGAGAGCTAATGTGGGTCATTCACATTACAGACCCCAGACGGAGGTATGTGTGTTTAGATTAAATCTTCGAGTGGGAGTCAGACGCTTTTTCCATGAGAAGATGAGGCATCTATGCTGGAAGATGACATCATCATCATCACCGCGGCCTGTTGTAAGGTTATGTTTGCTTGTGTGTTTGAAACAAATGAGAACTTTCCTACTGGTAACTCAGATGAATGACATCATCGCTGCCCCACCGCCAGATCGCTCCATCGTCCAATGGTGATGATGACTAATCTCATTTGTTCACATTTACTAGTGTAAGCTATGAAAACGTCCGTGTGAGAGATCCCGTGTTGATGTGATCTAACTCGCTTATATTGGGGTTGAAATCTAATAACCTTCCGTGGGCTTCTGGAGGGAGTCACGTTGGCTCAGAGCGAGATTTCATTGCAAACAAATTAGTGGAATGGGGAAACGGTGAAGCATTAGTGCTAGCAGTTACGCTCCATTAAAAGACTTAATAATTCTCATTGATAATGATGGTGCTGGAACTCGGCGTTATATTTAACATTCAGAAATACACCGTTCTGATTGCAGAATAAATACAGAAACCCAAAAAGCTCAGAGAAATGTATCGTGCTCTGTGGTTTAGGATGGAAACATGCAATATTCAAGCATAGAGATGCAGCCGTGAATACTTTAAACACACTTAAAACTAATTTTACTTTGATTCTATTTTTATTTATATTCCATACAAATGGGATGGATGACAATCTATAAGTTGGATTTGAAAGCTTATATGGTTTTGCTTCAATGCACATGCTCGCCGGAGTGAATTTACATAGAAAGCTTAAGATGCTGTAAATATTTGGCCTTAGTTCTTAAGAGGTCCATCAAGTCAAAAACCCTCAAGACTCTAGACTAAAACAAAATGATCATTCACAAATGATGAACTTCTGTCTATACTGCAGCGCTTCTCTCTTTAGTGACGGATGTAAAGACCTCATATTTCCAGCATCAGCAACACTTTGGATTTTGCACACTGGGCATCATCCATAATGTACAAATAAATGATGGGTCGAACTCCAGCACAATAGACAAAATAAAAGCACAGTAGACTTAGACAAAAACCCTGAGCACTGAATAAATCAAGACACAAAAGCACCAAAACTTTCTTCTAAAATTTAGACTTACACTAAGATTCAGTGATTTCACTTTAATGGCAATGAATATGTCCTCTTTTCCATTAAAGTTAAATAATGTAAAATAATAATAAATTATAACCTCTTTAATGGTTTCTATTGTTTTGCACAGATATCGGAGCCTAATAAGAATAGTCCTTTTAGAAGAAAAATGTCAGACAGCACTTGGAAGCTTTTACATCTGATGTCTTTGAACATATGTAGATATGTAGATGCTCAAATATACTTTATTACTTTTTTTCTATTCAGAGTTGTTTTGTAGGGTTTTGCTTTTCTGACCGATCACGCCTAGCTGAAGAAAACCAATAGAAACCATTGAAGGAGATATAATGGTTTTATAGGGATTTGTTTGGGTTTTAATGGAAACTGTGATGGTTCTACTTCCCTGCTGAAAAACCCTCGAACTGCAATAGGAACCATTACAGAAATTCTGACGGATTCCATTAAAATACCATTTAACCAAATAGCTTTTTCCATTATAACCATCACAAAATTCCTTTTTGTAGTGTGTTTTGGGCAATGGTTCTCTTGGTGGGATGTTAAATCCTACCACACAACAAAAGGAATTTTGTGATGGTTATAATGGATAAAGCTATTTGGTTGTAAGGGTATAATTGAATCCGTCAGAATTTCTATAATGGTTTTTATTGGGGTTCTATGTTTTTTTTCAGCAGGGTGCTGAATGAAGCTATAGAAACCATTTGAGAAACCATAAGTGGTTATGATTACAAATTTAATTGGTTAATTTTAATGGTATCTAGGGGTCTCTACTGGTAATGTTCTGGGTTTTATTGTTGTGATGTCATCTATTGGACGAGACCCAATAGAACACCATTAAACTCTACTGGAATAGACTTATAAGAAAATACGTTTTGAGTGTTTTTAATATGATAGGTTATAATGGAAACCATTAGAATTTGTATCAACCCGAATGAGAGAGATTTGAAGAAGGCTCTTTTAACTTTGGTCTATAAGCAACCACATAGCAACACTCTAGAAAATGCTCACACGTACAAGCAAGACCATACCAACTAATCACATCAGGCCTCAATGCACATGCACTCACAAGTTCATGCTTTCTTCTTCTTCTTCTTCTTCTTCAAAAGAAAAAAAGAGGTACTGAAATAAATTGACACCAGGGTAGCTTTTGGAACAGCATTTGTGCCACGAGCACACCTGTGATGATTTAAAGTTCTGCCTCCCCTCTTCAAGCCTCCGAGCATACCCGCAGTGTCACGTGTTTGTGGCTGTTGGAATTATCACAGCTGTATGCGTAAGTGAGGTTAGGTCTCACGCTGAGGACAGTCAAAACATTCACTGCACACCTTATGAGACGTCTTTGCATCGATCAAAGCTTATCTACGCCTGCCCCCTGGTGGCGGCCACGTTCAAGGGCCAGTCCAGATCTTCATGACGGCCAGAACGTCCGAATCAAAGTGGATATACAGACATTGAGTCATTTCCTCTGAGCCGCTGGGGAGAAAGTGTGTAGTGTTGTTTCGACAGCCTCTGGATAAAATATCCACACAAGATAAATCTCCTGCCAACAGTTGTACTTTATCTGCCACTGAGTATCACGGTGACCATGGAAACGGGACACTGGGTTTATAGCAGATGTGTAATAGATCTAAAGCACTTACATAACTGACAGAGTCACACTGGTATAGATGATTCATGAGATTTGAACGCCAGTGAGTCAGTCGGTATCAATGCTTGTAAAATTACATCATGATCGATTACGGAACCCAAAAATCATCCGTGTCCAACGTGCTTTAATGGAAAACCCAGATCAAGAATTTTGGGTTTATATTTGAACCCCTTGACACAAGGACAACGTCTTGTCTTTTTAGCAAAGTCTTGCATTTCTAGACCTGCTCTATGGGGTGTGACTTTGACTTCTTTTCCTGACCTGATGACCTCACGCTCAGAGAACACATGGCTAATGTGTTGGATGCAACTTGGGGGGATGTGACTCGTCTTCATTTCAGTCCAGTCCCCACCCGTGAACGCAACTTCACGCACAACGGAGAGATGAGACAACGGTGTCTGATTCGCTCGGCCATTCAAACATGTTTCACGGGAGGTATTTGTTTACATTCGGATGGGCTGCGGATGTGAACATGTTTATGTGAAAGTGACATGTTTTGATGCATGCGCTATTCCCAAAGATCAAACAGACGACATTACAGAACAGCGGAAGCACGCTGTTATAAAACCAGATGTCATGTTTATCTGTTGCTGTTTGCTTCAGTGATGTATTAAGTAACTAAGTAACTAGGATATTTATTTTTCAATCTTTGACATTACTCATCGGAGGAAGGAAATTCGACTCAGTTCAAACAGAAACGAGGTTAAAAATGTTAAAATATACTATAACAAAATATCAAACCGGTTGACATCTAATTAAAGAAGTACAAAGAAGGTTTGTCTTTGTGCAGCTTAGGACACCTTTTTTGGAAACTACAACCTTTTTGTGACAATCGGCGCAGGATGTATCTTACAATTTTTATTTCACCGATATATAAACCAAATATTCACATGAGGGATCTCAAAAACGCAAAACAAATGTGAGTTTACTAAAACCGCTTCAAAGAAGCCTGTAGGGAGATCTGAGGAAAACCGCAATATTACAAATATGTAAAACATGTTGGATGAGCTTATTTGTCAATAGATAACAGCTCTCGCATGGTAAACAGATCATGCTGAACAACCCAACTGTTGATTCATAAAGCAAATCAGAAGCACTTTTATTTATCTTGCTGTTTCTGCTGTTTAATAAGCGCAAAAAGTAAAATCCCTGTAGTTCAAAGCCTCTCGTGGCTTATTGCTTTATCACACATCCTTAAAAAATAAATCTGGAGCTGGACGGATGGGGTTCGACTTAAATAAACTCGCTGAAGTTGCTTCTACACATCTTAGCATCCGTCATTGTGTTTACACTGGACATGACATGAAAGTTGAGGATTTGGAGTAAAAAAGGAAGCGGGGGCCCGCGGGTCACCCGACTTGTGTTATGATGCGTTTCCTGTTAGTTAAATCTCTCCATGTGGGCTGAACTAATGAGGTGGCGGAAGAAAGACACCTGTGAAGAGAAAACCACAGCGTTCTGTAAAACAGAACAGACCTTGTGCACATCTGCTAATGCATCTGAGCACGTTCTCTGTGCATGATGATGCTGTGTTGTAAATTCACATATAAGGTTACTTGTTAAAGGGACAGTTCACCAAAAAACGAAATTCTTAGTCTGTGGTTTTCTTGCGTCGTGTCTGATCATGAGACACATTTGTATGAGTCTCAGCCAGAGTCATTCATTAATGCGATTAAAAACGTGAAACGTTGAATGTCTGTAGCTGGTCATTTCTTCGCTCAATTGTGAACAAAACACGGGACGAGTGAATCTGTTTACCGTAGATTTACCGTAGAAACATGTCGTAATTAAAATGAATTGAATATATACTAAGTTCAGGGTGATTTGAGGGAAATGTTTCTCTCGACATTTCAAAACTCCTGGCGTTTGCTTTAATTTATAAAAAAATAGTTTTGCAGTCAGGTTTTACTGTTATACTTAGCTGGTTTGGGATGTAGACACCTGTCTGCAGAAAAACCTAAACAAACACAAAACCACAACGTCTCGTCTGAAAATCACAGTGTAATGATGTGAGAGAAGTTCGCGGATTTACAATTCACCATTTGAAAAGCATCAAGAACAAAACAGACATTTATTTTGCATTACGTCGAGTGAATTAGACATGACTTGTTTCCATGGCAACAGAAATAATTGACATCTTTGATGATTCACCAGGATCAACTTAACAACTTTAAACAGCTTCATTACATTAGAGTTAAATCAAATTAGCTTTACGAGTCAATTAAACTTGAATTATATTGAACTGAACTGACTAGTTTTACAACTTGATTTTTTAAGTCCAATATAATTCAGTTGAATCGACTCATGAAGATATTTTGCATAACTTAATTTAACTTATTTCCAACATATTAAAGTTGAATTTGACAAAACCTAAAATGTTCAGTAAATACAGTAATGCTGTCATGATGTCAACGCAGCATAATACAGAAGATGATTATTGTGTATTATTGTACAAACACCCCTTTGAGACTAAACTGCTATTACTTAGGCTATATAAAAAATATTTTAAAATTACATAATACACAACACATTAAAAATGTCTAAAATAACCTGGGTCGTTCAAGGTAAGGGATGAGATTCAAATCTGTTTCATTTGTCTGTCACAGACCACAAACCAAAAGGAGGGTTTTGACAGAATAATGATTTTAAGAATGCTCATGAAACACAATGATTTAAAAATTGATTACAAAAATAATTGACGTCAGCCTGAATTTCATGGATTAGGTTCATTTTATACACAAAGAGGCTGTTCATATTTATTGATAAGTCAATCTGATCTCAATCACTGATTAATTACAGAACGAGAAGAGAATGAGAAGTGTGGTGACGATGAGAGACAAAAGATGATGTTTGTTAAATGATGACGTCCCATCGGTGGACCAGGGGTCCTGATTCTGACACTGAGTGCATTCAGAGCCACACAGAGAACACACGGACATGTCACGTCTCTTCACAGACGTGTAGGACCGGACTGTCTTACGCACTGCAGAAGAAATAAGAGAAACACCAAAAACACGCAGTGAAACAGAGCAAAATCAACATCCACGGATAAGAACGGTTTATGGATTTTGATGGGGCTTACAAGGTTCGTAATAGTCGTAGATCATAACCACTGCGTCCTGAACGCTGGCCACCTTGAAATCCAAGATGGTGGGTATGTCAACACACCTTTCAACTGTATTCACCTGAGAAAGAGTTGACGTGAGCGTTCATGCATGAAAAAGCGCCGGCTGCATTTCAATAAATACAGAACTCACTGTGTTTAAATAAAGGATAACTCCTCCAGGAGGCGTCTCGATTCTTCTCACGACATCGTCCGTCTTGACGGTGTCTTGGTTTAAGCTGAACCCGGTGAGCAAACCCACATCCAGGATGGCCATACCTGTTTGATTCAGACCCCTGCCAGGTCTCAGACTTCAAGAGAAAACAAAACATTGTCAATCAGACATCCATCCGTATGTTTATTAAGATATTATAAGGTCCTTCAAATGAATGATCAGGAAATATCTGGATATCTCACCTGAAACATATGTGCATGTTCATATGGAATGTGTCATCATCCACGACATCTATATACAGATAAAAGTCGTCATCGGTGTAAATGTCGCGGCGCCGGCGGGACGTCCTCAGTCCGTTTATGTTGTAGAACACAGTGAGCTGACGCAGTCAGAAAGAGAACAATCATTTTTGTGTTTTTAAACTTTTTAACTATAAAGATTGTTTTAAAGGAAACGTATTTTGGGCTCTCGTGAATGCGCACCATAGACTGACATTTATATTGATAAAAGTTGTTATTTGGGTTTGTTTTTTGCAAATAAAGTATTGTCGTAGCTTCAAAATAATTCATCACTATGAGCGGATGGAGCAATTAACTTTTCTGGACCTTGACAACAACTATAACAATGATGTCTCGGAGGAGGACTGAAAATCTCTGGGATGTCCCTAAAAAATCCTTCTTTGTGTTCTGAAGACGCCGGGAGATCTTAATACACGTTGAACGTCATGTGGGTGAGTGAAAATAACACAATTTGGATTTTTAGATGAACTTTTAAGAATTTTCACAACTTCAACATCTGATGATGAATAACAGAGTTTAATCTCTGCTCCTGAGAATGTTTTGAAGATCAGATTGTTGAACTCCCAAAACAGCTCAATATGTTGTTGGTATTTTACTGATGGGGAAAATGGGGTCTGGATCTGTTTGATGTGCCTTATGGTCAACAATCAAAGGTATAATCGCGCAGAAGACAAATGATGACAGAATATGTTTTGCATTTTGTTTCTTTTTTCTTTATGGGCGTTGATTATTAAATGCAGCTGCTAGAATATTTTTTTATGTTACCTGCACTATAGGTTCGACGTAATATGTAAAAAATCGTAATTTCACATATGTTTTTTTTTACGATTTTCTTGTGTATTTTTGGAAATACGGTCGAAAACTGTAAAATTACAGGACAAAGACATGAAGGGGGAAAGTGTAATTCTACTGTTATTTTACAGTTTATTTCTGGCGTCCCAGCTGCCACAAAATTTCTGTTTTTTAACAAGATTTCTTTACAGTTTATTTTCGAAATACGGTCAAAAACTATAAAATTACAGAACAGCAAGTCCTTGTATCCAATAATGTTACCGATTTTTTTTACGACATATTCCTGTTTTTCCAGTTTACAGAAAATTAAAAAAATGTACAGTGTGCTGTTTAACCTGAGATAGGGAAGATGCTTAGAAGATAAAAAAGCTTAAATCAAAAACATGCATAGAAAGAAAGAAGAAAATCCAGCATATGTCTTTGTGTTTTTGAATAAAATCTGTATGACTGGTAAGTAGGAAAGAGAAGACAATACTTCACGTACCTGAAAGAGAGCAAAGCCCTGACCTCTTGCGACCACCTCGACCTTTACTCTGTCTTCTGCTTCCATCTGTACAAACAATAAATACAGATTTAGAAAAACTCATGAAGTGTCATTTTGTTATGACCCCAGTGACATTAGGATGTAGTCTCCATCTACACCGTGAGGCATCTTCATGCAACTACGATATATTAGAAAGAGAAACATTTGATATCAACTCTGTGGTTTAGAGTTGATGTGGACTAACAGGCAGGTCTTGGCTCTGTTGAAGCAGGTAATTGGATTTATTGATGTTGAAGTTGGCGACAGGACCCATGAGACTGTTGACGGTGATGGACAGATCCAAAAACTCAGGGCTGCCGTATCTGGCGTAGACCGAGAGAGCGTGCAACGCCATCACCGTGTCCTGACAACACACAACATCACCAAACATTAGTCCTGTGGAATGAAAAATGTGTTTACATGATAAAAACGCATGAAATCTAAATGGACTCATTTTAAGGTCCAAACTAATTCAAATTAAGTTCTGATTTTGCATGATTTATGCAAAAAAACACTGATTCATTACAATCCGGCTGATGACAAGAAGGCTGTACGGGCGAGAAATAATATTAATATTATTAAAATGTAACAATTAAAATGATAATTTTGCGTCGCTTTAGAACAGCTTTGCAGTTTATACATATCAATACAGAACAAAGAGGCGTAAGGAAACACAGAAAGTGATCTGATATGTAGAAAACATGGCATGGTTGCAATTTTGGTAGGTTTTGAAATTATACGAAAATTGTCAATGGGTTTGTAATCGGACCGTCATATTCAAAACGCTCATAACCAATGTCTATTAAGAAGAGGAATGGAAATGTATAAATGGTAAAATTTACAAAATTAAAATTAAGAGGCTGCTAATCATTCTAATCATAGAAATCAATGGATAAAGATAAAAAAGATTATCAGACCATAATGTTAAAAGCTAAACTATAATATTTAGCATTTGCAACCAACGGCCCATGTACTGCCAAATTTTCACCTTCCTGAAAATGTGTCATTTGTACGATTATGAATACTGTTTGTCGCCACCTACTGTAAATAGATAAGCCTTACATGTCAACCTAGACTATTCAACAATCTTGACCCATCTCTAACCAACAGAACAAGTTTTCTGAAGGATCATTCATTGTGTTTGTATTGTGAGCTGAGAGAGTTTACCTGAGTAGATCCATATCCACCCAGATGGTTTCTCTGCTGACTGAGCCATTTCATCAGCATGAAGCCTTCATCCATGCGTGCCTGTCTGTTCATGGACAGCAGCACATACGCAGACATCTCGATATCTGATGAACGTGGCTGCCAGACGCTAGACAGAACGTTCTCTGAAGAGCTCCATAATGGCACTCCATCTAAAAGAAACAGAACGTAAAGCTCAAAACATGTAACATCAAATATTGTTCATAATTCCAGTGCCAGGATCTGGTTAACACAGTAGATGGTAAATGTCTAAAAACGCTTTTCAGAAACACAAATTCAAATTGAATACAAACTTGACTGATTACATATATATTTTTAAACATTTACAACAATAGATATTGCAAATAGAGATGCCCTTACATTCCTCTATTGAAAATAACGTTGATATTAAAAACGATGCTTAACGATATTGTGTTAATTCTACAAATATATTAATTATGTAAATAATTAGCAAAGTTTTGCCTTAAAGGGATACTTTTCTACCAAATGAAAATTTCCCAATGCTTTACTCTCCCTCAAGGCATCATAACTGAATGTTTTTTTCTTCTTGAACAATAATGCAGTCGGAGTTATAATACCACATATCCTTTTACTTGCAAGCGGTAGAATGGGAGTGAATGGGTGTTGACTTTTTGAAGCTCCAAAAAGTACATCCATCCATCAAAGCACTGCTCGACATGGCTCCATGGTCTTAACAAAGGTCTTTTATTATAACTCAGAATGCATTATTCTTCAAGAAGAAAATCATATTCAGTTAGGATGTCTTGAGAGTGAGTAAAACACGGGGACATTTGATAATAAGTTGAACCAAATGAGGCACAATGGGCTAGTTGCACAATATGGCGCCGGTGTATTTATTATACATTAAATAAATACTAATGGTTTCCAAAAAATACCATAAGAAACCATTAGCCGTTAACATTAAAACGGTTACAAAATACCTTCTTGTAGTGTGCTTGGGAGATTATTCCAGTAGGATGTAAAGGAGTAGTACACTTCAAAATGAGCCCCTATTGACGTTCCACAGTAGGAATATAAATTACGATGGAAAGTTAATGGGGACTTTTTTAATGTGAACTACTCCTTTAATGATCCCACCAAAGATCCCAACACATACCAGTTGAGACCAACACAAACCATACAGTTTCAATAAAATGATAAAAAATAATGGTTTTGTATTGTTTTTTCAGCAGGCATATTTTAAAAGATATCACAACATGGTTATTGTGAATTATTTTGGCCACAATTATCATGCTGTAAAACCTGATGTCGTTGCAGCCCTTGGTTGGAATAATATGAACTTTTTGGCCACAATAACGTAATCATGTTTTGTCAGTGGGATACAGTATAATAAAGGAGATGTACCTCTAATGATGGCTCTTTGTAAAAGTTGTGTAAGGGCAGTTGAAGCCACAGAGCTGTTGGCCAGAGAGAGCGCATATGTGACCAAACACAGACTGTAGTTACTGGAGATACCCAGAGACAGCTGAGCGGTCAGGTAACTTTTGGCGGAAGACACACTTTCTTCATATAAACTCTACCAGAGACAAAAAACACACAATTATTCCTAATGAGAGATCCCATAACAGTAAGAAATATGATAACAAACATGTGTCTGATCAGCACAATTACAACTAAAATTAATTTGATCAATAGTTCTTGTAACTGACCCGGTATTCATCGTCCTCCAGCAGCGCCATGAGGACGAATGCTGTGAGAGAAACGGGCCCGTCCAGACCTCCCTGGAGTTCTGTGTGAATGACGTAACCTGGCTCTCTGAATGATCCGTCAGTGTTCTGTTGGGTCCCCAGCCAAGAAGCCGTCCTCTGTATCACCGATGGATCAATGGGAACAAACGTCCGAGCTTGGAGGAAACATCTCAGCACAAAGGCTGATAACCTGATCATCAGAAAACACACAACATAAACAATCACTCTCTCGCTCGCTTCATTACCAGGACATTATGGATAGAATTTAGTTTGAAGTATCTGATATGTGTACCACGTGCTGCCGGATGGATCGCTGTCTCCAAACGCGCTGAATGAACCATCATTCCTCTGATACGACAACTCACGTTCATAAGCTGCAATGAAACACACAAATGTGTTGAGGTGGTGAATCTGACGCATGTATCGTGTATTGAGCATACAGACACACACACCTTCCAGCATGTAGCTCATCGCTCGGTTCCACGTCTGTTCCTGGTTTTGCCCTGAGCTCCTCAGATACTGGAGAACATATATGTTTGGTGCGAAATGAATCATGTTTTGTTCTCCACAGCCATAGGGCATCTGAATGAGAGAGTCCAGATTGCCAATTGACGGACCCAGAATATCACCTGTCATGAGCACACGGATGATAGAGACTTTTATCGTAAAGCTGATGTCATGTTGCTCATGTTGCAATGGCGCCGCCATCTTGGGAAGATCATACCCCTCTGCTGTTATTGTTTTGATATGTATGATATGGCTCCCAAGATGGCGCAACTTTCAACGCGACGTGACATAGCATCACATTCTCTATTGTTTTACAACCGCTATTATCCACATGAACAGTTTACTATAGTATTGACTATAATGAACTAGTACACTATAGCATGCTATACTAAACTGTAAATAGCATCACATAGTGTTGGCTATTTAAAAACCTTCAGTATATAGGAATTTTACTATAATAAATATTATACTATTGTTTTATGTACAGTATTGTACTTGCAATCACTTTTTTGTGTGGACAGTTACTGTAGCAAATAACTGTTATATAGACTATTAATATTTTATTTTATTTACGATAATATTTATTTATAATATCATTTTATTGTGTAATTATTAAAGTTAATTTGTTGAATTTTGTTGTATGTTCATTTTATTGAATAAACAATTTGTTGAATGGGTCCTGTAGTGTTGAGCTAGGTATCGCAGTCTAAATTTAAAATATTGGAGAGATCAGTTTAGCTAAGTAACGGTTCTTCTTTTGCTTTGTGACGCTCACCCACAGTAGACACACTGGCCCTCTGGCTGCCGTGAACCACGAATGCTGGAAACATAAACTCCATTGATCTGGACAGAATTCTCTGATTAAATGGAAACTCCAGAAACAACGTTTGAGTGGATGACTGCTCCATTCCCTCCGGCTGAGAGGAAACAAAAGATTTTACAAATATTATCCTGGATTCATCTGACATTCGGATAATGACCATACCCTGGCCTTTTTAAAGCTTGTGTCAAAAAATCTGTCAAAATTGTTTCATCAAATATATTTTGAATTAAGAAAAAAATGCATTAACAAGAGACTGCATTTACAGTACACAATAAGAATTTTGTAGAGTGCTAAATTGTCATGAAATCATGTCACGATTATTTTCATAAACTCTTGGCTTCATTTTCTTTGTGCAAAACATTTCTTCTTCCAGTTGATATTCAGGTTAAATAAAAGCTCACAACATGTTTTTATGAGATTCACCCTCTAGAACTTTAGTCAAAAAATCACCTTGACAAGAATGGTTTTGTAGACCAAGTCTGAAGTGTAAATGCAAGTGGCTTTGACAGAGAAGGCAATCTCTCCCAGTACCGTGGCACGGATCGGGAACAGAACGCTTGTGATGTTTTGACTTTTGACATAGACCTTCCCCACATTAGCCAAAGGATTTACTTCACCGTCTGGAGACACAAAGTCAAACATGGGACTTTCTGCAATGATCACGATCACCTGTGAAAAGAAATGAGTAGATAATAAATCCATAATAATCCCTGTGGATTTAAATCAAAATAAAGCATCATTTAAAAGTGCTTTTTACATAACGTGACACGTATTTATGTGAAACAATAACCGATTTAAAACACTATTGTTGGACTGCAATTGAACAGATCCATTTTTAGGAAACAGCACAAAAATACATTTAATTAAATTTGTTTAAAATTCAGACACAAATCCCACCTCCAAATCCACATCCATATAGTTGAATAAATTGACTTCCAGCAGCAGAAGTTCTCCACGGATGAGGAACGCCGGAAGATTGAGAGACAGGAAAAAAGACTGGAATACCGTCAGCTGGACAGAGAAAACTCAGCATCAACTGTGTTGTCCACGTGTGTCAATATTCAGAAAGAAGTGTTAATGATATATTACTTCTACAGGATCACTGATGCCCAAACCAAGACCTTCTGACATCACAATCCCAAACGCCACCCAAGACGTCATGCTGTCCGGCACGGTGAACGGAAAAGACTTTGAGGTGGAATTACTGGAATATAAAATAGATGTTATAGCTGCATTTCAATAGAGCATTAAAGGGATATGTCACCCAAAATTGAAAATGCTGTCATGAATTACTCAACCTCAAGCTTTTCCAAACCTTTTGAAATGTCAGAAGAACGTTAGAGCAACTGAGATTTCTGAAGCACAATTGACTACCATAGTAGAAACAAGTATTGTATCATTTATTTTGTTTTGTTGAACACCAAATGAGATATTTCGAAGAAGTTAGGGAGCACCCTTGACAAACATGGTAGTCAAAGGTGGTATGGTAGACAAATCTCAGTTTCTAACATTCTTCCAAATATATATCTAAGTGTTCAACCAAACAAAGACATTTCAACAGGTTTGGCAGACCTTAATGGTGAGGAATTCAAGACAGAATTTTAATTTTTGGGTGAATTGTTGCTGTAACGTCGTTTCTCTTGAGATCTCTTGGAAAGGAGAAAAACTGCAGGATACTTAAGCAAATCTTAAGAGATTGCTCTTTCGTAGCTCAGGAGATTTGATGGAGTTCTCAGTTGAGTTTCATTTATGTATCAAATTAGTCTCAGATGTTACTCCGAGAATTTGACTTGACAAATCTGAGCTCAGTTTGAGACTTTGTTGACATCTCTTCTGAGACATTTGTGAGACTTTTTACTATTTTTCTCAAGAGAAATATCTGAGATGAGACTCAGATCATTTGCTCTCCATTTAATCTCATTGATGTCTATGAGACATACAGTAATTGAGAAATGAAAGAGATCTCATAAAGGGAAGCGAAACAGTTCGCGTCTCTGGTGAACAACAAACAGGTACCCCGTGTTAGCATCCAGCCAGATCCAAGTTTCAGGAAAGTAATTTCTCGCTCTTGTCTCGTGAACGGGCCCGTCTGACGGCTGGTCCGTGTATGCGATCTCTCCTGCTGTGAAACACATGAGCATTATTGATGATAGTTTTGTTTTCCATTTTCTGCTAAATGGACAGCACAGGAAGTTCATGTCTGTAGTCTCAAGACTTACGAAATTCAAGGAACATCATGTTGTTCTCCTGGTTCAGTTTGGCGTCTGTCAGGACCATGACACCGCAGTTCTGGAGAATGAAAGGCATGTCGTTCTCTTATCTGTGTGTCGGACAGGTGATACGTACAGTATGTCCTGTCTGAGACAATATTCATGAATCTGATCTACCGTGAATGTAGAATACGGATGGCTTGTGTAATCTGAATAGGTCATCTCACTGCTGTACGACATGAACTCTTCCAGGACCTGCAAAACACACAAACAAAACCTCTCAGATGCTCATCTCAGATCATTCTTTCATAATTTCAAACAAAATGTGGAAAAGCTGTTTCAGGGTCAGCGTTGGTCGTCACCGACCCACTGTATCAATTCACATCCCGAACAATAAGTTCAGCACTTTTAAAACCTGTTCACCCAGTTTCCATCTTTTGTGGTTAAGTGAAACTCGGGTGCGGTGTCGGGCGTTGAGTTACATAGGCAGAACCGTGTGAGTTATTGTAGTTATGTATAGTCTTTTCAACGGGTAGAATAGGAAATCAGTCTATTCCCGAAGATGATTTCTCACACTTAAAATACAATGCGCTGAATGAGATATGACATCAGGTGAGAAACAAAGAAATCCCAAAAGCCTCGAAACCTCTCAGGACTTCCACATTGTCCAGTTAGGTCACAGATTATTCTGGGAGTGGAAATAAAGTAAAGACCATTGTACCGTTTTGACTGAGATGCCATTGTCTGTTTTAGAGTCAAGCGTCGCCTTATCCACCACCAGAATTCCCACCAGAGATCCAGACTCGGAAACAGAGACGGATAAAGAAATGGATTCTCCTGGTTCTGCACTTTCCTGACTCCACCTCAGGGACACCTGAAATTCACATATTACACAACTTGCAGCCATTTTATAGATACATAACTTTTTTAAGAAACAAAAAATAAGTGTACTTTAATGTCATTTTATTGAGTATACCCCGTAAAGTTATTCAAATCAAGGTACTAGCAGTATAATTGTAAGTGTACTAGTTCAATACTTCTTGGAACTAAACTTAGTTTATAAAAAAATATATATATATATACTGCATATACATAGATTTTGGTTTATAAAAGTACTTTTAGGCATACTCAAACATGTTTAAAACTAGTTTACAACTATGTTTTCAGTTTGTTCTTCTAGTGAACATCAATTATTTTGGTACACTTTATTGTGCACTGTTCTTCATTTAAACATCAAAAATAATAAAAATAATGAAGTATACTTTCAGCTTACATTTCATATACTTCTCTAAAATATGAAAAAAACATATTTGCATATTTTAGAGAAGTATATGAAATGTAAGCTGAAAGTATACTTCATTATTTTTGATGTTTAAATGAAGAACAGTGCACAATAAAGTGTACCAAAATAATTGATGCCGTTAAGTATATCTAAGTTAAGTTCTTCATGTAGCTATACTTAAATCAAGTTACTAACAGTATAATTGTACTAGTTCAATACTTCTTGGGACAATATTTGCCAACATTTTAGTTAATTAAAATACTTCTAACCGTACATAAAGTGCATTACAATAGTAAACTCACTTACAAGTGAATGTATAGAATAGATATTCTGATAGTTTACAATTTGCATAATTGTAGCACATTTTTAGTTTATGAAAGTACACAGAAGTATACTCTTATTAAACTAGTCAATTGAAATTATACTTATAGTTACATATTATAAAAAATTATGTGCACTAGGTATCCTGCTATGCTCCTATTGAGGTTGTAAACTAAGTATGTAAACTATGTGATAAATGTATTCAAACGTCTACACAATCAAAAATGTAAACAATAAAAATTTAGATTGAGAACAGGTTTGGGCCAAATAAACCTTTTTTGTCACTATAAGTCAAGTTTAATAATGTGGTTTTAGTACAAAGAAAGTCAACTGAAATTATTCATGATTTTTAGTTGAAATACAGTATAGCACACTACGATAAAGTGTTACAAAATAATTGCTTCTTTGCTAGAGAAAGTATATGGACTATATTCCTGATCTTAGAGGCTGATCTGTCCATTTTATCATCCCGGTCAGACTTACACACATGTGATGTCATAAAAGCGATGAACCGTGCCCTTACTGTGTTTGTCAAGACTTTTGTAAAAGTGACTTGTAAAGCGTCGCTGACTATCTCCCCGTCAGACAGTGTGTAGTAAACTAGAATACAGGCCAGCGGAGTCCAGGACTGATCAGGATACATATTCAAATGCAAGGATTTTGATGTTCCAGCTTTCACCATCCGACCACGAGACATCACCTGCAGACACATCACTGGTCATCACTAGTTAAACTGAAAATTTTGATTTGACCTCAAACTGGCAAATTCTGATCTATTGTTTACATGCTGATACTCACTCTGATCTCACTCACTTCTCCTTTCTCTCTTCCCCCAGCAACAGGTTGTGTCAAATTGCTTATTGTCTTTGTAATATTGTATAACACTACTCATAGTTTATCTTCCCTTAGAATGTATTGCTTCATTGTATCCTCACTGTAAGTGGCTTTGGCGAAATAACTTGATATCCCCCGCTGGGAGATACTTACCACATAGTGGAATCTGGTCAGGTTAACGTTGTTTTCCACGGTCAAAGCCAAAGGCTGTCCAACCTGTGAAAGTCACCAGACAGTCAATCAAAACCACCGGCTGACATCTAAAACAACATCACACGAGCTTCACAAATCGCCGGATTACCTGAGGATCACTGTTGGTTTGCAGATGCATGTAAGATCCGCTGGGTGATGAATCCCTGCTGTACAGCTGCAACCGACTGACTGTGTCTCGAAACTGAGCCTGAAATAAACACCAGACATATGATGAGAAACACAAATAAAAGAAATTTAAGGTTGAAATTCAGTGTAGAATGATCGCACCTCTATATCAAGCGAGGCCATTTCATCAGCTAAGGTAGTGTTAAATGACACCATCCCATCCGCAGAAACATTATACGTCATCTCTTGAACGGGAAGATTGTAAACAGGAGAGAAAGCAGAGACAGGGTTTGAATGTTCCAGGGTAGGTGCCACTGCATCTCCATAATCATTCATCATCCAGGGACCGAACTTGTATTGGGTGATGACCAGCCGTATGCCTTCCCTCCGCTCTTCATCAGTCAGAGGCTGGCCGTTATACGTGGATACCTTCACCTATAATAGAAAAAAAAACATAAATTAAAATGTATATTGTGAGAAGAATATATAAGTTCTTCAGCGGTCTCGTGTCCTCGGGGTCTACGTCATCAATAACCTTCAAAGTCCGGTTCCAGAGCACAAGAACAGAGAACGCATGAAAGTACCCGGATTTGTCCTCGATATCAAGGATGCATCATATGCAGCCCCAGAAGTCACTGCGGTGCGTCCATCCAAATTCGTTCTTCCGAGGCTGCTTGGCAAGATCGTTCTCCACAAGATCACAAGTCCGTTCTTTGTGTTCTTGAAATTGAGAAACGGCCTTAAAGTCCCTGTGAAGTTGCGATCGATTTTACTTCTTAATTTTGAGGCATTTCCGAGTGAAAGGGACTTTCAAATAATGAAAGAAGTGGGCGTGACTTGAGTTTTTCGCTGTGATTTGATGTATAAAAACAGCCATTGCATTTTAAAATTTCAAACGTCCTTTAAGATCGATAGTCACTACAGGACGGATGTCCATTTTCAGATTTTAACTGAAGATTATGCGGTCACACACAAAAAAAAAGATTGCCACGCTATTTACAATAAACCCCACGATATTTCAAGGAAAAATAGGCATCGCATTTTTTATTTCACTGGGACTTATTTCAGGCTTAAACTTGAAGAACTAAAAATGATACAAATGAATAAATGTTTTCAAATCATTCAGCAAAAACATACGTTCAATAAAGCTCACTGAATAAACGTAAATGTAATGTTACATGCGTTTACCAGAGAAGAGAAGGCCATGGCCGGTTTAATGAACTGTGGATGTTGCAGGAACTCTATATTGTATTTACTCTTCACAATAGAAACTCTTGCACTATTGTTGTATGTCAATCCTACACAAACAGAAAACGCAAACAACTTAAAACCATGAGATTATTCACAGTATTCAGCGTCAGTTTAGACAGTATATGTATCTGTTTGCAGGATACACATATACGTAGGCAGGTGGGACACACCTGTAGCATGCTCGGTCACGTTCACATTGATGTCGATGTATTCTCTGCCTCTGTATTTTTCGTAGTTTGGATATAGATTCCCAACAGAAGGGTTGTCCAAGCGAGGTATTTCAAATTTAAAATCAGCAGAGCCATCAATCTACAACAGAGATGAAATGTAGAGTAAATTGTTAACAGATATGGTCACTGGTTATTGGTTGCGCTTAATGGTTACAATTGGTAATAGGTTTATGGTTAATAGTTAATTGATCCACCATTGAATGAAAGAATGCTTCTGTTGAAACCATGTTTCCCATTGACTCCTCCTGGTATCGCATATATAGACCATGGAAAAAGTGAACAAAGGAAACATTCATGACACCACTGACGGGTTTCCCATAAAAATATCTGAAGAGAAAAGAGACAAGTTTTCAATATTCGTCAGGTGTCTTATGAACCTTTATTTTGTTGTCCAAGACAAACACTAACCTGGCATTGACCGTCCCAACTAGTGTATCTTCATGATAATGGACGGAGGGTACGTCCACGTTCACTTCAAATTTAGGAAGTACTGAAAACACAGCCGCGGAAAAAATTAACAGACCATTTCAGAGATCCTTTTTCTGATTATAAAATGAACAATTTATAGGTCTATGTTTAGGTCAAATGTTCATTGTCTGTGAGCTACTCGCAATATTTCTGCCAAATTTCAAATGAAATAATGTTTTGCATTTATTTGCAGGAAATAACAGAAAATTCATTTTTTGTTCATTTTTAAGCAATACAGCAATAGTTGTACAAAATTGGGAAAGGTTCAGAAAGGTTTTTTTAATGTGATGACCTCGATTTTTTGTTTTTTGTTTTGATGTGTATTGACATGCTGTCAGTGTTTTGCATTACTGTTGAATGACTTTGTCACTCCCTAGGTTTTATTTTGTTGAAATTCAACAGACACTGGACTGTAATGACCACAATACATCTAGAAATGCTTTTGTAATGCACATTTGATACGGTCTCTTATTTTTTGGATGAAAGCATCTACCAAATGCGTAAATGTCAATCTTACCATAGTATTCCACATTGAACTCTCTCTTCTGCACATCTCCCTGTACGTGAGAAACAGAGAAACGATACTCAAACTAAACCAATTTGTATTCTTACCTTAAATATGGCCAATTGGAAAAGTGATATACAGTATGTCTGCTGTGAATTATAGGCAAAAAATACATATACAATTCCTGTCATCATGAATATGATATTTACACTCACATCTACCGTAGCCATGATGCTCCAATGACCTCGTGACGGATTCTGAGAGAGGATCAGTTCTTCTGAAACAACACCGAGGACGGCTTTTACAGAGAGCCACTGTCGAATTATATTCCCCCTCGGATCCTGTTCACAGTACGGAAAACAACCAGTGAGAAAGCAAGCATGAACCTGTTATGCGTTTTAAGAAAGTATGGGTGTTCCAACCCATGATGTTTGCCGGCTAACACAATGATCTGCCAATGTAAATATGATTTATTCATGTGATGTTTGGACTGAAAAATGAGTTGCTCCTCTGCATATTTAGATGGCTCGTGGTTTTAAACTCACTGTTGATTATAATGTAATGAACAAGTCTAAATAGAGAAGATCAACATGTTTGTGTTATTAACCAGGGCTTGTTTGCTGGATGCAGTAAGAGCCATTGTAAGCATTGGGCTGGTTTGATGTAGGCGAGGAACTTTCAGCTATAAATCACTTAACAGTTTTCAGTTATATTGGTGCAGTCAGGTCATGCAATTATCGTCTGTATAAACTTGTTTCTCTCTCACATAGTAACTGGGATGAATTTGCATGCCACATGAGGTTGTCACTTCCACAAACAGGCTTAACCTGCATGTAATAAGGAGCATGAATCTCAGTGGGTCAAATCTTTGACTAGGTCACCAAAACATAAAAATGTGGATTGTTGACGATCTCTTGATGTTTTTAATGAAGATACTGAATCTTCTGAGTTTGCAAGTCATAATTGTGGCAGGTAGATTCATAATGATTTTACCTCTTGTGATAAAAACAATCAAACGTTTGAGCAGCTTACGTGGATAAAAATGTTTATCTGGCCCTTGTACGGCTTTCCATCCGGTGTTAAGGATACAACCCGAAACTTCACCGCCTGTCCCGGCTGGTAGCTGTTCTTGTCGGTTTGGATAAAAATGGACACGCACTTGGGGCTGAAATGCATCGTGGTGGAATTCGAGAAGACTTGAGTTTGTCCGTAGAATCCTTTAACATGCAGCTCGTATGGATACCAGAAACTGAGGTCATCGTAAAACACCTGCAGAGAAAGAAACCATACCCATCACACAGCCTTCTGATGTTCTTGGTTATTTTTATTTAGATTATTCATAGATATACTTTGACGTAATGATACTCACAGGGGGGAGATCCAGCATTTTAGTGGAGCCTGTAGATAACATGAGTTTATAAGGACAAGATGGAGTTCTCAAATGTATATGTCATTCTAGGCGCTCTACTACGATAAGGTGATAACATATGCTTTTTATTAACAGTTATGATTGTTACTGATTAATTATGTTTTAATGTTGACAGTTTCATTTGACATATTCGCTAACTAAATGTACAAATCTTTCTCAATGAGAAACACAAGTGGCATCTATTTTGTAGGAGTACAATGCAATGACACGATAATAATAATAATTACATTAATAAGTACATTCAGCTCTGTGTGATTTACCTCCTGGGATGGTGCTCTGTATTTGGGCCACACTTTTGTTGCCATGGTGAAGTTCAGAAGTGACGGTTATGGGATGTTCTGTGAGGACAGTGACCGTTAGTGTGGCTGGAACTCCACAGCGCAGAACTTTAGGGACGGATATTACATAGGTAGCATTCTGTACTGGGCTGAAAAACAATTCAAAGTTAAATGAGATTATAAAAGTGAATGAGCAGAATATACTGGGCGAATATCGAATTGGCCAAAGTTTGCTTCAAAGTTCTGAATCAGCTGAAACTGGAAGAATATAACATCAGGTGTTTTGTGTATGATTAAGTGCCTTTGTATAGCATGTTATAGCTTTCGATAGGATTATAGAACCATGTATCTATATGTTCTGGCGAAGTTGGCGGTACACCTCGGGGTGTGCATTACTTTCTAAGAATTCAACGGCCCGTCGTCACTTATTCCTTACTTTATGACATTCTGTATCTAAAATGATAAAACGTTTATCGATGAGAATAGAAGGGGATGTGAACTTTCAAAGCAGATCATGTGCATTCATTTAGCCGTGTTGGTCTTTGCATTTAAAAAGGCACTACTGTTCAAATGTTTATTACTTACTCATATTTATTTTCAAACATTTTCTCCAGCTATATCTACATATGAATTTGGCAGATGCTTTTATCCAAAGTGCATTCAGGTTATACGTTTTTGTGTTTGTGTGTTCGCGAACCCATGACGTTTACCCGGTTAACACAATGATCTACCAATTGAAAATAGTAAGCTCATTAAAACTATGGAATAACACAATTAAAATAAGGGAGATAAGTTGTGACTAAAGTCAATCGAGACTGTTATTCATGTGTGGTCATCCTTTGTTAAAATGTACAAAAATGCTCTTTTGTCATTTATCAAGCAGATTCTTCAAGTCTCAACCTGAGATGCATTTACATTTTACATTTATGCATTTGGCAGATGCTTTTATCCAAAGCGTTATACGATACATTTGTTTCTTATTATGTGCAATCTCTGGGCTCGAACCCACGACCTCGGCATTGCTAGTGCCATGCTCTTACCATTTACTTAGATGATTGTTTTCATTATTCAGTCCAAGCCCATTTAAAAAACATTTTTTACAAAATAATTCGTAATGAAAGACACGAAAAGGTTTACTCAGTTAAAAAATGTTTTGTCCAAAAACAAAATTAAACATTTAAGCATACGCATTTAGATCAAAACCACAAGAAACATTTTATAGAAGTGACCAAAAGCTTTTGAATGGCAGCATCTGTGTAAACTGTCATAAAGAAATACAGCTGAAAGAATGAAACACTAGGCAGCACTGAATACCTTTGTGTAGTTGTGTTCTCCAAACTAATTCCACTGCAAACTAGAATAAATCCCAGGATGTCAAAGACTTGAAGCCACTCCATTTGCAGGTGCGACACTGCAGTGAAGTCAAAGTTACTGATGTCTTGAGAGTGAGAGGTGTTTTATAGTGTATGAACACATGATCCTTCATCACTCCACCTACACACCTGAGTGAGTAATAGCCCATTCACAGGGAGCTAATGAAACATACAAGGCAAGACAAGTTTATTTATATAGCACGTTTCATACACAATGGTCATTCAAAGTGCTTTACGTAAATATTATTAAAATTATCATCTAAAGTAACAGTTTAGAATCAACTGATAATACATGAAATATAGTGCAGTCAGTTCGGACAAGGCACATCATTCAATAAATGCACAGTTAATTTTGAGTCTGAATTTACATGTTAATAATGTTTTAGTACATCTGATCCCTTCTGGAAACTGATTCGAGCTACGGGCAGCATAACAGCTAAACATTTTCTTGGGAAGGCCGGTGCAAGTATATAAGACATTTCAGGAGAACGAGCAAAAAGCAAAAGTGTAAAAGACAATACCATATAGAAATCCAAGAACCGTGTTATAGAAGGGGGTCCCAGTGAAGTACAAAACAAAGAAATAAAACACTTCCAGATTCAATTACGTTAATGGAATAGAAATGCCAGTTAAAAAACTTTAAAAAAATAAAACACATCAATCTCTTAATCGTCAAAGGGTAATAACAATCGGTATTTACAAAACACCTTAAAGCAGTTAGTTCGTTGTTATGGAATATTGCAGTTGTGTATTGTAAATTATTTATCTGGACCAGAAATAAACAAACTTTACGTCACTTTAATGTGAAATAACTGGCAGGTGTCCCTGTTAACAAAGCCAGAGCCGTCGAAAAACAGAGTTGCGACACACACATAGACGTACACACTGTTTCCCAAACACATTCGCAGGTAAGTTGTTAAAATACATCTCGGTAAAACTGGTGTTTTATTATAAGGATGTTTTTTTAAACAAAATATTGTTTCGTAAATAAAAATGTATATCGGTATGTGTTTAAATTATTTTCTATAAAGACTGCTCATTAAATAAAATGTTATCGACCCTCTCCCTGTATGAATCTCTTAATGAACGAAATTGTTTGTATTGTTAATTTTTCAGTGTTCTTTGGCGCATTTACTTGCAATCATTGATAATTTATCAATACATAACTTGTGTATTTTAATGTGAATGTCTTAACATAATTTAACATTGGTATGTACTAATGATCATAGAAGCATAAGAAACAGATGAATGCATGCCCACTGTTAATGTATTGCACGTTATGCATTCTTCCTGGTCAAATTAAACACACAAAACTGATAAATACTGTCTCTCTGACCCTAATCAGACAAAATGTTATAATAAATTGAATCAACTTAGAAATCAGTGCATATATTGTGTTGGTATTTCATGAAATTTGTTTCAAATACATCTGCTTCCACTGCCACACCTGCTTAAACGCAGTCAAACTGACAGTTTGGAAGTATTGAGAGCTCCACCCTGTGTCTCAATTAGATCCCCTGCTTCGGAGATTGTGAAATATTGCCCTGGAAAGGCAAGGCAAGTTTATACACGAGCAATTCAAAGTGCTTTACATAAAATGATTGGCAAAGAGAAATATGACGTATCTTTAAAATGAAAATTATTTAAGATCACAAATACAACTTTAGATTTTAAAGACTATAAAAAAAAAAATTGATTAAAAATGTGAGTGCATATACATTAAGAAAATAAATTAGAAATAGAAGTGCAGTTGATGTAAATCTGCTCAGCTTAAATGCACAGCTAAACAAGTGTGTTTTTAATCTGGATTTAAAAGAAGCTACTGTTGGTGAACATCTGATGTCTTCTGGAAGCAGATTCCAGCAACGGGTGGCGTAATGGCTAGACGCTGACTCGCCTTGTTTTGGGTAAACCCATGTTATCTCTAACTGACTTGATCCTAATGATCTGAGAAGTCTGTTTTGTTTATATTCAATAAGCATATCTGAAGTGTATTTAGACAATTGATAATACTTTGAACTTGATACTATATATTGTGTTGGTATTTAATGAAATTTCTTGCAAATAAAGCGGCTTCCATGGTCACTCGTGCTGGTAAGGCCCCTGGCACCCTTCTCATTGGTACACCGTTCACATATTTTCCTTTGACCTGCTTGCTTAAAGGCAGAGTAGGCAATCCTGTCCAGAAAAGTTTTCAGTCATGCTGGTTGGAAGTCTCTAAACATCCTGATAGCAATCAATAAGTAAAGCGAAACATTGGTATTTTTATAATTCTATATTTTTTATATTTTGTATCCCACTGCGCACCCTGTTTCACGCAGACATCAATCGTCATCAGCGCGCTCATGTGAGATGTGCAGGCAGCGGGACAATGACTGAGAGCTGGAGATGTTTCTTAATGTAGTAATGTAATTGACTTTGTTTTGTAATGTTGTCCCACCGGTGAATGTGACATGACTTCACTGGAACCGACCCAACAGCGTGTTTGGGAGGAGGCGTGGCTTTGGATGGTGATTCGCGAGAGGGAGGGATCGTATGATTGCACTGCTAGCAGGCAAACGTTAGCATTTTCCAAATGATCTATTCTGCCTTTAAGTGCGTTGTGATACTTCACTGCTGGTATTAATCAACAACCGGAAAAACCGACATCTCTTCGACTTTATAAATACTGGATGAAGTACATATGAGAGACAAACTGTGTTGCCTGCCTGTCTAGCAACGTTTGTTTATAACGTTACATAACATACGTGGTATAACGACAAACATGTATGTAGGCAAACATTCGGTTGTCTTTCAAAAGTTATACCACGTTTCATGAAGTTCATAAAGTTGGCTCCTGCGATTTCGGGTAAACGTCTTCAAAAATTTCCGGCAAGGGAACACAGGGAGCATCGATGCACCCTGGTTTTTGCGATGCATTGCGGGAATTTTAAGGGAACAAACGTTTCAGCGCACTGGACGGATTTTGCTAACGAGACAGCCCTTAAAATGCCTGGTCAGTGCCCTAACTGTTGAACAAGGGAGCTGATTGAGACACAGGCGAGATCAAAGTCTGTCGCAACTCTGTTTTTCAGCTGCTCTGAACAAAGCAGTTATGACTAGAAGGGATACAGCAGCTACCTTCACTGGGCATGCGCACTTCAATACCGCATCATTTTTGTCACGCTGAAAACAGTTGATTATTTTTTTATTATTGTTAGCTTAGGTTTCGGGGTGGTGTAGGTGTAGGCGTTATCATATGTAATCTATTGTAATTATATGGCGAGATTTTGCACCATTTCCGACCGTAGCTGTATCTCTTCTAGCAACTGTCGCTACCCGATCCGTCCCGGAAACACGATTTGTACGGCGCATGCGCGAAACGGACGTCACTTCCGGTCTGAAATCAATCGAAACACTTTACGGCAGTTTCGGGTATTATTTATAATATAATTATTATTATGCTTTACACTCGCCACCCGATACGCCCACTGCGTTTTTATAAATTTTGTATTACATTTATTAATAAGTGTATTTATTATATCTGTAGGCCTATACGTTTATTTTTTCTTAATGTGTTTCTTAAGCTGCTTTGAGATATTTCCTGGCTTGTTAAATTGTTGCTGCATTATAATGCCTGTTTGTTTTATGGTGGTTATAAAAAATAACTACTAAATCCATATCAGTTCAAATTTGGTTAATATGTGCCATAAATTCACTTTGTTGAATTAAATAAATGGTCAAATTAAACTGAATTGTTTAAATTCTCTAGACAGACTTTGGAAAATACAGATGTGTTTCTTTCAATTAATTTTCTAAAGAGGGTTCTACTTAACTGTTCTAGATTGTTTAACACATGTCTGCATTTAAGAAACACACAGAATAAAGTTATATATACATTGATTCAATTTATTCATACATGTGTTCTATTCCTCACTCACACACACCCTCTCTCACTCACTCACTCACTCACTCACTCACTCACTCACTCACTCACTCTCTCTCGCTCTCTCTCTCTCTCTCTCTCTCTCTCACGCACACGCACACGCACACGCACACACACACTACATTTCTCATTGTTGAACATAGCATTGACCTTTAGGCCTTGTTCATCAACACAATATGAGAAAAATGTTTCCATGTCTTCTTGGTAGTAACATATAAACAAAAAGTCATCCTTCGCCTCAGAGAATTGACCCCCAGGAGGTTCTTGATGGCATTTTCTCGATCACCCCTGTTCATCTGCAAAAAGGCCGGCTCCGTCACCTCCCCACGGAATAAGTGTCTGTGATTCTGTACCCAGTCACACGCTGTTTTAGGTCTTGCACAATAGTTGGGTCCTGCACCTATTGAAATAAGTGAAGTTTATGTTACATTCTAATTGGTTGACTAAATTATTTCTTGCATACTAAAATGGCACAACATTTAAACTATTTATTCAGCATGCATGCAAATGTTTAATGTATAACCACTTCTGTAAAATAATTTACCTTATCAATGTCCTTGTCATCCACTACTCTTCTGCTGGGTAACAGTTTGGTGGTGGTGAATTTCGACACCCTAAACACAGGCTCAACGATCCCCTGAAGGAGTTGGGATGCTTCTTCAGTCCAGTATGCAAACCTCTGTCCATGCCTTTGAAATATATGTAAACGTATATGAACTCTATTTAATAGCTTTAGCTTACTAAATACAGCCAAGATACTGAAATTATATCTGTAGAATCTATCATATCCCTCTAAGCAAAATCTTTCTCATATGAGGTTAATGCACCACCACTGGCGAATTAATGGCACCTCCTCCTAAAACACACAAACACAAAAAGAAATGTACACATACCAGTAGTTAAATGACATACTTGTGTGAAAATGCAGCTTACCTTTGTGAATGTTAAGGGATATGATGTGCAGATGCTGAGAGCATACTGTGAAACACAAATTACATTGAAAGACTTGCATGTAGACACCGCAAGAATCCCCACTGGACTGTTGAGGAAAAACTGGAAAAGGAAAAGTGCATCCACAGTTAGTTTAAAAAACAACTGTTGCAACTGCCTCTGATGCCACAGTGATTGCCAGTTCCAGGGTTATTATAGCACTCTGCAAGAACAGCCCTCTTCTTTCCTCGGACAGGACAACTAGCCGCATGTACTGTTTAGTTGGGCCGGCGTAGAAGAGTCTGTCGCCTGTTTAAATAAGAAAAAAAAGCATGAAAGTTGCAGTCAAAATTCATATTATCTGACTATCTGATATCGATAAAGGTCAATAAAAACATGACATCAATTTAACCAATTTTTTATATAAATTGATTTTATAACCAATAACACAATTCAATCCTACAGGAATCATGCCCAAACCACACTGCAAGGAATGACATTTGTAATGGTTTTAATAGTAAAAGCTAATAGTTCATAGTAGTATTTTAATGGAAAAATTTGCATCTCTGTGAAGATTTTATTGTTTTCTAGATGGTCAGTTCTCCTTTTTGTTAAATATAAAATTGCTTAACGCTACTTAATTCGAAGATGCCCGGTAGGACAGTCAGGAATTTCTCCTTTTAAGATACATTTTTGAAGTCTTTCGTGAAAAGCAAATGAATCCATACCGCTGTCACACATAATGAAAGGTTTTTTTTTGTTTTTTGTATTTTATTTATTAACATTGTAGAACATTAACAAAAAAAGACAATCATAGTTTAACATTCACAACCAACCTTAGCTTACATACAAATATTAGAACATAATATTCATATCATTCATAAATACAATGAAGACAGTGAAAAAAAAATACATAAATAAATAAACAAACAATAAATTAAACAAAGTAGTGGAGTAGGAAGTTATTCAAATTATAAAACCAAAATCTTCCAACACTGAGTACAAATACACTGCTTTAGGGCTTTTCAACTTTTTCACGGTCATTAAATATACTCTGAATTCCTCCTTGACAGCCACTAACCGTGGAGGAATTTTGAAAAATTTACATTTGTGTATATAAAATTTCAATAAAAGCAACACATTATTAATTACAAAAAATAACTTTTTATCCTTAATTAATAGTCCAAACTGACAATATCAGCCTTACAGGGAATCTTTGTTGCAACCAGCTCAACGCATCGTTCCAGAATATGGTTACCAAATTGCACTGATAAAATAAGTGTTCAACCGTTTCTATCTCTACCTTGCATATTTGGCATACATTTGAATTACCAACGTTAAATCTTACTCTTAAAAATTCTTTTGTTGGATATATATGATTCAGAATTTTAAAATGCACTTCTTTACATTTAGGATTAATGGGAAATGAAAGAAACACAGTCCTAATTTTACACACATCGTTCTTCTCATCATGACGAAAAATATAATTTCTCAATACTGGACCAGGAAAACAATGTTGTATTAAACAGTCTCTTAAGAATTTATTGGAAAATTTTCTGTCAACAAAACTTACATGTTCTATAATAAGTGCTCGTAGTTCAGGAGTTATCATTGAATAAACGAAAGGGGTTTGGCTGCACGACGTAACCGAGCTGTTCCCAGGTCCGCATGCGCGGAACAAATCGTGTTTCCGGGACGGATCGGGTAGCGACAGCAACAACCGAACAAAAGGCTTGTTTGAGATGCGCCTTGCCTCGCCTGAAATATAGGCGAGAGTAGGCGGCTACAGTGAGGGGAGGAGTGAAAAAAAGTGCAGGCAAGCCGGACACTTCCTGAATCTCGCTGTGTTGTGGACTGCAAACGTCAACAATGGAAGAGATCGCGTTCGCGTTCTTTATCGCAGACGAAGTTGATGCAGTTGAAATACCACTGTTTTTACACGAAGATGGTTATGATGAGGAGAATCACCGAAGGTGAACAGTGCTCATTACTTAAAATGGCTTATTCAGTAAATGGTAGGGATATAAATCTATCTGATCTAGAGTGGTATTGCAACTTGCATCTAATGAAATTATTAATGTCGAGTAAAAAATAAACAGTCCTGACTGCAGATAATTCAGCACCAAAGAAAATTGTTTTTATTATTATTAAAGTTATTTGGGTGAACTATCCCTTTTTTACATGACAAATATTCCATATAAATATATTACACAATTGTTTGTCACCTTAATGTAAGTTTCAATTCATGTTTAATGATTAGGAAAAGTGTGTGCTGCAAATTATTCTTAAAAAATAATATGAAACAACAACACATTCTAAATTAAGAAATGAGCATGTGTGGGTTTTGTTTATTGCACTCCTGGAATCAGACATATTCAAATAAAGATATCGGATAAAAACACAAACATGAGGCCTAATTGTAAAACAGTCACATTAGATGTATGCTTGTATTGATGGATTGACTAATTTATTTAATGGAATAATGTTGTACAAAAATGTCAATGTATAAAGAGAATACACATCTCTCAATAAAGAGACAATAAAAAACAAACAGGACTTCACTTCAAACCAAGAAAATAAAAATAAAACATGTCCTAATTACTAAGTACTATAGAAAAAGTAAATCGTATTAGGCTATAGGTAATGGACTTCTTAGAATTAAGGGGAAAAAAATATCAGCTGACATTCTCAGCCAATGAGCACGAAGCTGTGTCGTCAGTCAGTCGTTTCCCATCATGCTTTTGAGTAGCGCAGTCGGTGGAGAGCAACTGCGCTCGACTGCTCAATCCGACACAGCCGCCTCGTATGGAAAGCCGTTTGGGTCATATTTCGCCATCAACCAGACGCCTGGTGTTCAGATGACGCCTGCTTTTACGGCGTTTAAGACGTACAGACGCCGTAAATTACGGCGTTTAAGACGTACAGACGCCGTAAATTACGGCGTTTAAGACGTACAGACGCCGTAAATTACGGCGTTTTAAATGCAATGCGAAACGCCGTTCATTTCGCCGTTTGAACTTCCATATTACGCCGTAAATTACGGCGCTTCCGTGTAACAAAGACGCCGTAAAAAGCGGCGTTTTTTATAATATTAAAATCAGCCCCGCCTTTTCTACACAGTCCAGCCCCTCCAATGAACACAAAGACATGTGTAGTAGAATGTCGATCTGAATAAGTGTTCCTGTTTTTAACTTTATTGCGAATAATGCTTAGACTTTCATCATGTGATATTTTTCCATTGAGCGCGTTTATCCTCCTTTTCGTTTATAATAGACTTTTGATCGAGCACGTTCGTGACACTTTGTGCGTTTATGTGACTTCGAGCTCATAATGCTTGTCATCCACGGTGGCGTAGTGGACTGCGTACACAGCAACGGAACTTTATCACTTTTAACGATTGGAGTTCGACTCCGCGGTCCGACCATATTCTTCATTCCTTTTGAATTGTTCTATTGAGTCGTGTTTTTAAATGTTGGAACACTACCTGTTGCTGGCAACTTATTAAATGACAAGAAACGCTTATTACAAGCCTACGGGCCTTTACGCATGCAATAGCTGCGGGCTAAGTCTGCTACTGTGGCTGTTGTCAGTATGTTTTTATTGAATTAAATTTTTCCCATCTACGAACCCGTTTGTATTTCCATTTACATATAGACTGCATATGCTGCATGCATTCAGTATAAACCTCTATAAGATTTTGACGATCAAAAATCTTAAAATGGAGGAGACTGTTCACATACAGAAACAGTAAGGGAAATGCTGACCAAAAAAATATTGTTGCCTTATTATTATATAGCAATTTTTAAAGGAAAATATAGGCCTGTTTTATAACTTACTTATTGGTAAAGACATAACAATCAGCAAAGGTGCAATAACGAAAGTTGCAGGCATCTTAAGCTAAATTGTCAAACAATAAAAGCCAATTAAATAAATAAATAAATAAATTAATTAAATGAAAAATAATGTAGGTACACACAGTCGCCTAACTGGGCAGAACGTAAAAGGTATGCAACACAAAAGCACTGGATATTTAGGTTATTATATGCTCCATCCACATCGAGCTGAGTTTCTTTATTGAAAAAATACGTGCTTTGACGAGTAAAATAAATCATATCTAAATTCAAGTTTGTTTTTCATTCTCAGTCTGTTGATGCCGGCTGCGGAGAAACGCGCTCTTTGAGGTGCGCAGCTCCCTACATAAATACTGCCTTTCTTTAGAAGTTGCTAAGCGATCATGTTTGTTAAATCATTTTGTATTTTGGGATGGCTATTTTGACGAGGCCGCGTTCACTTATCATAGTTTTAGTGTGGGACTTATGCATAACTGCATTATGTAAGTGATTTTTTATTTATTTTTACGAATAATATATAACTCCCTTAACTCTTATTTGCTTAACCAAATTATTTAGCCTTAATTATGCGTGCATGTTGTTCTTTTATTATATTTATATAGGCTATTATATAATTTAAAGTAATGTATTAATATAATCAATTTATAAATGATTGCAAAATTAAGATGTGTTCTTCCAGAACTGTATACTGTTCATTATAAAATAACCCAACAGACTACTCAGATCATTAGAATCAAGTCAGTTAGAGATAACAAAAGTTGACTCAAAACAAGGTTCGTCAGCGATAAGAAATATGCCACCTGAAGCCGCAGGCATCAGATGCTCTTTAATATAAGCTACTTTTACATCCAGATTAAAAACACAACTAGTCGTTCATTTGTCTTCCTTTTCCTTCCGTTGCACATTTGATTTCCTATTTATTGTTATTTTCTATTCTTAAGTATGTGTGATTTAAAAGAATTAACGCTTTTTGAAGATCTCTTTTGCATATCCTTCTTTTTTTGTAATTTATATAAATCACCATTAACTGTTTGAAATGTGCTATATAAATAAACTTGCATTGCCTGTATGTATGTAAATCATTAAATGGACGCCAATTGACAACAAGCCTACCCCAATTCTAAATGTACCGCAAACTCTTAATTTGATTGAAAATAGATGCCCTTACGATCTGATGTGAGATGTGCAAAAAGAGGCAAAGTATTCGATGAGCGCTCTTACGCGCCACCCCACTAGAATGAATGCGCAAACAAAGTCGTTTTTCATCGTGACTTCAGTCAACATGGCAGGCTCGATCCCTATAACATTACCAGTTACGCAGCATTTGTTAAAGCGTATTATTCAGCGCCGCCGCTCCCACCAGGCGCATCTGTGCGTAGGGGCACCAAAAATAGCCTAATATTTTTTTTTATCTAATGTTATTTCATTAGGATATAGAAAAATCATAATGGAATTATGCTTAGAGCACCAAAATGGCTAGCAGCGGCACCGGTATTTCTTGTACAAAGGAATTGTTAAGCAACTTAAAGTAGGCTATTTAGCATTACAATGACTGATCGCCGTTTCAATGTAATATTTACATTGAAACGGCGCTTCAGAGCCGCAAATTAGGACAGTCAGGCACAAGAACAGTTTCTTCCCCCAGGCTATCTACCTCATGAACAGTTAAATGTTCCCCACTTATGCAATAAAAATGTGCAATATCCTTATATTTATTGTTACCCCTCCAGTACATCCCTGCATCTACTTAATCCTATCTCATTATAATTTCTAGCACAATTGTTAATACACTTATTTATTTGCCTATTTCTTGTCTGTGTGTTGTTGTCTCTGTGTACTGGAAGGTTATGTCACAAAAACAAATTCCTTGTATGTGCAAGCATACTTGGCAATAAAGCTCTTTCTGATTCTGATTCTGATATTTATATCATTGTTGTTGTTATAAGTGCCCTTAACAGACAATAACAAGACAAGGAAGTTTTGCTTTTTATACTTCGTTGTCGCAGCACCACAACATCATACACGAGCTTGAGGTTTAGAAGTTAACTTAGTTTTTTGCCTTTCACACCAAGAACAATCAAAATTTGAATTTGTCAGCATCATTACTCCAGTCTTCAGTTTCACATGATCCTTCAGAAATTATTTTAATATAGCAATTATTAATAATGGCTCATATGATCAATTTTTAACATCTATTTTTATATTCCTGTGCAATTCAGCATACTAGAATTGCACTCTGTACTGCTCACTTGCACACCAGGAATATTTAACTGAATGCTCATTTGCACTAATGGACCACTTCCATAACTGCATTAACCTATCTACTGAACTGTAATTCTATTAACTGCATCTACTCATCTACTGAACTGTAATTCTATTAACTGCATCTACTCATCAATTGCACTATAACTTCAATAACTGCATTAACTAACCAACTGCATGGTAACTCTATTAATTGCATCTACTCATCAATTGCACTGTAACTTCAGTAACTGCATTAACTAATCTACTGCTCTGTAACCTTATTAACTGAATCTACTCATCAATTGCACTGTAACTTCAGTAACTGCATTAACTAATCTACTGCTCTGTAACCTTATTAACTGCATCTACTCATCAATTGCACTGTAACTTCAGTGACTGCATTAACTAATCTACTGCTCTGTAACCTTATTAACTGCATTAACTCATCTTCTGGACTGCAACCTATTAACTGCATTAACTCATATACTGCACCGTAACTTTAATAACTGCAACTTCAACAACTGCATTAACTCACCTATTGCACTGCAACTTTAACAGCCAATGTCAATAATTTATGCATACTTAAATCACTTGCACTATTTTAGACTAAATTAATATCTGTTCATATCCACCTGTACATTAATGTTCATAGTATATAGCCATCTGTATATATTGTTCATAGTATATACCTACTGTCATATTTTCATAGAACACACCTACTGCAAAATATTTTTATAGTCCATGCCCACTATATTCTCTCATATTGTATTCTGTATTGTATCACTGTATATCCTGCACTTGCTAACTGCACTTCTGGTTAGACCTAAACTACATTTCGTTACACTGTACTTGTATATGTGTAATGACAATAAAGTTGAATCTAATCTAATCATCTAATCTAATCTTTATGGAGAATCACGTGACACTGAACATAACGATGCTGAACATTTTTGATAACGTATCACATATTAATATAGACAACTGTTATAACAATGAACTTTTTATTACAGCCTCAACTAGCAGAATAAAATGTACTACATAGGCTAAACTCAAACCTCAATTAGCACCATGTAAAATAAACAATATTACGCCTTTCCAAAGCCTATGGAGCCTTTTGTGGCAAGCTACAACAGCCACAGTAGCAGACTTAGCCCGCAGCTATTGCATGCATAAAGGCCCGTAGGCTTGTAATAAGCGTTTCTTGTCATTTAATAAGTTGCCAGCAACAGGTAGTGTTCCAACATTTAAAAACACGACTCAATAGAACAATTCAAAAGGAATGAAGAATATGGTCGGACCGCGGAGTCGAACTCCAATCGTTAAAAGTGATAAAGTTCCGCTGCTGTGTACGCAGTCCACTACGCCACCGTGGATGACAAGCATTACGAGCTCGAAGTCACATAAACCCACAAAGTGTCACGAACGTGCTCGATCAAAAGACTATTATAAACGAAAAGGAGGATAAACGCGCTCAATGGAAAAATATCACATGATGAAAGTCTAAGCATTATTCGCAATAAAGTTAAAAACAGGAACACTTATTCAGATCGACATTCTACTACACATGTCTTTGTGTTCATTGGAGGGGCTGGACTGTGTAGAAAAGGCGGGGCTGATTTTAATATTATAAAAAACGCCGCTTTTTACGGCGTCTTTGTTACACGGAAGCGCCGTAATTTACGGCGTAATATGGAAGTTCAAACGGCGAAATGAACGGCGTTTCGCATTGCATTTAAAACGCCGTAATTTACGGCGTCTGTACGTCTTAAACGCCGTAATTTACGGCGTCTGTACGTCTTAAACGCCGTAATTTACGGCGTCTGTACGTCTTAAACGCCGTAAAAGCAGGCGTCATCTGAACACCAGGCGTCTGGTTGATGGCGAAATATGACCCAAACGGCTTTCCATAGCCTCGCTGTCGCGAGAGTTTTTGGGCACACGTCAGCATGAGGTCAGAGCAAGGCGGACGTAACTCGGACACTTTTCTAACCGGCATGCATCTCACGGTGATCACCGGTGATCGGTTCTGCGCAGATTTTGTTCATCTCAAACAAGCCCAAAGTCAGCTAGGATACGTCACACTCGTGACGAAGAGGGTGAAAGGTCAGAGCGTCATCTGGTCACACACGCTCAGCATCATGACAACATTGCGAGCTTTTACATGCGATGATCTGTTTAAATTCAATAATATGTAAGTTTAATTTATGTCTTATTATTATAAAAACACTCACAAAAACGCGCTAAACAGATACCGTGGTGACCGCGTTAAAACCGTCGGTAATGCGCGATATCTACACTCCGATGTACTCCAGAAAATACCATGGTAACGTTAAAATACAGTTTTAATTTTCTAGTTCAGACTTAATATTATTTATTGTTTTAGTCACATACTGTTGAGCTAGAGTTCGTGTTTAAGATGTTGTTTTGACAGCCTTTGCAAGCTTACACCAACACGCAAAAGTAATGCTGTCTTTTAAAGTCCCACCTAAATAAATATGCAATTGTTTTAATATCTTTTTTTTTGTTAGGGATTCATTCAATGTGTGTTTACAAAATGGTCAAACCACGGTGCTTAGAAAACATGGCACAACTAGCATGTTAGCTGCAGTTTTGTTTGCGGCATCAAATGCTTTGTTTACCTCTGAAAACGAATTCACACATAACATATGAATTAAGATGTTATAATGTCTGGGTTTCCGTATGCAAATGTTGTTAAATAACCCGATTAAACTAAAATGTGGGGTTTATTTTGCATTATGTCATGCATGTTTGTGATATGAAACACGTGTGTATGTGTGCGATCATATTTACCATGGCATGTTTTTTATCCCACAGTAATCTGGACCCTTTTACAGAGACTGTATCCTTTGGCATCAGAAAATGAAGATAAAGTCAGATAAATATCTGTTAATATAGTCTTCGTAATGGTTTTAAAACAATATGTTTCTTTGTATGCAATACAGTTTAATGATAACAAGACTCGCACAATGATCACCGACAAAAAGTGCACAAGTATCCATTAATAAAGTTAGAAGGAAAACGATATCATCTCTCAACACAAGCTGATCAAACAGCCTGGCCGATATATCGCTCTATCAGTAGTCTGTATGAGACATATAGGGCTGTCATACATGATTCCGTGTTTCTCCTTCACTTGTGTTTATTGTACAGTATGGCATCCCATTTTACCTGCAGTATCTGGCTCACTGGCCCGAGTATTTTATAGTAGCAGAAGCTCCGGGCGGTGAACTGATGGGCTACAGTGAGTAAAATATATGTCATCTCATCTCTGGTAACCGGATAATCTGTTTATTTTGTGAGCCTTTGTAATCCTCTCATCTTTTACTTATCTTTCATGATGTTGACATGATGAACGGTCATATGAGGTCTTTGTAACCCATGTTAACTTTCACCTGTAGTCATGGGGAAAGCAGAAGGGTCCGTCGCCAGGGAGGAGTGGCACGGTCACGTGACGGCTCTTTCTGTGGCACCAGAGTTCAGACGACTGGGTCTAGCTGCTAAACTCATGGACATGTTAGAGGAGATCTCGGAAAGGTGAAACTCAGCTGTGCACCTCTCGTTGGTCATGACCTGTGAATAAAAGCAGCCTCATCTCTGAGAACAGCTCTGTTCTAAAAGAGTTCTGTTTTCTCATCAGGAAGGGTGGCTTCTTTGTCGACCTCTTTGTGCGAGTCTCCAATCAAGTCGCTGTGAATATGTACAAACAGCTCGGCTACAGCGTCTACAGAACGGTTATAGAATATTACTCCGCCAGTAACGGGGAACCAGACGAAGATGCTTATGGTAAAGTTTACGTTTGCTTTCTAGTAGCATCGCTTTAATAAAAGCAAGTATTGTTGAAATTTAATTTGTGGATATCTGTGAATAAACGAAATCTTTTCACTTCACAGATATGAGGAAGGCTTTATCAAGAGACACAGAGAAGAAATCTGTAATCCCTCTCCCTCATCCTGTCCGACCGGAAGACATCGAATAACATTAACATGTGACTCTCTGATTTGATCACAAATTTGCTTTCGTCATGTGATCACAAGACTTTAGCTGAGCTCAGAGTTTCTATCGCTTGTGTATCAAAGAGTCACTGCTCTGAATGAACTTTTCAAATTGTTTTATGTTTGGATAATAACACTGAAAATAAAGGACTTCAGAATTGTAGACACATTTAATAAAGAGGTCCAACTGAAAAACTGACTGATGTGATTGTATTTCTCTTAAAAACAATCTACTGTAACATCTGATGATGTCATACCCGACAAATGTTTTGCTGAAATCTCTTCTGCTGAGAGGCTGAATAACAGATAACAGACGGACGTTAAACAATCACCGTTGAGAATCATCAGTTTCAACACGTGGCTTTGTATTTACAAAAGAAAATGCATTTCAGATACAAGCGAAAGCTTATTGGTTGTGAAAAAAGGTTACCAGTCAATGCGAGTCACTGAGACTGTGAAAGGGATAGTTTTCCCCCAAATAAAAACTCTGTCATGATTTATTCACCCTTATGTGGTTGAAAACCTGCATGTGACTTTCCTATGTGCAACACAAAAGAAGATATTTTGAGAAAGGTCTCAGTTAGTGGTTTTGTGTTTCAGTGTTGTTTGGTTACCAGCGTTCTTCAAAATATCTTCTTTTGAGCTCTGCTAAAAAAAAAAGAGAGATACAGGTTTGGGAATGACAGTGTGAAATATCACTAACACCCAGACACTTCCGAGTAAATTAACCTTTGCCCAAAATTAGCTAGAGAGACCCCAGCCTAAAATATTGACTGACACAAACGCATTTGGTTCTCACCTTTATTTTGTTACAAAAGAAAAGACAAAACAAAACAGAGAAATAACGCATTCGATTCCACCGCAGCGGTTCAGTCTTTGTCTGCATCTGTCTTGGTTTGTTCCTTCTCTTCCTCGCTCTTACTGCTGGAGCTGCTGCTGCTCTCGTCCTCATCATCACGATCATCAATCTCCTTCTGTCTGCTGTCAGTAGGGTCCTGCTCCTCTGCTTCAGAGTTCTCCTGCGGTTCTCCTGCGTGAGGAGGAACATTCTGTTCTCCCTCTTCTTCTTCCTCCTCCTCCTCCACTTCCTCCTCCTCCTGTTGTTGTTGCTGTTTCTTCCACATCTTGGCCATGGCCAGCAGTTTGAGATTGGGCTGGTTGGCAGCATCTTCAGGGAAGATGTAATCGTAGTATTCCTCCCACCCTGCATCCGACTGAACACGTGACAGATAGTAAGGAGGTGTTAAAATGATGATTTCTTTCAGATTATTATCTATTCGCTAGATTCTCAATAGAAGTACATAAAAATAGGTGACCTTTGAAATACAACATCTCAAGAAGTCCACACTTGGTCAAAATCTCATAAGTTACCTCTTTACATTACTGCAGGAATATAAATATTAGAGCTGAAACTGAATTTTTGTAAGAATTCACTAAGCCTGCGATGCGTTTCACGATACTGATCTCACGATCAGATTCATTCACGATTTATGAGACAAATTAGAAATGAACAACTGCCCTTTTATTATTTCTCAAATGCTGCACATTTCTTTTAAAATAAAAATGTCAAAACAAAATTTGATGTCAAAACTAAACGAGCTATTTTAAAACAAATTCAAATTTATTTTAAAATGAATTTATTAATAAAAATAAATAAAATAAACTATTTAAAATAAACAAACTTAGACTTTGTCTGTTCTTTTCTAGGACTTTTTTACAAACACAGCGGCTCCTGCTGCTGCTTCAAAACATGTACTTTGATAACATATCAACCAGCTTGAATCGACACATTATAATCAACCTGCTCAGGGTGAATCGTTACATCCCAAATAGTTGGAGATCAGAAGATGTAAAATCTTACCCCATCCTCGGCTGTGATCTTTCTCCTCTTCTTCACCTTCTCAGGCAGAAGTTTCCTTACTCTTTCCTTGTTGGTAAACGTTCCGAACTCCTCCTCGAAGTCTCTCCAGGACTCCAGGAGCATCAAACGTTCCTCTTTCTCCTCACAGCTCTGCAGACCCTTATTGGCCTCCTCATAGACCTGTCGGCATCTCTGCAGACGCTCATCAGTGTCAATGGACAGCTCGAACTGAGAATAACTGATCCAAACCTGCAGACACAAACCACATAAATCTGATTAATATTTGAGATGGTCTGAAGTGACTACAGCATCATATTATAGAGATTTGACAGTAATGGCACATAGTGTATAAGAATGTAGTTGTTTTTGCTTGAAAATGATAACATGATGGTTTATACAGCAAACATGCATGTGGTAAAATTTTGATAAATTCTTTTATCAGATAATCTGGATCTTAAATGCAATCCAGAAGATAATATCAAATTAACAATGATTATGAAATATTTATAAAGCAATTCACTGTTATAAAACTGTAGAGTCATGACGGTGGTTGTCGTCTTACCTTGACATGCTGTGTGCGCTGTAACAGTCTCTTATAAAGGCCACGTGTGTTGTCATATTCTTCTTGTTCGATCTCAAAGTCAATGTACGATTTCCAGAGCACCTAAAGTACAAACACAGTTAAGAAGCTTCTCATATTGTTTTGTCCAAATCCGACTCTAAAAGTGGTCCCACAGATACACAAACACAACACTATCTAGAACAAAACCGAAGTGAGCGAGCTAGAAGGTTGAGCCTGACCTCCGGCATGTCTAATCGTGGTTGTCCTATGGCCAGCTCAAATATGGCTCTGGCCCGGTCTGTATCACCCAGGATCGCCTCCAGTTCTGCAAACTTGATCCAGGTGGTGCAGTTCTCTGGACTGAACTCCAGGTACTTCTCATAGAGCTTCCGGCAGCGGTCGAACTCTCTCAACTGGAGCTCCAGCTCGATGTAGCCCTTGAACAGTTTGTTTTTGGGACACTTCCCGATGGCTGTGCCCTGAAACAAGAGAAGCCAGAAGTTCAAGACACGCATCACTCGCAAATACAAAGTATTTTAGAGATTTGTGAGGATTATTAGTCGATTCTGGATCACTTACCAAGCCGCGTCTTGCATTCTGCAAGTTCTTCTGTCGGATTTCAAACTGCCCGTAGAAGAGCCAAATCTTGGCGAACGTGAACTGTATACAGAAAGCAGTACGATTATTATAAATAATGACAATGTTTCCGTATTTTGGGAAAAAAACGCTTTAAGCAGCATAACAAAACTTATTGACCTTCTTGTGTGGCATAAGCTCCAAGCAGGCCTGGTACACCTGCCGTGTTTTCTCAGGGTCCTAAACAAAACATCAAACACCATTAAAACAAACACTTGCACAGAGTAATACTGACGAATGACAACTGAATGAACCCTGCAGGTCGCTGATGTCTGCCTTACCTTGACCTCCAGCTCCTCATAGAGAGCGTAGTTTATCCACAGGTAGATGTAGCGTCTCCAGTGTCTCTTTTCTTGGATGGGCGGAGTGTTGGCAATGGCCCTCTCATAAACTTCTCGAACGGTCTCTGCGTCAGTGTCGCTCTCCACCAGACGCAGATAATCAAACCAGGCATCATAATTATGTGGGTTCGCCTGTGCAGGAGAAAATTATGTCGATGGGATTTGATATAGAGCGTCTTCGCAAAAAACTGCAAGATTTACTGTATGGTTGAGTCATCGAACACTGCATGAAAGGGCAGCCTCTGAAGATTGTACCTACCTTGACCTCTTCTTCATACTGAAATCTTCTTTTGCTGACAATCACATCCTCTATTCCTCTCCTGTCTCCAAACCTCTTTTCAAACACTGTGTAATTCTTAAACAGTTCCTGGGCCTGTTGTTTGGGGATTCGGTCCAAAGAGTATTTATAGATGACCCGAACTCTCTCAAACTGAAAGACACAAAGGTAACATGTGAGGAGGAAATGAGAGCTTGATCTTGTATTTGTTAAGAACCGTGAACGCAAGTCGAACCTCTTTCTGCTTCTCTTCAAATCTGGCAAAAGCCACATAGAGGCCCTCGCTGATATGATCTTCACCGAAAAACTCCACCGCTCTCTCGAACACTTTCCTCCCGCGAGCGATGTAGCCGTGCTTGTCCTCAAAGTTAGCGTACTTGATCCAGTTCTTTACTTCGGGATGGACCATGACGAGTGCTCGGGCGTTAAGGAACATAACTAGTGATGCTTAACTTACAAGCGGGACACATTGCAAACATGTGTAATAAAGCTGAGGCGGCTGAATTAAAGGATATAATTTTCATAAATGCTGCGAGCCTTGTCCACCTCCTTATAACGCAGCTCAAAGTTGATGTAGGAATGCCAGGCCTGTTCTTCCGGCTCCCACTCCATCCATCTCTCAAACACCTGCCTGCAGCCCGCAATGTTCCCCAGCATCTCCTCCATATATGTGTACTTGTACCTGGAAGACAAATGCAAATTAAGCTCTGACCTTTTTCTGTGAATCTCCTAGAAGCCAGGAAGAAGGACCGTACCAGAACTGATTGACACGAGGCAGGATGGTAATGGCTCTGTCCCAGATGTTGCGAGCGTGATTCACCTGCCGGCTCTTCATCTCCATCTCGGCATACTTCAGCCACAGCGGGATACTCCTGTGATCTACGTCCAACGCTCGCTCGTAGATCGAACGAGCTCTGTGTTGGAAAGAGAATATTTAAACAAAATTCCCTACGGTTTATGAGATTCATATAGAGATTTATGTAAAAGCGGACCTTTGGACTTCTTTCAGGCTCTCCTCCCATTGTGCGTATTTGATCCAGTTACTGATAACTGTTCTGTTCTTCCTGATGTTGTCCTCAAACCCCTAAAGAGAGTGGAGAGACGGAAAAAATATCAAAATACACTGTCAAATCCTCAAGACAAAAACTTCTTATGATAAACAAGTAAATAGCGACAGAAGATTTAGCATCAAGGAAAACTTAGGTTAACAAATGTAAACGTTTGTGTCTCGCAGGTGCCCGTTTACTTGAATGTGTTTCTATGGCAATCTTGACCGGTCCAATATGGCGGCGCCGTTGACCGACGGTGAGCGGTCACTGCGTTGTCTCGGATCACCGCGTGCTACAGTACGTCTTTATATATTGTGTTATACATTGATCACATTAGACACATCTCATACCTTCCTCTTCTTCAGTTTATAATCGTTGAGTTCTTCTTGATCGGTGATCTTCTGTTTGGGCGGAGGAGGCAGTAACTCTAGTTCTCTTTCTTTAGCCTCCCTGAGCAGCTGCTCTGCGGTGATCTGCACCTCTGCCGGGGCTTTATTCTTCACCTGAACACAAAAACAGACGCATTACAATAATATTCAACTCATTTGATAAAAACGTGACGGGTTGTAAATGAAAACAGCAGCTCGACGTTTGTTGACATGCTAACGCTAACTCGCAAACTCATTTCATTACCTTAGCCACTTTAGGGATCCTCTGTTTGCCCGCCGCAGTGGACGCCATGATTTCTAAATCCTAAAACGTTATTATAACGCGACTCTTGTTGGTATTTTGTAAGTCTTCGCTGTTTAACAAAAAGCTAAAGGGTTAGCTACGTCTCACTGCCGTGTGTCGCGCGGCGCGTATTCGGTGACGCATTCAGTGTGCGCAGTGCTGCGCACTGCATCATCCGCACCCGCCCGTCACTATGGTTACTGGACGCTTGCTAACAGCATTCACCTGAGTAATCGCCATTTAACGTTTCGAAACGAGAAACGTTGGGTTTAATCGATCGAAAGGTTTGTTTGTTTAATTCCTTAGCGCGTAATATCATTAACATAGACATAAAGCCTTTAATACCGCGTGGTTTTGCTCATTGAAAAATAATTATTTGATTAAAAAAACACGATATTGCGTCGTTAAAACTCAAGAAACTGTTGGGAACGCCTGCTGTTTCATTTTAAAATATTTTAGGACATAATATTACCAATTAAATGATGTTCTGCAATGCAAACTGTTTATTGTTTACAGAAGTGTCGTGCATCATAGTAGAAACCAACATTAATGTTGCGTTTTGTTTAGTTTTAACATGAGCACCATCACGTCATCAGCGGGACAAGTTGAAAGTGTGACTGTGAGAAGAACAGAGTCCTCAGATGCTCAGGAGATCAATAATCTGATCAATCCGTCCACCGTTGCTGTGTTTGGCAGAGTCAATGTTATTCACCTCCTGTAAGTTCAGCAATATGTGTATTTTATCATTTACTTGCCTTTATGTTGTAATAAACACAAAGCACGTGTTGAAAGTGTGCACTGGTCACACATTTTCATGCAATTGTAATAATAGGGACTGGAGCACCATTGAAGTATTATTATTACGTCATGGGTCCACTGGGTGGCGCTTCGTGAACAACCGTGCTCGGAAAAAAATAGATGCTCGTTCATGTATTAGAATAAACGTTAATGTGCTTTGGTTAAATGAAAGAAACTGCACTGAGATATTTTATTTTATTTAACACTGAGATGTTCCCACGTTTAAATAAGATGCTGTAATATGTAAAATGTATGCTTTAAGTTCAAGCAGGAAAAAAAACGCTTAATTTACTTGAAATGTTACTCGTGTTCTTAATCGTTTACCTTCTAAATAAAGTGACAAATATTGCACATTTTATTTTCATGTATCGTGATGTATCGTTATAGGATTGCCAAGTGATAAAATTAAGTATTTTAGGAAGACATTTTAGAAAACATTCAAGCAGGGACACGTTCAAAACTAAAGGCAGTAGTCACAAAACAGGTTTTTCTGTGTTATTGCAGGGAGAAAGCAAATCTGGCCGTGACACTGAGCAACAGTAAGGATAAAGTACTCGCTCATGCATCCTTCTCTGACCACCCCATGGAAGAGCTGGTGGATCAGGCATGCTGGGAGAATGTATTTCTCCAACTCGACAATGGCCAAACAATGACTGTAGGCAAATGAAACACAATGGCACTGTTTCACAGACAGTCCCAGACTAAAATGAATGTTTCAACTGACTTCAAATATATCTTAAAATATATCAGTGCCATTGTTTTGTCTCAAGATGCAGACCAGTAATATCTTTTTATAAATGTCGGTGTCTGTGAAACCGGGCTAATGTCTATTATATTCAATATGACACATCTATCTGATGGTCATTTTTATTTCCTCCAGCCTCTGAACACGCTCTTTTTGCGTCTCTTTGTTGCCCTGCCTAGCTTCTCTATAGGGGGAGCTAAAGAGATAGTCAGGTAATGGAGACGACTTTCTTTTGGACATTTTCTCTTTTTGATATGTATGTGTTTATTTGTTTAAATATGCTGACTTATAGTGTATAAATATGTTGCAATTTTAGGCTTAGAGTAAGGTTCGGATTTTGCATCCCAATTGTCACAAAATATTTTGGCAAAACACTAAATTGAATTTGCTCCTCAAAAGGCACATTTTCTTTCCTTAATATTTGTTTATATTTTCTTTTACTTTTTGATTGAAATAAAACTAAAAACTGTGATATTCATTGAGGATTATTATTGTTCTTTTCTGTTTCATGTGAACCCACAGTTTGTTCTTTGATTTCGATCATAATTTCCTCAAAATAAGACAGACTTTTCTTGTGATCTGGTTAGAGTGCATCTGGATCTTGTTTTCTGAACCACACAAATTGTATTGACTGTATAGCAATGTCTTCCCGCTTCCATTCAATCATGTTCTATTGAATCTCCAAACCTCGTGATCATAGTTTTATTTCCATCCAATGCAACCTTTAGAACCGTCTTCAATGCCCTCGTGGATCTGGAACACATCTGCCTCATGACTCCCTACAGCGGCTCACTCGGTAAGAAAATGCAATTACATTTTCAATACATTTATTTGATCATTTTCAATATACTGTATACGTTTAAAATTTTGCAACGCTCTGTCCAGAAGCAGGACTAGAGAAGATCTTTGATCCTCTGCCGTGTCTCAAGGAGGACATTCAAAGTTCAGTTTATGTTTGTCATCGACACAATCACTGTCCACGGCTGCATATCCGCAGAGCCAGGTTTAATCCGTTTTTTATTTAATATATAAAATACACAAACATGAGTATAATACACTGTTTTAGCTCTACAGTGTTTTCAGTTCATCATATTAAAATTCAATGTTTTCCAGAGTCGAGGATCATGATGACATCATGCAGATATTTGGGGATCAGATCGAGTCACTGGTGGAAAGCCACGGGCCGTATTTTCTGTCTGAGCTCATTGAGTCTCAGGTCGAGGAGAATCACACTGTCGTCTGTGAGGTCGGTCATGTCCATCAAGATTCCTTAAAAGTTCAAACGTGTGTACAAATGAACACATATGTTGCTCTTTCATCGATCAGAGATACAAATGGAGTTCTTAGTTATGTATTATTACTTTTTATTATCAACTTTTTAAGTTGTTTTCTTTCTAGACAGCAGTATATACATTTCTATTAGTAGCCTGCGTGTGCTCCCTAGCTTTTGAACCCACAACCTCTGCACTCATATCTATTTTCTTTCTACCGTTGTACACGAAAGTATATTCTGCTCGTAATTTTGTGGTTGACATGACAAACTTTCAGTATTCACGTTCGTTGTGTGCTATAAAGAACAGTGTCAACATTCTTCCCAATCTTCCGTATGAGACTGAATGTCAATGACATTATTGTGAGTGAATGACAACAGAATGTATGTATTCTGAAGGCCTTTGTAAAAGCCGGACAGAAATTGTGTTAGTTGGTGTTTTCTCAGAAATGACGGGGTGACAGATCGCCCTCTTCCTCCCCTGCGGCGCATGCTGACATGTGTTTATGCGACATATGGCAGATGAGGGCTCATGACATACTCACAGTGCACATATTGTGTCCAGACATCTGTAGCGGTTTTGCCTTTTGTCTAAATGTCCGCAGAACGTTCTTTTCCAAAATTCATAAATTATTACAGAGGCCTTTACAGTCGTGTTTTAAGACTTTTCACTTTGTAACATGTAATTCCCATCTCCTAACTTGACATGTGCAATAGTGATGCGTGTTTCTATATGTGTGTGTATGCGCAGGCTGAAGGGTGTGTCGTGGGGTTTGTCAGCGTGAGTGATCACATTGACCTGAAGCTTCTAAACGCATGCTTTGAGCTTGGAGCATTTGAAGAACTGAGAAAGACGAAGTCAGTGGATCAAACAGTCAAACCAGAGGAGGAAAACCTCGCCTCGTGTGTTTCTGTGGAGGTGATGCTTACATCACTACTGCTTTAGTACATACTAAAAAACATCCCACGCTTCTTGTGCTCAATTCGTACAGTTTAAGTGAACGGATTTTTTGTCTGCCGGATAGGAGGATAAAAAAATGGAACACACTTGCCATGGCCTATTATGCCTACTCCTTTACAACAAAAGTAGCTTTTGCCGTGCATGTGTGTTAGATGATGTGCCAGTCATTTGACTAAGCAAACAGACATTTACAGGGTGAATTGGATCCAGGAGAAGAGACACAAGGTGGAGACCCGTCTGACGGATCCCAGGTCTTAACATTTATCTTTCTTATGTTGCCCCGAACTCTAGGAATCTCTTGTGATGTGGTGAAGCATCTCATGTTTTGGTTTATTTATTGTTTTTCTAATTAGCCAGAGAATGCTGAGTTAAGAGACACGACCTCCTGCGAGGATTCGGAACCGGACCGATCTCATAACGCATTCTGCATTCAGCTCTTTACCATGGAAAAGAGGTTTGAAATGAGGTGAGGTGAGTACTGAGTACTGCGTGGGGTTCAGAACACAAATGTATCTTTTATATTTACGCAGTGACTACAAAAACGAATGAATAATGATGATTTTATCAAGCAGCATCTCATGCTTTTAGAAGGACTTTACTCTGACTCTGAGCTCTTATAGAGGGTTTCAAAGTGAAACATGTCATGATCCGGTCCTTCCTGTCCGGAGTTCTCGAGCCTTTTGGACGGGGTCGTGACAGTCCCATGTCTTGTGTGGAGACTGTCTAGTTCTTGTTTGCCCCTTGCAGGAAGAGTTTGTTTGCAGTTTAGGCCACCCTAATGTCCTGGTTTGTTTTCTGTTTGCCCCCTCGTGGGTTTCTTGTTTTGTTTAATAAAAGTATTTTATTTAACCCTTTAACTGTCTGGGTTCTGCCTGAAAATCCTGACAGTGGGTTGCAGTTAACTTCCGGTACACATTCACAAACAACGGAGCGCCTGTAGATTATTTCTGATAACAAGCCAAAGAAACCCAGAAGAACTGTTACTTGGCTAAACTTGACTGTCCAATATTTTGAATTTAGATACTGAGCTCAACCTCTGGATGTCAGCGTACCACACGGTTTCTTTAAATGCGTCAGAACTACAGGACCCATTCAACGAATTGTTGAATTAAATGAACAAGTAGCAAAATTCAACAAATCGTATAATTAATACAATTATTATACAATAAAATAAGGATACAGAGTAATATTAAAATAAATAAAAGACAGTTATATTATTAGACACTTGCCAAACATAAACCAGAAGTTAACTGAGGGTCAGGCGCGACCTGAAATAGTCTGTAGACAGTTTTCCTTATTAGTTATCCGTTTCATTTAAGAATTTTTTTTATTAATCGTATATATTTATCCTAACAGTCCAGAATAAACGTTTGAATGTTGGTTTATGTTGAATGTTTACCAGGACTGTAAGCATCATTATATGGACCTCAGAAAAAAAACCCACAAAGCTTTAAAATATGTTTAAATAGCTATAAAGAAAGGGGTTCAGGTCTAAGCTGAAGGTCTGCGGAGCTCCGGTTGCTGTAGATGTCTGAATGTTATTTGGCTCCTGCTGATGGGCTCTCTGTGTCACATTATTGGGCAGCTGTTGTGGAATATGGAGTCCTGTCGCTCCCCACAGAGTATGAACATGTAATTAATGAGGAAAATGCTTAAAGTGACAGCGAGACCAACAAGACCACATTCTCTCCCTACCGGCCAACACCAACAGATGACGTTTCCAAACACTTCTCTTGTTGTCTTGTTTCTTCCAAAGATCAGCAGACCTCCTGCCGTACCTGTTTACACTTTATCCTGTGAGTATGTTATGTTGTTTGTTGAGTTATCCAGAATGCATTGGGTTTTAGGTTTGAGAAAAGCAGGAACATATGATGTGTGTGGTAGAAAATGGAGACAACCAAACCTTAAGATATGAAGCGTTCAGATGCAAAACCGTCTTAATCCAGATTGAATCCAGTAGATGTGGTGTTTGATTCGAGCGGGTTTTGAAACAAAAATATTTGAGGAAGTAATACTACGTGTGAAGAGCATTCACTCAATATCCTAATCTCATTTTTGACTAAGGTGTCGTAGAGGGTTTTGCATCTGAAATGCAAACTACAGCTTATAGGAAATATAGTTTTTATTCTTATATACAAAACCATTGCATGGAAAACCATTGTGGTGAAAAAAAGGTTCTTTGGATTATATAAGAAGTAGAAACGAGATTGTTCTTTAAAGAACCTTTGGCTGGTTCTTTGTGGGACCAAAAATGGTTCTTCAATAGCATCGCTGTGAAGTGTACATTTTGAAGACTGTATGTGATATAATGTGTTGTGTTGTACAGGATCGAGAATACTGTGTCATCTCTGTACCCAAACCGGCTCCAGAATTCCCTCTGCTTCAGTCGTTCTTCAGAATCATTCCCCGTGAGAACAGCACATTCCCACACGAGCTGTGCCTGTGCCATCGCTGGGGGCTGCTCAGGTACGCGCATGCACACATCATACCCAAAATATCAAATCAATGATTATGGGTCAGTTAAATGTGTTTTCTCTCTCCGTCAGGACCCTGGAAGTGCGCGTCGCCATGTCAGATGATATCCCAGCGGTCCAGAGTCTGACAAAAGGTCTAAAGCAGGAGAAATCCATCGTTGATGACCTGGATCTATTTCTGCAGGCCCGAAAAGACGCGGTCTGTCACCGCTTATATTCTTATACACTTTTGGACACCAGATACAAGCGAATGAATGCATCTTGTAATCTCTTATTCGCAGGATGGGGTGGCTCTCCAGGCTTTCGTGTTTCAGGTGCAGGGTCAGATTGTTGGTTTGATGATCATCAGAAATGAAGAGGTAAAGTCAACGTTAAACTCGTCACCATGTTGCCTCGCCACAAATGCTTTGCTACATCTTTCTGTTCTCACGTTGCAGGACATTGAGTTTATTCAAGCCAACTTTGACGTCGAGCGGTTTATGTATTTTAGCCATCACCAGCGAGAGGAACACGGCCGCCTGTGTCACTTCGTCCTCAACCCAATATTCCAGCACCACGGCAAGCATTTCTTTAAAGAGGCGCTTCGCTTGGCACACAAGACCTGCCTTTATTACCCTCTCTACCTGTCCCTGCACAGCCATGAGGTGGGCAAAACTTGAGGAACTGTGAAAAGAAGATATTTTGAGAAATGTCTCGGTGCTTTTGTGTTCATGCAATGGAAGTCAATGGGGTTCGGTGTTGTTTGATCATCAACATTCTTCGAAACGAAATACAGTCATACAGGTTTGGAATGACATCAGGGTGGACAAATGACGAAATTAATGGTGGACATTAAACTAAATGGATTTCTTCGATGTACGTCTTTGTTAGTGGCTAGCTGAAACTGTTTTAATTTCTTTATTTTCCTCCTGTGCTTTCAGAATGTCAGTTCTCGCTCTCTGGCAGCCGTGCTGAACTTCATGGTGCCCGTGAGCCCAAGACGGCAGATCATCTACCCGCTGGAGGAGCTGGGCATCAACGCACCGTCCCAGCACATCACCAGACAACAGGTCAGACAGAAATCTGCAGGTCCTCCTGCGTGAAAAGATGTGGAATATCAAAGACAGCAATCTACAAATCACATGTTGCAGCTCAGTTCACAGAGCATTAGCAACACAACGATCACGGGTTCAATAGCAATTTGGATTAAAGCGTCTTCCAAACTTGTAAATATAATGCTAACGCTACATTGTGGAGGAGTGTTACACCACAAGAAGGCGCTGTGCTGTAATTCTGCCGTCACACTTGTCATTTGTTGAAACTCATTATTCATAAAGTGTGAAGGGACGGCGGGGCGTCTTTGTTTCTCTCTCTTACGTTTATCAATAATTCATGGCGTGCGTGTACACATTCGTGCCGTCGTTATGCGTTTTGTGCATCAGAATGGTTAGCTGTAAGTTAAACACATCACAGGGTCTTTTGGCCCGGGGTTATTGAACGTCTGCTGCTAATGAAGCAGATGGATGGATGGAGCAGATGGTGGCGAATGTTTACACTTGTTTCTAACAGGTAAAGCAGCAGTGTTCTTATCCAGCTATTATCACAACGACCAACATCTGCTGCAGACTTAACACACACACGCTTGCACGAGGGGGATTTCAATGTACACAATGTTTCTTCATCATTACAATCTACTTTAGTCATAGAGTGTCATGTATACCAAATACATGCTCTTAAAGAAAGGTTTTTGTTACTGTCTTTCCTTCCGTGTGTTAAAGTTTCCAAACCCCAGCTTTGGAGACCCTGAGGTTCCTCGTCCAAAACCCAATGACGCTACACAACATTAAAAGTTGCACATCAGTATTTGTAAATGAGCGCAGTGGGTTCTGAACCTTAGCTCATGTTTTACAGTCTATTTGTGTGTGTGATGCATTAGCAGGAAGACACAAGCTGTCGCTGCGTTTGGTAGCCGAGCAACGGTGGTGTCCAGGCACCGCTGCAGATAAGAGCGCCAGGACGGCGTTAATCCTGCGTCCGCTTCAGATGAATTAATCAGAGTTAAAGCACCTGTTTGCTCTTCGTCAATAGAGTGTTTTGTTACGAAGGCCGTTACGTTTCGCTGAAATCCTGCATTGTCGCCAGCGTTTCAGGTCCACGCACCTGTCGGGTTTACCTGGGAAGGGAGAACAAGTTTTTGATGCCAGGTTACCGTATGACTTGATGAGACATGGTTGAGATATTGTTGATATTTTTAAGGATATTCTCTCCTGAAAAGACATTTGTGAGATTTCTGACTCCTTCTGAGACGCAGATGAGACAGCTTGAGATATTAGAGGTCTGATCTGTAAAGATTGTGCAAACCCAAAAATGTGTTTTAGCACATTGTGATCTTTCTCTGATCATGTCCAGCATTGAAACCGCTTCAGATCGCATATTCAATTATAGAAACCATTGAGTGTCTGTGAAGAACCGGTCGCTGATGGCTGTGTAATGTTTTCTTAAAATTCAACTGACATAGTTCTGTGTCTCGTTCTCTCTCTCTCTCTCTCTCTTCCCAGAGTGCACTGCTTCTCATTCTGTTCCTCCGTGTTAAATGGGATAAGGTGTAGCGCGGTACAAATCCCTCAAATTATTCATGCTCAAGGGCCAATTAGAGAAGGAGAGATCGCACGATGGAGAGAACACAGCAGATGTTCGCTTTCAATGCATTCAAAGACGACCTGCTTTAAGAATATGAAAATGGGCACATTGGAAAGTTTCAATGCATTATATTAGGTGTAGAGCCAATTCTGTGTGTTTTTGATGGAGTGGGTTTGCCTTCTCTCTCAGCGGCGGAACTCCTTAACATTAGGAATTTTCCATTTGTTTAGATTAGTTATAGTGCTGGCTAATGCAAATGTGTTTTTGCCGTTCGGTGTGCTGGTATCTTTTAGTAAGATGAGCGCTGGGTGAAACACACTGGCCCTCGCTTTAATATAACTATTGTGATGGAGGCAAACATTCCAAACGGATGAACTCGCGCGATTGGCTTTTAGAGAAACTGCAGATATGTGATTAAAACACAAACATTAACCTGAGCTGTAAAAGGATGTTCGTGTGTGTATGAAAGCATCTGCTTGTGCTGTCATATTGGGGTTTTGATCTTAAAGGATTCCTCTGAATATTCAAGCATCATCTCAATGTAATGATTTGGCAAACTCGGTTAAATAAATCAAACAAAATAATTCAAAAATACAATGAATATCCCATAAGCGTATTCTTTCAAAACATATTTTGTGCCAGCTCAGGTTTTTGTCTTTTGGTATGAATGTTAAGCTTAAGGATATATACACCTGCAGGAAACTATTTAAAGATATATAATACATATTTAATACATATGTTGTGTGTATTTCAGTCCAGTGTCTGTTGAATTTCAATCAAATGAAACCTCAGGAGTGACATAAAGTCATCCAACAGCAATGTGAAAGACACATGAAAACTGTGGAAAACAAAATCAAGGTTTTCACTTAAAAAATACTTCCTAAAAACATGAACACATATGACTGCTGTGTTGTTTAAAAGTGAATCTGAACTTGTTTTCTTTGCAGTATTTGAGGTCTGAAAAAATACACAGCATTTTTTCTGTCTCCAGTTTTCATTTCTGCAAATAAATGAAAATAGAAAGAATAATTTTATTTGAAATTTGGGAGACATGTTGTTAGTAGTTTACAGAATGAAACAAAAAAGATCATTTTACCTAAACACACGGACCTAATATAAATCATATATTTTCAAAAACTGATTTTGAAATGGTCCCTTCATTTTTCCGCGGCTGTATAAAGTGGTGTGCACCAAAACATTGACAACAAAACATCAAAACCATAAAGTATCTCACTTCCACCAAAACAACTGAAGAATTTTTATGAAATCATCAGATTTTAGGCCTTACTTGCTGTTCCTTTCATTGAAGAAGTTCTTGTGTGAGCTTCCTGTGGCTCAGTGGTAAGAGCATGGCGCTTGCAACGGCTCATCGGCTCCATTGCACATACTTAGAAACAAATCAATCAAACATGTCTTTCTTACAAGCTTCCGCTAAACAAAACACACAGAAAATATTTTAAAACAATGTGTTATTCTTTTAAAGTTTATTTTACATTACACATTAAATGGAGTCATTCTGAATAAAATATCGTGATTAAGTATGGTGATTGATTTATATCAGTAATAAATAATATGGATGCACTGACAGCATTTGCCGAGAATGACCAAACTGCTATAATTTCTCATCATCTGATATCATTTCTTCTGTCCAGGATCCCTTTGCCTTGTATTACACCAACAGAAAACTCAGCATGGAGCCAAAGGTCACCATCAACACCAGGATTGTGGTGGTTGGAGCGTCTGACACAGGTTTAGCTTTCCTTGAAGCCTTGACTTTCTGGTACGTGTCTTTATTTAAAACATTACTTCAATCAAACGTTACACATGACAACCGAGCGTTTAATAGTATTTGTGGGGTTTTTTCACAGCAGCAACAGCGGCTGGATTTTTTGTCTTTGTGAAGCAGGTTGTTTTTCTGTGTGTGATTATCATTAGTGAGAGTGACTCGGCTGGGATTTGAGCCAAACAGAGATTGCATGACATCTGAGTTTACGACTTATATAATAACACTCAACCCAGCGGGATTCAGTTAATACCTGACATCTATGTGTGTGTGTGTGTGTCTGTGTGTGTGTTTTAAAAGCAGTCTTGAGATGTAGAAACACACATTTACAGACTTCTTCAAAAATATTTGTTTTATATTTAGAAAAAGACTTTAAAGCTTTCATTCCTGAGCAAAGATTTGAGTAGAAGGAAAAATCACTGACGAGATCTCTTGTATATTTCAATCGTTTCTCCAAGACATCAATGAGCAAATGGTAACTTTTCTCATGTGCGTCTCAGATATTTCTCCTAAGAGTGTCAGAAATGTCTCAATAATGTCTTAAACTGACCCAGGACTCAATGTTATTGAAAATCTCAATATGAGCTCAAACATTTCTCAACAAATTTCATTTTTTAAACATTCAGTTCACACCTCAGCCATTTTAATGTAAGATTTAATGTAATTCAGATGGCAATGAAATGCATGTAAAATGTAAATTAGAAACTCAGTACAAATGCTGTAATGGAGCAATTCAGGGTCGATATTTCTGATCCTGTGAAAACCAAAAATAGTGTTTGGTGTTGATTATCTTTACTGATGCAAAAACTGTTGAGAATAACTCCACATTTTCTTTTGCGTTGATGATTCTCAATGTTCCCAGAAAGGCAGTTCTGGTGATGTCACAGGTTGGGATTCAGGCTCTCACGGAACGTTTGACCAAACAAAGCTGCGATTTAAAGGCCTGCTTGTTTGCCGAGAGCTGATAACTGCCTGGCAACCAGGGGTCGCTCTGCGATTTTGTGTGTGCGTTTGGCAGGAACGGCGGGCACGCAGCTGTCTGATGCTGGCAGCGTGCAGGGGTCACGCGCTGGCCCTTTAATTAGCCCGCCACTGTTCTGCCGCCCGCAATTGGTGTTTGCTGTCGCTAATGACTTGACTAATGAGGCAGTTAGTGTCCACTAAACTTATGGCCGCTCGGCCCCCGTAGAGGCCGCCTGACTAATGGAGAAGGTGGAGGCCGTGTCCGACAGAGCTTATCTGTCAAGCCAAACCCACTGGCCCTCTTTTCTCTCTCTTGTCCTTTATCACCCCCAAGGATGGGGTGAAATGCAGGACCATAGAGAGCCGATAAAGATGCTTGGCCCCTAAACTAAGCAGTCAGACACTGGCCACAATAGCGGCCTGTCATTCGCTGATAAGGACGAAACACCGAGCTGGTGGTCAAGAACGCCCGCAGAGAAAAGCCCTCGCATAAGATTAACATTTCAACTCGGCACAAGCGAGCAACCTTTATTCTTGTCATAAAACATGGACAAATCATTTTGGTTTAATCTTTCACTTTTTTATCAAAGTGAACAAATTATTTGCTGTCAGAATTCATACTTTTTTTTACCATTTGTTGATGTTATTCCTTAAGATATCTAACGTTGTTTCATTATTGACGCAATTCTCCGTACATTTATTTAGAAGAAAACAAGCAAATGAGAGAGTAGTTGTCGAAACACATAAAGAGTATAGATGTATTGATTTAATGTAGATTTTAGAGGTGTTTAAAATTTCAGGATTTTAGTCAATTTGAAATGTTTGAGTTCATATTTAGGTCTTCAATAATATTGACTTTTGATCGCAGACTTGACAAATCTGAGCTCAGCTTGACACATTATTGACATCTCTTCTGAAACTCTAATGACAGAGACAACTGTCAGAGACTCTTTCTCAGGAGAAACATCTGAGAAATAATGAAGATATGAATCAGATTTTTCGTTCTTATGGTTATGCTAATACTTCGACTGTCATCCAACATGTCAAATGAAGAAGAAGCGCAGCTCGGTCTGTCAGCATCGCTTAGAGCGCTAGAATCCAGATCTGGGTCTAATTGTCCGGTGTGCCTCCGTCTGATCAACGGTGACGCTCCGCAGACCTCGCCCGCTCTCAAGCGCTTCTCTTTCAACACACCACGGCCTGATTTCCTCTCCCGCCACAGATAGAGATCATGTCTTTCTAGCACATACAAAACAGGTCATTTACATGACAAGAGACCTTTTTACACTCCTGAGGGGACGGGGGGAGGGAGGCGGAGGGCGGGGAGACCACTACACACAGGAAACAAAACAAGAGGGGAAAAAAGACAAAACAAAAGGAAAAGCTTTTACTGTGATGGTCGGAGAAGAAAGCGCTTTAATGCGGGCCAGCGTAGCGGTGGAAATTAAGGGATTTCAGCATCTGTCCGTCGAGTGTTTGCGGAATAACCCCACACACCCCGCGTGCTTTTGTTACTGTGCACCCGTCATTCACTGGCATTCATTTCTCAACTGAAAAAAGGGACAAAAATGTAGAAAAATAGCCTCATTACCCAAAATGGAGCAGATCTGTTGAGCACACGGGGTGTGTTCTGCTCGGAAGCAGCTGAAGCAGATTTCATAGATGTGAAATGAGGACCTGTGGCATCCGATGGCCAAACATGAATCGGGAATGTAGATCCACAGTGATCACAGTTATCTGTTCTCAAAATATAGATGTTATCAGATGTTTGGGGGGATCTGTGTGTGTGTACCCCTTTAAATATATTTTGGACACAATTTTGTACCCAAACATCAAAAGTGTACAAAACCTGACAAACAAAAATAAAGACAAAACGCTATTTGGAGAAGTCCTCATCTGTATGAAACACTACACAAATGTAGTTTTATCATTTATAAAATGATTTTTAGAGGTGTGGTTAGGTTATAGTATTTAATGATGGGGTGTGTGTGCGTTTGCCAAGGTTTTTTTAGTTTACTCAAATTAAAACGTCGAAAACTATTTTTTTAAATGAAATATTGTCCAACAAATAATTGGAAAAACTTAAAAATACATACTGTTGCTTTTAGAAATAAACTGAAATATGTTTAAGGCACTAAAATGATTGTAAAAACTAAAAACTAAATAGCACCATAACAAATGTATAAACAAACATTAAAATGACAAAATTGCCATAAATGTAACTAAAACTAATGCACATTAAACACATTCATAAAACTAAAAACAAATCTATGGGCAAATTGTTTTATAATTCATACAAAAAAATATTTTGAAAACATTTGAAATGCAAAAAGTTCTCTATGATCTTTAGATTTAGGGGATAAAATATACAGTTTGTACAGTATAAAAGCATTACGCCTATGGACTTTCCCCACAGAGATAATAAACCAGACGTGTTTGTGAGTGTGTAAGTGTTTTATGTGTCTATGTGCAGGTGGTTTTTATTTAATGTATTCGTATTTCATTATTTACTACATTTATTTGAAAAATGTGATAAAAAAGCGAGTGGCACTGTATCGTTGAAGATGATATAAAGTCAAATGAGCATGAATTGGATTTCTATAAAACATGACAAGTATGTTAAACTAGGGTTTTCAAATGATCCCTGAAATATTTCAGTTCTTCGGTGTCCTTCTTTTATTTTAACAGTCCCCATCTCAGATTCAACAATCTCACCCTCATCTCCACTCATGGCCTTCCAGATCACGCCGCTCCTGACATGAGATTTCTGGCTACAAGGTGAGAGACGCATTACAGACGAGAGGCATTCAGAGAGAGAGAGAGAGAGAGAGAGAGAGAGAGAGATTTGTGGTGGTGTTGCGAGAAATCTTTTGCTCAATGAGCTCTCGGTCAAGTAGCTTATTTCCTCACCATGACAGATTTCAACTTCTATCACACACCAAAAGTGTCAAAATAAATGGATGAAAAAGAAATAAATCTGAACTGTTCTTTCCAACTTTGAACTTTATTATAATATTTATAATAATATAATTATTATTTATTTTATTTTTGCAATCCAAAATGGCCAGAGCAGAGGTTCATCCAGCTGCTATTTAATACGTCTGTTAGTGGTTTCCGGCACATCTGATTCAATCTCAGTCAATCCACATCAAATCAGAGCATCAAATCTCAGTCCAAACACTCTTGAAGTGTGCCCTGTTTTCAGCTCGAAGCTTTATGTGTGGATCTGTTTCTCTACAGTCACTGCTACAGCTCTCAGGATCAAGCCCAGCTGTCCTTCCGTTCCTGGATCAGCGTCGTGACGGACAAGATGAAGGCCATCGACCGCGAGGCCAAACGCGTCGAACTGGCGAGTAACCACAGAGTACAGTACGACTGTTTGATCCTCTGCACTGGCCTTCAGTATCAGGTCAGACTTTACTTACGCTTAAAATACTTAAGTTATTTGTATGAAAAGTTCTTTCAGAGTGTTTCATCTGAGTAACATTACAGATGCCCAGTATTACCAGTACAGACACCAGCAACCGGACCACCGGCACTCAGAATCCACCATATTCACAACCCGTCCCGTCCAACCTTTTCTCCCTCAATGACCAACACGACTGTGCAAGCGTCCATCGCTGGCTCATCGACAACTTTCTAAACCGGACAGGTGTGTTTAAAGCGAGCTGCCATTTTTTATTTATTTAAAAGCTGATTGTGATGAGTGTAACACAACAAACCTCTCCCTCGTATTCGTCTCATTTACCAAAGCGCTGCTATTCTAAAGCTGTCACAGCATAACAAGTAGCTCATTACTGTGAAAGCTCATCTCTCTCTCTCTCTCCATTTACAGGAAAATTAATATTAGCAGGGTGAGCTAAGAATTAATCTGCCCGGACAGAGATGAGCCACGGCTCGGTCTGATTAAGCCTATTATGTTTACTAATTACGGCCTCTTTAATATTACGGGCGGTAGAGCGATTATAGTGGATGCTAATTGTACCGTCTGCACATGAAAGATATCAATTTAGTGGCATGAGAATTTGTATTAGGGTCGGTCAGAGAGACTTGCTTTAGAATGTGTTGTCAACACAAATGACGTCGTGATAGTTTTGGCAGAGGTTCACGGTGACGTTTGGACTTCAGCACCATGGACAGAGCGCTGAGAACGCTAAAGAACACTCCATACACACAGCAGCGGCCAAAGGTGATGTCCAGAGGCCAGAGCTGTACAAGATTTGATTTTAATGACCTGTCGGGTTCAACCAAACCATCAGAATATGAGGAACGTTTAGATTACGGTCCGCAATGTACCGCAGGATTTACAGCGTTACTACTTGTAACAATAAGGTACCGCTACAGTACATTTCTGTAGATAAAAGGGAATGTTTGTCATGTTTGTGGAATAAAGGGGGAACCGCATGCCATGTAAACATCCAAATCAAACCGCTCTAACTTGATTACAGTCTCAAAAGATCAACATTGGTTTAGCACGTTTTACACATTTGAACTCATTAAAAAAACTCATTATTAAAAGAAATGATTCATGACCAACCATCCTAAAATCAATCAAATTAAACAGAGTTTTGACTTTAGGATTAGAGCTGACAGAGAGTCTGGGTGCTTCATTCGGATGCACTGAACACATCATTTTCCCTTGTTTCATGTTTGCTATAATAACAAAATTAGAACCCCCTTACTTGATTAATATCCGCAGTAGCTTATTAATGGGTACGTTGTGATGAATGTAGTGTATGTTCACGCTAAGATTGTTTTATGGCATTCTGCAGGCATGAATACCACGTCATATTAAAAAAGTGACCCCTTAGTTTTAATTTAAAAGAAAATTAATTTCCTGACTTTATTCCCCAAACTTTGCATATTGTTCCCCGTAGCCTGCAGATTTGTACTGTAGAGGTACATTACAACTAGTTACTCTGTATTATGGGCAGGCCGTAATCTAAAGAGGTACGAAATTATTTGAGAAAAAGGCAGACTATAGATTATCATGGATGTGTATTTTATTCTAGTATCTCCATAATTCGTGCATTAAATCATTATGAGTCACCCTTTATATGTGTCACTGGGTTTTGCAAATATGTACCAAGTATCAACTTTGCGAATACAGTATTAAATAATTTAGTTCAATCATTTACATTCCTTTTCCTGAAACAGAGAATTTGGACATACAATGTTTTGGAAGGACAGCCACGAAGTACAAAAAAAGCATAGAAATGCAAAATATGGACATGATCAAACACAGAATTTAATCAGTTTTTTTCTGAATATTTTGTTAATACTCTCTTGGTTTTGTCTACAGACGTCATTCTCCTGACTTTTTAGTTTTGCTCGTGTTGTCATCTTGGAATTAAAAGGTTCTATCAGACATTGTTGTGTTATTCTCATATTCTTAATCTGTCACGTCTTTACATAATATGTGGTGTTTTTTCTTTACTTTGCGTCCATAGGACTTTAAGCAACGGAAATGTACAAAAAAATGTAGTCAAAATCGTTGAAGCTCAATATCTCAAAAGTGCGCAGAATGCAGAGCCTTTTCGATCCATGTCGGCGATGTGTTGTGCGTTCATTTTGGTCAAGCCGTTAAATTGTTCCAAAGCCGAGCTTCATTTTACACTCAAAACACAACTACACAACAAACTAAATCTTTAATATATTTTTATGTTGGTTTTGGCCCATACTATACATTTACCATGTGCCAAAAAAAGTATTTTATTTCAGATTGAGCTGTAAAGTACATTATTATACATTACAAACAAATCATATGCGCACATGTGGTGCATTTTCTAAACATTGCAAATTCTATTTAACATTTTATTTGATGTCATGTCGCAGTTACAAAAACATCCCTTTACACATCCAGTATTAATGTTGACAACTAATGCTAAAACTCATTATTTTAATAACATTAGGTATGAACGTGTGTAATTGAGTGTGTGTTACGTGAGCTCTGCCTGATTAGTTTTCATCCTAATCTAAACATCAAAGCTCTTCCTACACAACAGATCTCTATTAGATCAGTCCAGAGCTGCCCAAAGCATCTCTTGCTTCTTTCGGTGACCGCGGCTCTTTCTTTTCTTCTGCTCCAATGGAACTTTCTCTGGGTTGCTTAGTGACCCTTCTCAGTTTCATGAGATTATCTCTGCGAAGGCTTTAATAAATTGCTTTTCTCTCCCTGTATGACGATAATGGCCTTTGATATTTTGAGTTTCTCAATAAAAATGGTTCGAAAATACATCTCACAAAGTAGATCTGTAAATATGATGTTGACTGCTAGTTGTGTGTGTGTCTTCAGGTGATGCTGTGGTTTATGGAAGCACCATAGACGTGTACACATGTGTGGAGACGCTCTTGAGTCTGGGGGTCAGCGGCGGGCGCATTCATATAGTCCACCCCCCCGATAACACCCCATCACCCTGTTTTCATGACAGCGCTGTGGCGCTCGCAGTCAAAGAGGCTCTGGTGAAGGAGAAAGTCCACGTCCATCACAACTGCCTATTGGCTCGAATGAATGATGGACAGCACCTGGATCCAATAACATGTGTGTCCTTCACCACCGCTGGTCCGCCCTTCCGGCTCGAGTGTGCAGTGAGTGAAAAAACTACAAATAACACAACAAACTAAACAAGAACACACTCAGTAACACCATCAAAACCAACATATTTTTATAGAATTATTTAAGTAAATCTATTTGTATTCTTAGATCAGTTTCTTCATCTGTTTACGGTCATGATCACTTTAACATGAATCAAGCAGACTAGTTTTGTTTTCAATGTTGTTGTAATTTTATTAATGTTTTGAATCGCTTTTATAATTTCTATGTTCGTTTTGGTATAAGTTTTTAGCTCTTTTAATTTATTTTGTTTTCGTTTGTCTCCTTCTTTCTTTCTTCTTATATTGCTATACAAGTTTAATTTGTAAATTTTTTATTTCAGACATTTTCAGTCGATCATTGTTCTGCCCCAACTGATTTATTTGAATAATTTTGGTTAAGTTTAAGTTTTTCAAATAATACATCGGCTGATTTTTTTATCAAACTGAAATATTATAATGAATGTACATTTAGTAAACTTACATGTCTCATGACACATAACTCAAGCTTGTGTTTTGACAGGTGCTCTTTAACTTCTCCGGTGAAACAGTTGACCACGATGCCTTCCGTGCTATCAATGACGCCTGTTTAGTGTTTGATGGCCTTCTGGTCATTGATCACACTTTCCATACCAATGACCCCTCCATATACGCGGCCGGACCCTTAACTAAATACTCCCGCCGTTACCATGCCGACCAATGGACCGGTGGCAGCTTTAATTCCAAGGAAGTGGGACATAGTTTGGCATCTGTTCTGCTTCCGTTATTCGACCCGACTGTGGAGCGTCCCATGAGCCCACCGGAAGACCAGAAACACCTGATTCCAATCTACAATCAAGCCAAACTGCAAGGTCTGCAAATTTCTTTTCATAAGACAATGCGTGTGAGGAGACATTAATAAGCAATATGCCTTTATTAGACGTACAGTTATCACCTGGTGGGGAATAATTGGGAGGGAAAATCCTTTTCAGTTACATTGAAGAAAAGACCTGATTCATTCCCTTTTGTCCAATTCAGACTGACGCAAAACCATTGACAGTGAATCTACATAATCGAATCTAACGGGTTAAGTGATTTTAACAGAAAGGACCATCTGTTACACAAGAAGAATGTGTTTGAAATCAGATTTATATTCACATATGTGCCCAGAGGAACCTTTTATTGCTCTTTCATGGCGCGGTAGATTTGATGGAGTTGTCGGTTGTACGTTTCATTACAATTTATGAGGACAAATATCTGTGACGCAATGTTTCCATTCACTTTCATTAATTTCTAGGAAAAAGTATTGAGTTATTAAAGACATCTTATATTTCTAATTGGAAATAGATAGAAGATTCATTCGTTGTAAATCCTTCATTCACAGGTGGAAGGTTACCAGGCAGCTACAATTACCTCCATGTCACAAAACCAACTGCCAACAACACCCCGGGGTCATCAGATCAACATGTAACCAGAGGGCAAATCTTAGCATCACGTTACAGCACAAATCAACGTTTACACCGTATCTTCCTCTAACTGAGAACTTACAAAAGCTTGAATGATTTGGTCTTTTAGGGTTGTGATATTGTGACAGGCCGGATAGACACAGGGAACTACTTTTGCCTGCATCTCAACCAGCATGACGTGGTGGAGACCATCACATGCCTCTCCAAGAATCCCCTTCCCATCTCCAACCTCCGGTGTCTTTACGGCAAACACCAGATGCTGCTCAATCACCTCCGCTCCAGATACCACAAGGGTTTAGTCCAGGACTTGTACAGGTAAAAAAAACTCCGATAATGCGTTTAGCCTTTAAACACACAGGATTGTCATCATTCACCCTCATGGGGTTCAAAATCTGTATGTGACTCTTTCTTGTGTGGAACACAAAAATAGATATTTTGAGAAACGTCTCAGCGGTTTTGTGTTCTTATACAATGAAAGTACTATCCTTTTCACACGATAAAGCAAAATAAAGTTTTGAAGACGGAAAAGTCTATTGGGATTTACACTTGACAGACAAATGAAAAAAATCAAGACGTACATTAACCCTCTTTCGCTCGACAGGTAGTGGTCTAGCTTTTGTTGAAACTAGTAACTTTGTATTAGCATCAATTGTACTATTGCTCTTTTATGACATATCGCTTATTGCTCCCTGAACTCTTTGTAAGTCGCTTTGGATAGAAGCGTCTGCTAAATGACTAAATGTAAATGTAAATGTCTTCTACTTAAGTCACTGCACCTAAACACAGAACGACCACAAGTGTTTAATTATTCGCAGGGTTATTTATGACCCTTTAAATCAGATCTGGGTACATGAAGATGTGTTTCTGACAGCTTGACCTCTGCTCCAGTATTTTAACACCGCTGACCCCTCGCCATCACAATCATTATTCTGTGCCACTAATCTGTTTATGCAGGTGTGCAATCCGCTTTGCCGCAGCACCAGGACACAATAGTTAAGCCACCCAGCAGCTCTTATTAAAACAGGATTCTCCACTGCTCTTTTGTCACGACTCTGAATGTGACGGCACTCAATGTCATTATGGAGAAGACCCATAAACATAATTAATTGGCCGTGATGTGTGTGCCGAGTTGACAAAATAAAAATAATGTCTTTATTTATTTTTAGTTTCAACAACAAATGTTCCGGTTTAAAGTCCAAGAGATTCCAATTTTTATAATGCTGTTTTTAGGAACCGGATTGTGTACAAAGAATATTTTAAAGGTTTCTGAAATAAATGACAGCATACAGGCCTGGGAAGTAAAGATGAAGTAAATGTCGATGACAGAGATTTGAGTTTTGGGTGAATTGTTACTTTAATACCAAATACGCGCCATGTTTTTCAGCTATTTCGGAGAGAATTGGTGCTTGGCACTATTTCACGACCGCTTTACCGACTTTGAGCAAGAGGTTCGCCAAATCATGGATTCAGCCAAATTGGAGGTAAGCAGCAGCACGCTTCCAATCTTTTGAACAAGGTTCTGGATTTTTTTTATTGATGTGTCTTGTGTTTTCTCAGGGCGATAATGGTTTGGTGTCAATGCACGAGGTTCTTCAGAAGATGGTGGGGGTAAAAACAGAGACGGGCCATCTGATGAATCTCAGCGAGATGTTTGGGAAAAGCCAGACTTGTTCTGCTCTGAAGATGACTGTTCTGGATTATCTGAAATATAACAGATATCATCTCACTATGTACGCCCGGCCGGGACTGCTGTAATCATGATAACATCACAATTAGCAGTAATCAATCACTTCTTTATCTTTAATTTCCTTCAGTTTAACATTTACTACAGCATATGTTAGGGGGTGGGGCACATTGAGCAAATAAATAAAGCACATTAATGTTGTCTCGTGCAAATCTTTGGTGTGTAATGAGTTACTTTCATTAAATATATCTGTCTGTTGAATGTTTCATGTATGTGCTTAGCCGTATTCGGTTATATATTATGCAGAGATGTAGAGCGCAGCGTGACTCATTGGTGCGGAGGGGCAGATAAGGGCAGAATGAGGGTAAATCTGAGACAGCAGCAGCTGTATGATAATGAAGGTGGGGCAGAAAAACACAGACGCATGATCCAACATCATGTAACACTAATGTGTTTTACTCCATGACTTTTGTTCTGTTGGACAGAAATGCAACAAGAATAATTGTGATGATTATTGTTTTCTGTTTTTGTTTTTTTGTCCTACATTATATGTGGATTTTATTATATAAATGCGCACATAAACATGGTCAAATACAGCAAGTATGGTTTAAATTTATTTTACATTACATAACTTAAAGTATATGAGCATGAATTGAAATGTATTTATTTGTGATCTTGTTATACTTTCTTGGGATATTTGTATGTAAATGTATAGAAAATACAATAGTTGAGAAGATATAATGTGCATCATGAATGGTCAGATGCCACAAATGCGTTTGCATAAGTTGGTTACAAAGACATTGTGCATTTCCAAAACAACATCTTTTTCGTTTTGCCAAAATCTGCCAAATCATCAAATCGCCATCTAGAGGATTATTCAGAGAGAGATTTCGAGAAATTCCAGTATGACGAGACTGTTGCATTGGAATGACATCACCACATATGAGCACAACAATGATGGCACGGACACAGACCGATGGCGTTAAAGATGCGCGTTTGAACAGAAGGATGCTCGGCGGATGCTGCGCTTTGTCCGCGCACGCGTCTGTCTCCCCGTCCCGCACAAGCGTGTCTTTTGTAATGCAAACGAGAGGAGCCTCTTTTTATGAATTATGTATGCGCGCAATGAGTGATTAATACGTCCAGCATTCAACTGTCGCGCATGCACTAAGCCTGTAGGCGTCTGATTTATACAATCAATTAGTTTGGAGACAAATTACGCACGCAACTCGCCACCTTTTTCATGCGCAAACAGCTTAAAACTGTTTCGCGTTGTGCTTAAATTGCGCACGGCTTCTTTAAAAACTGTACGCGGTGTGTGTGACAGATTTCACGACTTCTTTGTTGCCGTTTAATTTCAAATTCTGATGGTCTGAGAGTGAATAAGCCCATTTAGAATGCTTACAAAGGCAGGGCACGTGTGCATTGATAGGACGCATCAGAGCGTGAAAAGAGGAGGAACCAGCGTGTGCCCAAAGCGTCCTAATATAATAAAGCTCAGGTACATCTGCTGAGCAATCTGCAAATCCCCCCTCCGCTACATTTCCACCGCAGACCCTCCCATTTCCAAATCCATAGGGATTCCAACTCCATCTGATTGGATGAGGCAGCAAGGGGCGAGAACAATGTCATCCTTTCGGCTTAAAAAGAGTGCTGCTATGTCTATGTGATTGAAAGATCACCAAACGCATCCAAATACAGCACCGCGCGTGCCTCTGATCCAAGCTCGTCTAAAGTGCCTTTCAGTTGAAGAGGATGCCTAGAGGATTTTTAGTGAAGAGAAATAAAAAAGCGATACCTGTTTCGTACCGGGTCCGTTCGGATGAGGATGAAGCGCAGGTAGCGTTTCCAGCCGCGCAGGATGCCAGCGCACCACCTACGCACAGCCCAGCATTGCCGCGCCCGGATTCAGGCGCCTTGAGCATCTCGCAGCATGTCAAACCGGTGCAGTTCGGGAACCCGGAGACGGTGTACAGGTCCGTGTACAGCCCGACGCGTCCCGTGAGCAGAGAGCACGAGAGGGCGTGTTTGGAGAGGCGGTTCAACCTGGGCTCGCCCATTTCAGCGGAATCCTTCCCAGCTGTGCCCAACGGCTCGGATCACGTCCCGTTCGCTCCCGTGGATCTAAAAATAGGCACCAGCAACAGCAACCGAACCGGTACCAGCAACCCGGTCCCATTAGCCACCAAAAGAGCCTCGTCGGATAGCGAGCGCAAAGGCAAACCGGCATCCAAGAAAGCCAAAGCCATGAGGAAATTGCAGTTTGAAGACGAGGTGACCACCTCTCCGGTGCTGGGCTTAAAAATCAAAGAGGGTCCGTTGGAGCATAAACCCAGATCTCAGTTGACAGCCGGCGACAAGCCTCTGGGCGAGTTCATCTGTCAGTTGTGCAGAGAGGCGTACGCTGACCCCTTCTCTCTGGCTCAGCACAAATGCTCCAGGATCGTCCGGATCGAGTACAGGTGCCCTGAATGTGACAAGCTCTTCAGCTGCCCGGCGAATCTGGCGTCACACCGGCGCTGGCACAAACCCAAGCCACAAAACCCAACGGGCACCAACCCGGAGAGCAATAAAACGCCCGCGTCCGACAAAAGCGATGAGCCGAAAGAGACGTCCAGCGACAGGGACACTCCCAGCCCCGCACTTTCCGAATCGGGCTCCGAGGAGGGCCTCTACGATTGCCAACACTGCGGGAAGAAGTTCAAACGCCAGGCGTACTTGAAGAAGCACGTGATGGCCCATCACGACGGCTTCCCAGCTCCAGACAAAACCCAAGTACCTTTGAACCTGAGCGCGTCCGAGTGCCACCCGTGCCCGGTGTGCGGGGAGAGCTTCCCCAGCAGAGCCAACCAGGAGAGACACATCCGCATGCATCACTCCGCGCAGGTGTATCCCTGCAAATATTGCCCGGCCATGTTCTACAGCTCGCCCGGACTTACGAGACACATCAACAAGTGTCATCCGTCGGAGAACAGGCAGGTGATTCTCCTCCAGATGCCAGTGCGTCCGGCCTGCTGAAAACGGTGCCTTAATCCACAGATTGAACTGGGATGCGCAACGAGAGACTGTTAAAGAGGATCCCGCTATTTTCACACGTGAGGTAGTTTATCTGGAGGTTCGACGCGTTTAGACTGTTCCATTATTTTTCTAGGATCTCCGCACAAGTGCTTTTAGCTTTTAGACCTAAGAGTCCTAGAACATGCCTTGAATTCACAGGCTGTACATATATTATCTCTTTCTAGCTTTAATAGAGCTTGTGAAGCTGTGGGGATTTGACTGTAGCTTTTCAAACGACAAGGGTTTCTCCCTTTAGTGTAGCCAGAAATGCCTTGAATAGACATGCTGTAAAACTGCCTTAATCATGTACATGTTGGAGGGGTGGCTTGTTATAATAACTTTTATATTGCTACTATTATTATTATAATTGTTGATGTGTGTATATCTTTGTGATTATTTATCTTATTATTTATTTATTTCAAATATTTTATTTAAATTATTCGTTCGCCATTCATTGATTTGTGATTGATTTTCTAATTTGTCTGGACAGCCAAATGTTTCATTTATCGATTGAAAGACCTTGTCCGTGTCAAATTCACTTTGCATTAGGTACAATCGTTTATTTATTTATTTATTGTTTGTGTTTATTATGTGTTCGGCGCTTGTGTGTTTCTGCAGTTCTGCTATTTGTCCAAAAATACTTACTACTAATAATAATAATAATAATAATAAACATTCCAAAAAGTTTCAATGGGATCCACTCGTGATGTGAAATTCCGGCAGTTCAAAGAAATGTGTGTGTGTGTGTTCTGTCATGTGGAAACCCAAACACTGTGATGTCTTAGAAATACATCATCAACTGGATTCTGTAATGAGATACATCTGC